>NC_056737.1:1790905440-1791185440 GCF_019279795.1 Protopterus annectens
ATACAGACAGTGGAGGGGGTCATGTAAAAGAGCTGTTAGGAAAGGTGCAAGCATTGTTATCTCACTGTAATGGATGGAATATAGGAATGTTGCAGTCTCAGACCTCGGTTTTTTGAGTTGAACTGGTAATGGCCAGAACAATGAAAAGCATATTCCCTACTTCCACTTTATGCATGAAAATCAGCACAGATTAAAGGAAATATGGAAAATAAATTGCCAGATGAAGAAATATTACTGTTTGGAAAACTTTAAGTGATTATCAGATTTGCAGGCAGGAGACAGAACAAGAATACAAAAACCACAGAAAAGTTTGCAACCTAAACCTGAAATAGTGAGTGAAGCATATAGTCCACTGGGTGTTTATGGGGAAAGTAAAGGGCTCTTTAAAAAAAATCAAAGGTTCATAGATGTTTGTATATGACAAATCCTTCAAAGTTCTATAACAATTAGCAACTGAAAGTGTCACAACCAGTCATGTCACATGATACTAGAGACTGTGAGAACCATAATTGTGAAGAGTTATAGGAAGGGACTCCTAATGCCGGGTAACCTAAAAAAAAAACTGTCTGTACTGTAGCAAGAAATACTAGTGATCAAACTTACATTATTAATAGTTGTGATCAACAGTCCAGTCATGATCAACCATTCAAAAAAAAAAAGATGTAAGCATTCTAAAAACTGAAAGTTTCATTTATTTAAAATGCATTTTGTGTTTGGTCTTAAAATTTATTTTGATGTATGTAGGCCATGGGATGCTTTGTAGAGTTAGTACAAGCTGATTCACATGTAAGAGGTATAAAGGGACTTGAACTGGTACTGCTCAGAATGCATAGATATGCTGAAATGTGTGTACTTTGAAAAGATTACATTTAGCCAGTTACTACAGTATATGCACTGGTAAACCCAATCGCTGTTAATTTTAATTAATGTTAAGGATGAACAAGAAATATTGCAGTTGCTTTATTACAATGTGTTGGACTGTGCAAGCTGGTGTAACCTAATTCATACTAGTGTGTGTGTGTGTGTGTGTGTGTGTGTGTGTGTGTGTGTGTGTGTGTGTGTGTGTGTGTGTGTGTGTGTATATATTATGAATGTATGGTATTTCATCCAAAACTCAACTTATCTAAACATATTCCTTCTAACCTAGCATAACTCAAAAAAAAAAAAGAAGAAATGTTTTTTTGCAGAGGAGGCAACCCTCCCCCCAAACCACCCTCACATATGTGAAACAAAACTCCACAGTTGACTACTTTGGAAGAAAGGGAAAAATACTGAAAGTGCACCACCAAAAAATGTCTCCCAGCTGGGGAGTCAGGTGATTTGTAGATTGCACCCGAGCAAGACTGCATGATCAGGCAAGGTGTGCCATCTATGAAGACATTGTGGAGCTGCTTCACCTCATCTGAACTGAACAGCCAAGTTCAAGCAAGTTAGTTTGGCAGCTATGCGCCACTGAGTGATAGGAGGTAGGAAAGTATGTTATGGTTTTAGGCAGAGATCGGGAATGGAATTTAGGTTTGGGGTGGTTTAAGAGTAAGGAAGAAAGAAGAGAACTTAAGCTTAGGAAATAATTAGACAATTTGAATTGGAGAACGGGATTGCAGTGTTATAGATGGAGAAAAGGTGGTCAGTTTAGGGCTCTGTTTAGGCTAAGCAGTTTGCCTGGATCAGTGGAGGCAGGTCAAGGCAGTTAACTAGGATTGTGCTGGTGAAAGTTAGGGCACTTGACATTTGGAGCAAGTGACTGCAAGCGTGTCATAAGCTACTAGTACTTAAAACACATACAGTAAACCTATCTTTAATGTTAGTATCCATCAAATAAAATAATTGTCAAGTTTTTAATACTCTGTGATCTGATTAACATTCCTTGGGATATCTATTTTATTGTTAGAGCTTAAATTTGTCCTAACAGCTTTTTATGAGGCTGTTTAAAGTATGAATAGAATATTTCAAATCAGTATGAAAAAAGTGTAATGCCTTTTTAAAGATGGTCAGTGAAGGACATTGTTGAGTCGTACAATGCTGGCAGTGATAGTATGTAAGTAAGTGAGAAGTATTTTTGTTGCACTTCTTAAATTGAATGAGCTCCAAATTGACCCATATGAGACAGGGCTCGTACAGTAAGAGTAGGGGTTGTGTCATGCAAGAGCATGAGTATGACCAGTGGAGTTCCACAGGGGTGTGTTCTGGGACCTCTTCTGTATGGCATTGGCTTAACAAATGAGTAACTTTCGTTAACAAAGTTTGAAGATTATTGTAAAGTAGGAGTCATCATCAAGTCCCACTCTGAAATACAGGGTCAGGCACTTCAGCAGGAGCTTACACTTGTCAGTAGTTGGTGTACTAAAAATGGGCTTAAGGTCAATGCAAAAAGTACAACATTGTAACATTTGGTAAGCACCCCTAGCTTCAGCTTGTAGCATAGATAATACACCACTTCAAAAAAGAAAAGGCTGTGAGAGAATTGGCCAAATGGGTGGAGAGCACCCTAACATATGACCATCTCACTGCAGTGGTGGTTAGGAAATCCTTTTACCTTTTACCAAGGTAAATCTTTACCTTGCTCTGCTAATAGAAAAAGATATTTCATCTCAATCAAAAGAAGCCCTCAAGTCCTTGTACTCTGATTTGATCTAATCCATCACTGAGTACAATACCCTCTTTGTGATGTACCTTACTAAGCATATCAAGCAATTGGAAAGACTCCAGATGTTTTTCTAACTAAAAAGATCAGGCACCTAATAGATTTAAATTACAAAGAAAGACCAGAAGCTGTATCCTTGCATTCAATTCCATACAGGCTCCTTAGGAGATACCTGTGTCTTGCTTATAGAACTGTAAAGGATCCAATAGTCCAAGAACTCTTATACCTCAGTAAATTAAACAGTCCAGCTAACATTATGCCAGAGATCTTAATCTTCTCCAACTAATAATAAGACTAAGAAGAGGGAAAGCTTTGTCAAGCAGTGCCTATCCTTTCTGTGGAACAAACTACTTCTACAAGTTAAGCATTTTGACACATCTGTCTTCCTATAAAAAGGTACTGGATGGGTGTTCATAAATTTACCCAATGTATTACTGGCCTGGTCTTCCTTGAAGTGAGAGGCAAGGCCTACTGGTGGGTACTGGCAAAACTGTAATCACCTAGAGGCTCAGTTGCCTTGCAACTCCTTTGATTTTATGATGCTATGATATGGTAAATCATGATGTTAAATGGCATTATCCTCTTTGATGTACTAAGACTACCTTCATTTCAAATGTATACAGTTAATATATTTAATAAAGCTGTTGAATATTAATGTCTTAAGGTCTTTATAGATACTTGCAATAATAAACAGTTGGTCAAAATATAATTTGAAAAGTAATAGCAAACTATCAAACCTGCTGATAAAGTTGGCCATGTGGCTGTCTTGAATATTAACCATTATTCTTATATGTGTGTGGAATTTCTTAGTCTTACTAGAGCTGAAGCATGTGAAGTTTTTGGCAAAGAAAGGAATTTTAAACCCAAACAGCTATTGTCTCAGTTAGTTAATATATTTTATGCTGCCCTGACCATATTTATAAAGAGAAATTAATCAGGAATGTGTGTGTGTGTGTGTGTGTGTGTGTGTGTGTGTGTGTGTGTGTGTGTGTGTGCATCAGTGGTTCCCTTGAAGTTTATCGAATCTGCATTTGTCTGATAACTGCAAGGTGTGCTACAAATGAGTGAATGCTGGATTTGTCAAATGTTTAGACTGTGAATGTTTGTTTTGTCAAAGAATATAACTGGGATTTGGTCAGGGGTTGGAGTGTCTTGTGTGTTTAGGGGTAAGGCTTAGAGTAGGGTTAGGTAAGGGCATAAATTAAGTGTGTATGTGTGAGTGTTCTTAGGTATTGCAAGGGTTAGGTGTTATCACATAGCTTACGTGTGTGTGTGTGTGTGTGTGTGTGTGTGTGTGTGTGTGTGTGTGTGTGTGTGTGTGTGTGTGTGTGTGTGTGTGTGTGTGTCTTGCATGTTTGTCTTTTAAAAATGTAATGCAAGTTGAAATTGTAAGCATTCTGAGTTGTCATTTACCATGTTATAGTAATTTTACATTTTCCCTCTTCATCTTATAAACAATCATGTCCTACTATCATTTCAGGAGTAGTACAGGTACTAACATGATGATGAACTTGAGGATCAGTAATGCAATAAGGCATGTATTGTATGTGCATGGTACAAATATTAAAAATGCTGAGGGTACTGTGTGGTATATGCCCACCATGCTCGTGTTTAGCAATCTCTGTATGTGCAGTAATATTTGTACCAAGCATAATGCCATGTGCCGTAAAGATGGATATCTGTATTGTTTTTCTTTACAGTTAAGATTTTGCATTCAGTAATTTACATGTTTTGTAGTATATTTTAATGTAAAATAGTTCTTCCACCCACTTGAACTAACTGATTGTTGTGCTGGGTCATAACTTATTGTCTGTATAGAAACTTGGATGGAAGTTGTCATGGTAGTCATTTAAGAGATGCTTTTGTCAGTCTGTTATATGCTATTACACACAGAGCTATCTGCGGAGGAGCAGCTGATCTGTGATATATAGCAATAAGTAGCCTGTTTTTTTTTTTTTTGCTTATTTGTAGTAGTTATTGCTTATTCTAGATATTTATAGCAATTTTATTGTATACTGCATACTTGTACTGTATTTCATAGCCACTGGCTCACTTGTGAAAAACATTTCTGTAGTGTTTTGTCCTACCCTCCTTCCCTATTGGCGTCTTATCCTTATACCTGCTGGCCTTGCAGTTGCCCGCCCCTACTCTAAATTTGATCTTGGACACTCCTCCCACTCTAGTGTCATTAGCTCATTCTACCTAATACAGAGAGAACATCTGAGAAGGCCAACCCACTTAGTTTCTTTCCTTCTGTTCCTCTTTCCTCCCTTTCTTAAAAAAAAAAAAATGTCTGAATATCCTTGTGTTCTGACTGTGCTTCTCATACTTTTTGGAAATATAAGGATATTTTAGTGCATTTATTAAAACTCTATTTGCCTTAACATTGCTACAACTCAAGTGTTCTAGGTTGCACTGCCTCTGAATTGTTTTATTGCATTTTAGCTGCTTTTCTGTATATATAGACTAGCTACTTATTCGACTGTATTACTGCTTCTTAAATCGGTTTTCAGTTGTGCACTTGTCTTGCTTCATGTAAAAAGGTTTAAAGTGCTAATTTTGTGGAGTTTTAATTGCATTTACTGTTTAGGGCTACACACTCAAGTGTGTTAGCCATCTTCTGTGTTTATTTAGTGTGTATTACTGCATTGTTTAGCCTGTTTTAACCAAAAAAAAAATACTATCTTGTTTGCTCGTTTCCCACCTTTCCTAGCTAGTATAGTCCAGATCCCAGGCTTTGCTAGTTTCCTACCACTCCACTTGCTTTTTTTCTATTTTAGTAGTTTTTTTGTTCTTTGGTTATTTAGTTTCAGGGCTTTATTTTCTGTGTTCAGAGCTATCCACACCTTGTTGTGGTAAAGGGAAGTCCAACTGCTTACCAGTGGGAGTGGTGAGCATTGCCTGTCTAAAGCTAGAGGAGTGGTTTCCAATTCTGAAATTGTAATTTTTAGCCATTTTGGGCTGATTTCTATCCCTTTCAACTTTCTGGCTTAAAAACTCATAAAATCCTCCAAAGCTAGTTACAAAAATAAAATTGCCAAAGATTCCAAAGACAACCACAAGGCATTCTATAGTTATGTCAAGAATCTAAATGGCAATGCTCAGATATGCTCTGAGCTACAACAGAATGGTATTTAATATACTGATTATTCAACAAAAATACAAAATTCCAAAAGACGTGCTGTGATTAATGCTGTGTACTCAAAATTGTCGTTTTCGTAAAAACTTCATCAGATACACACACCAGAATGTCGTAACAGTTTAAATAGTAGAATAATTATGATATAACCAAATACCATTGAACAACTAATTAATTAATTAATTGACTCCAGTGAAAAAACAGGGCTGAAGGTAAAGTCTTAAAAACCTAAAAAGATATATATTGCAAGACTGTAAATGTTCATTTTACTGCTAAAATCAATTATATAAAACATTCATATAAAAACAATTATGTAAAACTTTTCACTTGTATAACTTAATTATCTATTCTAAATAAAATCAAATACGTGGATCTACTGCATAATGTAATATGTAATAGTATATATATTCAAATACATTGATCCGCAGTGGTGGTGCTGCGGTAGCGTTGTCGCCTGACAGTAAGACACTGTCCAGTACGATTCTCAGGTAGAGCGTCTTCTGCGTGGAGACATGCGTGAGTGGGCGTACCTTCGTTGAAGGTTGTGCGTCAGGGCTGGCAACTCGGCACGTAAAAATCAACTGCCAATCATTAGCGGACCGGAGTTCTGCTGTGGCGACCCCTAACCGGGAAAAGCCGAAAGACGCAACATATATATTCAAATGCATTCCAATGCTGCCCTCTAGGGATATAAAAATTGTTTACAACTTTGCAGCTCCAACACTATTTGCCAGTAGAGATCACGATATTCTAATCTCGCTTCCCACATGCCACCCCTTACTTCTTTAGGCACAACTTCCAGCACAAAAAATGTAAATATTGCCTTGTCACATACTATCTTATGACAAAAAAGTGCATTGTTTTTGTAGGCCTTACTCATTTCATACAAATGTTCATAAATGCGGGTTTTAAGTTTTGTTTCTGTCTTGCCTATGTAAAAGGATTGGCATACCTTACATAGAGCAAGATAGACCAGCCCACTAGTGTGACAATTGGAAAAACAATTGCTCCTTATAGTTCTATTCCTACTAATTATATCTATATGGGAAGCATTGAATATGTAACTACACTGTGAACAAGCACCACACTTTTAATGATATTATTGAAAAGAACTATGAACTTGATAGGAAGCCAAACCAATTCAATACGGACACCAGGATTCCTACTTACAAGGAAAACCTGGATAAATTGTATTTTTTGATGGACAAATATAAAACATTTGAATGTGATAATGTTTATTTGAATGGATGCCTCAAACAGAAAGTTGTCCCAAAGGGGCTTAGAATTTGTAAATACCCTAATAGAGTGCAGGATGGCTCTGAATTTCATTCCAGTCTAATTGCTATTTTTGACCAGTGTGATTTAGAAATTGTGAAAGCCATTAGGGACGAAAATGATAGGGAGAAATTGTTTCTAATGAAGGAAATGGAATATGTTAACCAAGTTATTCTCAAAGACTTGTTGTTTACGGTGGAGGGCGAAAGGGCCAAATATTATGAGATATTTGCACAAGTAGACAAGAATTGTAATACTAAAATTATAAGGAAACGGGGCAAACTTGACGGGGATTGTAAAGAATACAAAGATGGTATTGCATATCCCAAACCGAGACCTTTTCACAAATTTTGGGAACAAGCAGGTAGGGGAACCAATAACAGACTTGTTACTGACGAATATCGCCAGTTTGGTGAATCCGACCCTCACCAGTCTACTTATCAAGGTGAAGTCCCTTTAGAACATGTATATCCCCCTCCCCCAGATGATCCAACAAGATCAAGAACAAGCCACAAGTTTACTACAATTACAATCATTATGGGGGCAATGTGGGAAAGAAAACATGGTATTAACGGAGCACCTCTCCGATAGTATTTTGGTATCTGATCCAGTTTGTTCCTACAGAGGCTACAACATGTTTAACTACAGTTCTCTTTCTGTGAACATAAATCATTTTAATTTATTCTCAAAAGGTTTCAAATTCATTCCACTAAGAAAGGTTAACGTAGATAGAGCTATTGTTGATTTGAAGCTTTTTATTAGGAAGAAGAATTTAGCTATATTTTTTAACAATCATAATCACTTTAACAATCCACTGACCTCCTTGAGGAGAAAAGGTACATTCAATCCCTCTCTTAACATACAACTAAATAACCTAGAAAAACATTATGGAAAGGGAAATTAGGAGGGAAATAGCAAAACACAGGGTATTTCCCAACCTTTCCAGAGAAGAAAGAGATTTACTTGAGCTTCTCAGGCTGATCATTCTATCAAAATCATGCAACCTGACAAGGGTGGGGGGACAGTGTTGATGGACGGCATTCTTTATGAGTCCAAAATGAAGGACAAGCTTAGCAAGGTTAACGTAGCAAATTCCAGAATTCATCTTATGCTTAATGACCTCCTTTTAGAAGGTTCCATCAATTTGGAAATGTTTAATTTTTTATACAACAAATATCCCAGGGTTCCTTCCGTGTTTGGAATTCCAAAGGTCCACACATACACCGTGGACCCACCCCTTAGATTGATTGTTTCCTCAGAAGGGGCCATTACATCCTCCCTATCAAAATTTGTTGACAATAAACTTAAAGAATTGTCCTGGACAGGGCCAGCAGTGTTAAGGGACTCCTGGGATTTTCTTAGACAATTAAAACCAGAGCTTTACAATAATCAATTGCTCTTTATTACACTGGACATAGTTGACCTTTTTGGTAGTGTACCCCATGACATTGGTCTACAATGGTTGGAAGATTATATGGGCACATTTGTTAAACTTTCTAGCAATGATTTTACCAACGTTCTTTTGTTTATGGAAACTATCCTCACCAACAATTACATGTATTTTGAAGGAGAATTTTACAAACAGACAAAAGGTGTGGCTATATGGGGGCTAGTTGTGCCCCCACGTACCCCAATATAGTGTTGACTTGGTGGGGACATACCTATGTTTTTAACACTGAATTCAGATACTGTTGGTCTTTATACAAGCATTATTTTAGATGACATCTGTATTTTGTGGATGGCTAGTAAGGAAAGATTCCTTGAATTTCTGACCTGTTTGAAAGGTACCACAACATTTTTGGATTTCATTTACAGTGTGAACCATGAGGAACTTAATTATTTGGATGTCAGTATTACTAAACAACATGGCAAATTTTCATCTAAGGTGTATAGAAAGAACACCTTTTCTAATTCTTACCTTCATTTCAGTAGTGGGCATCCTTTTTTTCAAAAGAAAAATCTAATAAAGGGTCAAATGGTCAGAATTAGCTGCATGACATCTGAAGGTAATGTTTTTATTGTAGAAACTAATATGGTGAGTGAAATGTTTAAAGACAGGGGTTACCCCACCAATTTGATTGAACAGGTAAAGTCAGAAGTTTTAGAAGGTAGATATAATAGGTTTGCACCTATTTTGGGACAGGATTCTGTTCCATCAGTTATTGAAACATCTTGCAAACATACAAACACTAATAATGATAGGCAAGGCGCATATATTCTGGATTTCAGTGGGGATTCGGGAATTATAAGAAATGTTGCTGGAAAGGAGTGGAACAAATTTAAAGAAATCACTGACATTGATCAACTTCGTAACAGTCAGTTAAAGTTTACCTATCAGAGAGATTTGAATTTAAAACATTTTTTTGAGTTTGGACATGGTTCACGAACTTTGCACCACGGTACAAGACTGGGTACTTTTAAATGTGGTGCTTGTTCACAGTGTAGTTACATACTCAATGCTTCCCATATAGATATAATTAGAAGGAATAGAACTATAAGGAGCAATTGTCACACTAATGGGCTGGTCTATCTTGCTCTATGTAAGGTATGCCAATCCTTTTACATAGGCAAGACAGAAAGAAAACTTAAAACCCGCATTTATGAACATTTGTTTGAAATGAGTAAGGCCAACAAAAACAATGCACTTTTTCGTCATAAGATAGTATGTGAAAAGGCAATATTCACATTTTTTCCTGCTGGAAGTTGTGCCTAAACAAATTAGGGGTGGCATATGGGAAACAAGATTAGAATATTGTGAGCTCTATTGGCAGATAGTGTTGGATGCTTCAAAACAGCCAGGGCTCAATGACATGCTTTCCATTGTGCCTGTTCTAAAATTAAGAGCTGCTAAGTTGTAAACAATTTTTATATCCCTAGAGGGCAGCATTGGAATGTATTTGAATATATATGTTGTGTCTTTCAGCTTTTCCCGGTTAGGGGTCGCCACAGCAGAGCTCCGGTCCGCTAATGATTGGCAGTTGATTTTTACTTGCTGAGTTGCCAGCCCTGACGCACAACCTTCAACAAAGGTACACCCACTCACGCATGTCTCCATGCAGAAGACGCTCTACCTGAGAATCGAACCGGACAGTGTCTTACTGTAAGGCGACAATGCTACCGCAGCACCACCACTGCGGATCAATGTATTTGAATATATATACTATTACATATTACATTATGCAGTAGATCCACGTATTTGATTTTATTTAGACTAGATAATTAAGTTATACAAGTGAAAAATTTTACATAATTGTTTTTATATGAATGTTTTATATAATTGATTTTAGCAGTAAAATGAACATTTACAGTCTTGCAATATATATCTTTTTAGGCTTTTAAGAATTTACCTTCAGCCCTGTTTTTTTCACTGGAGTCAATTAATTGGTTGTCCAATGGTATTTGGTTATATCATAATTATTCTACTATTTAAACTGTTAAGGCATTCTGGTGTGTGTATCTGACGAAGATTTTATGAAAATGCCAATTTTGAGTACACAGCGTTAATCACAGCACGTCTTTTGGAATTTTGTATTTTGGTTGAATAAACTGTACTTCGGCTCGTTCTCCATTTGGTTGCTCTCAGTGATTTTTTGGTTCAAGTTTTTATTCACTGACATCCTTTTGGTTCTTATTAAATATACTGATCCCAAGGATATTGCCAATATTTCCTGGCAGAATGATTTAGTGCCAACTTCATCCCCCTCTCACCCCCTAAAGGGTCCATCTCAGTACCAAAAGATTGCCAAATTCCAGCAATCACAGGTAAAAACCACACTCTCCAAAGCTAAGAATACAGCATCCATGGGTCCAAATAACATCCCGGGCTGTGTACTACATGAACTACAAAATGAACTGGCACCTCACCTAAGTGCATGTTTAATCATAGCCTCACCTCAGGCTTTGTGCCCACTGAGTGGCGCACAGCTACAGTTATCCCACTCCACAAGGGGGGATCCACCTTGGATCCTGGAAACTACTGTCCCATCAGTCTGATGAGCCTGATCTGCAAGAGCATGGAATGCATTATCATGGAACTTATAAACAAAGACTTTGGCAGCCTTCAAACACTGGACCCCACCCAGTTTGGGTTCGTGAAGGGCCAATCTTGTCTCCTGAACCTGACTGACTTCTTTGAATCAGTCTCCAGAGCTGTGGACGAGGGTAAGGCAGTCCACACAGTCTATCTGGACCTCGCCAAGGCCCTCAACACCATCCCCCACTCTGTAATCCTAGATCAACTTACTAAGCTGGGCATAAATCCCTACGTCACTCAATGGGTTGCCAACTGGCTTACTGACAGAACCCAGACTGTAAAAGTAGCAGACTCCAAATCCAGCTCCAGACAAGTGACAAGTGAAGTACCTCAGGGTTCAGTCCTGGGACCAATCTTGTTTGGCATCTACTTCTCTGAAGTACAGGCCAACACTAAGGGACTCTGGCTAACAAAGTTTGCAGATGACTGCAAACTTGGAGCCATTACTGAATCCCCAAATGATGTGGATATTCTGCAAAAGGGCCTTACAGAAACAGATGCTTGGTGCCAGAGCCATGGGCTCAAGCTAAATGCCAAGAAATGTATAGTTATCCCCTTTGTGAAAAAACATGTACCCATGAATTACCACATAGGTGGCAGTACACTAAACACCGAAAGTGTGACGAGAGACTTATGGACACAGGTAGACAGTGGTATCACCTTAGATAACCACATCGTGACAACAGTCAGGAAATCCTTCTATGTGGCACACCTCATTACTAAGGGCTTTTCATCCAGGAAAAAGGAGGTCATTGTCCCACTGTACTCATCCCTCATTAGACCCATTATAGAGTACAATGCCCCATTTGGTATGTACCTCACAAGACATCTGCAACAGCTGGAAAGGCCACAGAAATACCTCACTAAAAGAATCACAGGCCTAAAGCAGATGCACTATGCTGACCATCTAAAAACAACTTCAGCTATATTCTGTGGCATATTGTCTACTCAGAGGTGATCTCTGCTTAACATACAAGGCTATGTCAAACCCTGTGCTGTTGGACATGCTCCACTTAAAGAAATCCCAATCCCTCAGAGCCACAAGCTCCAGGGATCTAAACCTTGTCATCACAATGAACAAAACATGCTGGAGGGATAGGTTCCTGACCCAGAGACTCCCCATACTCTGGAAAAGACTGCACATATATGTCAAGCAGAGTGCCTCCTTGGCCTTCTTCAAAAGGAACCTTGAAGATTGGATGGGAGATAGGAAATTCACCCCAGGGATCACGTCAGTCGCCCTGCTAGACAGGAGTCCAGGGAAGTAAATATTGTGGGGAGAGATATCCAAGGAATTGTTATGACTAGGCTTGTATAGGCCCTAGGGCCGATAGCTTAGCACCAACTTTTGAACCTATGAACCTATTACACTGTCCAGTTTGTAAAACAAGTGTTAAAAGTACCCATCAGTTGAGTTCTGGTCAGTAAAAGATTCCAGATATGGAGATGTACATATCAGTAGTGCATGGCTTCACAAACATGTAAACTGTTTTTTAAAGTATCAAAACTATCACAAAAGCAACTTCAGAAATTGAAATACACAAATGTACAAGTAATAATGCCCCTCCTCCATCATTTCAAAGTCTGTTTAGCAGAAGGAGTGCTAATTGTCTTTATTTAATTAGATTTCTGTGATCATTTTCTGTGTTTTATTTGTTATTTAATATGAAATTGTATGCATATGTGCCATTTTACTTTTTGTGTACGTTATTTTCTTTTCTTAATTGGTTAAAGAATATCTGGTAATGATTCTACAGTAGCTGTTTTTCGTGGATCTGTAATTTGACTCCTGGGTTAATGTGACTGTTTTCTATTCCTTTGAGGACTGTTTTGCTTCACTGTATTCACTTCCAGTATCTTCCAATACTACACATTTCCTCCTTGTGGAGTTTATGGGTTGACTTTCAACAGGAGCTTTTATTAATTTGTTTTCATTTTAACTTTTATCTGTCTTTCTATCTTATCTATCTAGCTAGCTAGCTATTTTTTTGGCATAATTATGATCAGCCAATTTAGTTAAATTTCAGTTTGAAATGCTTTTGTTATCATGAAGTGTACTTAATTTGTGTCAGAATCATGTTTACTTTTTTATTCTACCTTTTTAATGTAGAGTTAATGTGTTTGAGTTGGGAGTGTATTTCTGATTTTGTTATATGTTTATTGATTGATTTATTGACTGATTAACATTATTTTTATTTATTTATTTATTTATTTTTGAGTGTTTCTGTGTTTTGACAGTTTTTCTCTGTTAAATGACTTTTGGTGGCAATTTGTTCGATTGTGAAGTCTGTTAGTAGGTAGTGATAAGGAGTCTTTGAACACTGAAGTCTAGGCAGCCTACTCTGGCTTATTCTTTTACATGGAACAAATTTAATGCATTGGTAGCTAGCAATTTGGTTGGTAAGTGTTCCTTGCCCTGTCTGTAAATTATGCATAAACATAAGTACATACATAACTTTGGATAACTTACTACTTAGTATATTATAGTTTTTTGATCTAGATTTTTCTCATTAATTCCATTTATAAGTTTTATGCATTTCAGCAAGCTAGTTTGACAAAGCCACCACTAGTGAGCTGTCCAGGTAAAAGTAACATAAGCCTTGCATCATGTGGTTGTATGGCAGGTGGCTTGCTACTCCAGAAATTCTGCAGTTCACTGCAGGAAGGATTCAATGTTGTTAAAATAGTGACCAACATGACACTAATTCATCCTTCATGGCACCATAAATGAGCTGGTGCAACGGTAGTTGGTCAACAGGTGGAAATACATGGGTGTCCACCTTAGAAAGGTATTTGTTCCACTCTGGTGAGTCACCTACACCCTCATTATCAAATTTCCCATGAGCTATAACAGAAGGAGATGGCAGTGAAGCTGCCAGGGCCTGCTGATCTTACTTCTCATTATCAGGTAGATCTGCAGAGCAAAGACACAATGAGAAAACTGCCATTTGGTGTGCCATATCATTTAATACACTGAACTCTAAGGCAGATAGCAGTAATACATACCCTGTAGTGCCCACCTCTTGTTATATCCCACCCTTTTTTAGATGCATCTCCTGATGAGCTGAAATGTAAAACTACGCTCATTGTTTACACCTCCTTAAGAGCTATATATTTACCTTTCAAACAATTGCGCATGTTGGGTGTGTCTTCACAAATCAACTTCCTAATTCCTGAAAGCTTTCAGGACATCAGTACTTCAGAGTATTATTACACTGCTGGGCACTTATCAACACAAGGCACAAGTTATGCCAATTTTGCACCTTTTTGAAGGGTCCATTTGATGAACCTACAAGTTGCTGCTGCTGATTGAAGTGGATGTGAAAATAAACCAGTACCACCTTCTCCTTCAGTTAACAGGAGCCTGATGTCTGTAAGTGCCACTCATCTTGTATTTATTCAATAAGATGATGAGGATGGGTGTTCATTTAAGTAGTTTATTAAACACACGCATAAAAGGATGGAGAAAGGTAACATTAAACTTAAATAAATTAACTGACTGACTGGTACACACACGCATGCTTACACCTTGGCTGCTCACTACAAAATGGCACTCCTGATTACACGTACTCAGTACTTATATGCACGTGCCCACTGATTGGAATGGCTTTTAAAGAAACATGCACACTCTGATCTGCATCCTCCCTCTTTGACAAGTTAGTTGGTCATGCAAATAAACAATGACAATCATATGAGTATACAAATTATACACATTTATAAAAATAACAATCACGTCCAGGTTGCTGTGTATTTGAGAGTAGGTCTTGAGATATGACCTGACCTCATAATTTCATAACTAGATACTTTCAAAAACAGAAACAGGCAATGAAATCTTCTCTGGAACAGGAATATTGGACAAATTACTCTGAGAATTAGAGTCTTTGTTACAACAAGCAAAATGTTGAAACACTGGCTCGGACACCAGTAGTAAATGTTTCCGATTCCGCCTGAATTCCATGCCTTGTGACTCAATGATGTACGATCTTGGTTCTTCACACAGATGTTTCACAAATCCTTTTCAGTCAAATCCTTTTGCTGTCTGCATCCTCACTATTTCTCCTTCTTTTAATGGATTCAGAGGTTTGCTAGCTTTATCATAGAAAGACTTTTGGGACAAACGCTTCTTTAGGAGTTAAGCTTTTACAGTTTTGTTGTTTTTAACTCTCGTAGTCAACACATTCTTACTGATTGGCAGTGTGGTTTTGGTTTGTCTCAACATTAACCTCTGGGCAGGTGAACCAAGAAGATTGTCATGAGGTATGTTTCTAAGATTTAGCAGATTTAGAAAAACATCAGTATTGTCATGTTTAGACTTTCCAACAGCTGTTTTGCAATTTGAACTGCACATTCTGTCAAACCATTTGACTGTGGGTATTCAGAACTACTTGTAACATGAACAAAGTCCCATGTTTCAGCAAATCTCTTGAACTACTGACTTGTAAACTGTGCATCATTGTCAGGAATGACTTTGTGCAGACTACCATGAACAGAAAAATGTCTCTTCAACTTAGTAATGACAATATTGGATGTCAGATTAAGAAGCAAGTCAATCTCAAACCAGTTTGAATTAGAGTCTACTAATACCAAGTAATGTTGACCATTCCATTTGAAAATGTCTGTAGCTACTGTTGACCAAGGTAGTTCAGGAATTTGGCTTAGCTGAAGTGGTTCTTTTTGTTGATGCGGTTTAACAGTTTAGTACTATTAGAAACAGAACAAGATGAAAGTTCTTTCTAAATGTCTCTTGACACAGAAGGCCAAAACACTAGTCCTCTCGCCCTTATTTTGGTAGAATCAGTTCCTAGGTGGCCACGATGCAAGATTTTTAATATACTCTTGTTGCAAGGACTTTGGAACAATCGGTTTTGGATCTTTCATGATGTTACCATCTTCCATCAAAATCTCATCTCTGCAAGGAAAATAATGCTGCACTTCCAGTGGTAAACAAAATTGGTTTGATGGCCATCCTCGACTGATAATGTGGTTGAGCTTCTGGAGAATTAAAGGTTTGTGAACATTATAATATCTTAAAGTGGGTGGACTTACAATTCTCTGTTTCAGGACAACAAATGCTCTTTGGTGTTGTTTTGACCAGGACCAAGTTATATATGTGTGTGTCAGCTCTTTTAGCATTGCTGAAAGTTCTACCAGATTTGGAGTGAGCTTTCCTAAATAACTGACTACTCTAAGTAAATATTGTAAGGAGGTGACATTGTCTGAACTTTCTGAGCTTCTTTGGCGGGATAAGACCATCAAACATTACAGTTACCCCCTGAAATGCAGGCAGCATTGGAAGTTAATCAGATGATCAGGGGTATGATCGATGGACTGCTGCAACACAGTCTTTAATGGAGCTGGAATTACATGGCCTTTGTGACTGTGCTATCCAGTTATAGGAAAACATAAAAAAAAAAATCAGACAACTTGAAGTGATGATTTTACTGAGGGCGATAGTGTCTCGTGATGCTGCAATAGGCACTATCCTATGTAGAATTGTTAGTGCTATCAAATCTATACAGACTGATGTTGTCCATAAACAGTGTAGAGTACAAACATATGGTGACTATGTAGGTGGACAACTCCATCTATTAGAATAGTTTAGGGCTACCCCTTAACATGATTCACAGCTATCTAGTCCAAGGACATGCATCCATCACCAACAAATGTCATATCGGTTCAGAACCCTCAGTAGCACATCATCCTTGCCAAAAGAGGTCATGAGCTCTGCAAACTTTTACCAGAAAAGGTACTACATGCTGAGGTTGTGAAGTAGAATAACAACAGTGCCACAGTCCCGAGGCCTATCCACTCTCAGTGGCAAAAGTGGCATCAGATGAGGGGCATGCAGTGGCTCCCTGTCCATATCATTGTCACTGGAAAACATTATCTTTGAAATGTATCCTTCCTGAAATCCCACACGTAGCTCCTTCATGTGTCACAGACCCATTTCCTGCTGCCATTTTTTGTTAGTTTATTCACTGGATACTGTGCATGGTCTGCCTTGTGCCCACAACTCCCACCATTTTGTGTTGACAGTCTTGAGTTACTCTGTACCCTGCTCCTTGTGTAAATGATAGTTGTGATCCACACCATACTCTCTGATGTGTGGTGTTGTGAAAATGTCTGTTATGTGGTGAGATCAGATAGTGTACTGACCAGCAAAGTGTAAGAGAAACATGACATATATCATGTTTATTATCTGAACCATGCACATCATGGCCCAAAGTTGTTAGTCAGGCGCTATTGCCTTGTCAGTGCTGGTGTGCATTGCACTCATCTCTGCCCAGAGACACTGCCTGCCTGGCCATACCTCATCCTGCTGCTGCTAAATGTCATTAGCCTCACCTGCTGTTGTTGCTGTTGCATAACACAGCCATGTGGCTGGGATGTCACTCCTTCTTCTGTAATATGTTCTGCAAACATACTGCTGGCTGTATTGGGTGAATACTAGAGGGAACCTTCAGATGTAACCAGGTGTCAAATCCATGCATTCAGTAGCCTAAACTCATGCTCTGTGATGATCCATGTCTGGATATAGACAGTGCTGAAAGTCATGCCTGCAAAGTTTTCAGAGTTTTACATGATGGGCATGAGCCAGAGTTGAAGGGAATAGCCAGCATCACCTGAAAGATATAGCAGAGCACAATTTTTTTTTAAGGGGGGATTGCCTGAGTACAGTTAATTGCATATGGCAACAGCCAGTCTGTAAACCCTGCTAGCACTTACTAATAGTATTACCCTGTAGGAAGCCTGAATAGATAATCCAGTGAATGCCAAATGTGGGAATCATGAGAATTATCAGGATGCTGCATGCATATTACAGTGAATACCACATGTCCCGTAAACTACATGGCAGATGATGCAATGCTAGCCTTTCCTTTTGATGTTTCTCTTTGACTTTTAACTTGGGGGTGGCTTTATAACCTCATGAGTGCAGTCCATGGCACAGAATACCCCAGGAAGTGGATGATATTGTAGAAGTATGTAGCCTTCTGTATCTCTCCTGTTCATTCCAGGGGAATTATACAAGCTTATTAGTATGTAACAGCATTACATTAAGAAACTTGTGTGTCTATGTGGCAGAAGATCAGGAAATGCCCCATCTCCAACTGGTCAATGAAAAATCCCTGCAGTTAGAATAGTAGGATCTTCACATACATTGACATCCACAGGTGTAGGAAGACCACGCATTTCCTGAGATTTAGTATGTGGAAGAACCACATTATCCAAGCTCCAAATGATATCCTAATCCACTGTATAGTATATTTAGTTATCAGGGAGGACATGGTAGGTCACACACAGCTGGTAACACCTATGAAGATGTACATCGATTCAACTTGTTCACCAGCATAATTCCTCATGTGCTCCTTTTTGGGTCAAAATATTGAATTCCATTTACACTTCTCTCTCATCAACAGCATCATTCTTCTCACCCATCTCCCCACCATGTACTCAAACATGTAACCCCCCATTCATTAAGTAACATTGTATATTGCAGGATTTGTCAATGTTTGTTTTCTACTAAAACCAATTTGCTGGTATTGAGATGCTTCTTTTGTATAACACACCACATCTATTAACTTGCGTGATTCTCTTGTCCATAGCCTTTATGTTAAATCAATGATCAAAATGTTTTTGTTTTAGTTACAACTACCACATAGCTCTGATTCCCTGGTGTCCCCATGATGTCTCAGTCAGTGTAGTCTGGTGACTTCAAAGTTAAGGAGGGGCTGCAGGAAGCAACTGAATAGGCTGTACTAAATGCAATTGCATGGGGCTCTATTACCCTTTACCTTTTTTATTTTTTTTTCTACCAAATGGTAACTACACTTCTTACTTCAAGATTAACTGCAGCCACAACTACACCACTGTTTCTGAAATAGGCTGGCCTGGGTGTCATTCTCTAGAGGATCCAACAAGTCTAAAAATATGCACTCAAAACATAATTTTCATTTTATTTTCATTTTCTGGGATCATGTTAAATACAGAAGGATAACAGGCAGGTGCTTGTATTCATGAACCTAATGTATATTTGATTAAATGCTGTCTGTACACTCTGTTTACTTTGCCAACATTCATTTCCGTGATTCACAGACATGGACTTGCAATAATGACATGTGACAAGCAGAAGTCTACTAGCTTTTTGAATAATACATACATACAAATATTTCAAGCATGGGCAATAATGCCCTTCTAGCTTGCCAATATACCAAAACACTTGTTCCCTTAATAAGTGTGTAGGCTGTTCTTGAAAATATCCAAACTAGTGCTTGCTTTAATGTAATTTGGTAGTCTGTTCCATGCATCAGCTGCTCTCTCAGAGAACCAATTAGTACACTTCTCATTCCTATAGAATCTTCTACATAGGTTATCTGATGATTCTCTAGTACTTTTTGATAACCCCAAACATTCCCAGAGGTAGTTGTCTCTAAATGCTATATTTACCTGAATAAGATCTCCTCTTAGATATCTGTAAGAGACACACTGCTTAAGTTCAGATACTTTAGTCTTTCATAATAACTTAAAATGTACTTCGTTTCTCACTGCTGCAGTCTTCACCATTGGGTTATCCATGCTGTGGTAGACCTCAGTCAATCCAAATACCAGAGCCAAGGTTTTGTGCGTTGGCTGCTGCCACTTGCTGGGTGACGTCAAGTAATCCGAGCTATAAAGGAGAGAAGGCGATGCCATTACCTCAGTCTTTCTTGTCATGCAGCCCATAGCAGAAGCATTTCCCAACAGTGCCGGTCGGCTGTTTCAGATTTCATACTTCAGCGGAAAACATCTAAAACTAAGTACCATATTCGGAATCCTTTCTTTTTCTTGCACTAACCGATGTCCGAAAAAGTCAATAACTTTCTCGCCTGTGGAAAACAAATACCACACCGAGACTTCCATTTTACTGCATCACTTGCTTAGGCCCAGATTGTGACGTACTCACTGTTGGTTCTGTGCCCTCTTTAATGCTATAACTATTCATCGCAGAGCTCAGTTTGTAGCCAGTTATTTTCGTCTTCCATCTCTGATTATGGATATGGCATCCGTCAGTCAGCAATTCACAGATCGTCTGAAAAAATGTAAAGATAAGGATAGAGACAGACTGCATAAGGCCAAGCCTTCCAATGACACTACCGCTTAATGGGTCGTCAGTTCTTTGGAATTCAATGAGGTGGTTTTGCAGCCCCTAATGCCCGACTCGATTACATCACAGGCCTCTTCTGAGACCCTTTCGGAGTCCTGTATGCCGTAGATGTCTGCATCGTCTAACAAGCCTTCAGCTGTCTAACCCTCAGTTGGGTCTGGTGCCACTAAGCAGGCACCAGCTTCCGAGGATACTGCTTGCACTTCGGATTTCACTTCAAGGCCTTCACCCTCTCTTCCGACTAACACACCAAAGGCACCGAGGGATACTCTTCAGGCCAGACTTAGACTCACTCCAAAGAAAACAGCAAAAAGTCTCCATTCTACTACTCCTCCCCTTCCTCAAACTAGAATGCTTAAAATGGCAGAGGATCTCATCACTTTCATGTGGGGTAATCAGGCCACTCCAGCCAAAAGGAGAAGGGAACCTTCTCCAGACATCCATTCAGATTTAGACTCAGAGGGATCTGACTCCTCAGTTTTTGAAGAGGAAATTCCTCTTACTGCCTATGAAGACTCAGATGCAGAAGAATCTCTTCTTTCTGCATCACCTCTGAAGGACTTTTCCTTTGGGGAATCCCTCCAAACCCTCAGAGAACACTTTTAATGGGAATCAATGTATTTCCCTCAATCCAAGAAAAGACTAAGAGAGTTTCTGGACCTACCTCAGTATAGGCCTATGGCCACCCCACCAATCTTGGAGGTGGTAGATAATGTTTACCAAGAATCCAGCCTTACCCCTGACACCCTTCCACCTGTCCCCAGAAAACCTGACAGGTACTACAGGGTACCTGACTCACATAAATTCCTCTACAGAAATCCTGTAGCAGATACAGAGGTGATTACTCAGGGACCTAAGGGAGTTAAGGCTACCTCTGCAAAAAATCCTACTCCCTCAGACAAAGAATCCAGGGTCCTAGACAGATGGGATAAAAAAGTATATAGCTCTGTAACTTTAACTGTAAGGACTCTCAACTGTCAGTTCCATATGTTAAAATATCAACAGCACACTTTGGAACATTTGAAACAGACAATTTCTGCTTTACCAGATTTTGCCAATAATAAAGAGATAGCAAACTTACTGCACTCTTCATATCGGGTGGCAAAGCACTCCCTGCACTGTGGATTTGATGCCCTAGATACTTCTAGCAGGGCAGCAGTGAACAGTATTTATCATCAGAAGACATGCACGGTTGAAGGAACAACCTATCTCTGATCATGTTAAAGCTAAAATCATGGATTCGCCTATTGACAAAGACTGCTTGTTTGGACAGAAAACTGAAGAGGTACTTAAAAAGATGGAAGACAAAGCAAAATCGATGCAGACTGTTAAAGATTTCCTTCAAGTATAACCTCCTAGGTTCAGCAGACATTTTCCCTCTAAACACTGGTCCTTTCCTGCACCAAACAGGCAGGTACAAGGCAAAACCCATAGGGACAGACCCACCAGGGTTCAAACTCAGGGCCAACAAAGAACTAAACAGTGCCCCCCCTCTAACACTAGAGCAGGAAGTTCAAAAACAACCCTGTATGCTAAAAACTCTCAATGACTACCTTTACCATCTCCTCCACCACACCAAAAGCTAGGAGGAAGGCTATCTCTTTGCAGAGAAAATTGGAACTTTATAACAAAAGATCAATGGGTCTTAAGAATCATTGCTCAGGGGTACAAATTCAATTTCTGAGAACTACCACCTCCAACAGGGTACCCAGGCCTAACTCCAAACCAGTGGGTAGAAGCACTAAAACAAGTCCAAAACCTAATAGCCCTAGGGGCAGTTGAACCTGTGCCTCCAGAACAAGTTGCAAAAGGATTATATTCCAGACTCTTCCTTGTTCCCAGGAAAGAGGGAACTTGACGTCCCATCCTGGACTTATCCTTTCTCAATACTTTCCTGGTAATCCCAAAATTAAAAATGCTTACCTTACAACAGCTTCTACCAATGCTGCCAAACAAAGCTTGGATGGTCACCTTAGACCTATAGGATGCTTATCTGCACATCCCAATAAGGGAATCATGCAGAAAATTCCTGTGCTTCAGAGCAGGATCATTACACTTTCAATTCTCTGCTTTGCCATTTGACTTATCTACTGCTCCCAGGGTATTCACCAAATGTCTAGCTCCTACCATTGCCTTTTGCAGGTAAAACAATGTACAGATTTATGAAAAACCACAAACAGCAACTCTGTTAAAGGCTTTTGGCCGAGGCGATAGAGGTATAATTTTTACTGTCTTTTGCAATAAATTCCATCTGAGGAGTCGCTGGGTTGCTGTTTGTGGTTTTTCATTCTACCTTGTTTGCTGTGGTTTTTCAATGTACAGATTTACCCTTACCTGGATGACTGTCTCATCCAGACAGACTGCAAGGAACTGTTCCTGCAACACCTCTCATTTGTAAAAACCCTACTCACCTGCCTGGGGTTCACTATCAATGAAAGGAAATCAAAACAGACACCCACCTGGAAAATCATATTTCTGGGAGCCTTACTGGGAACAGAACAGCAAATGGTCTTTCTGTACCCAGAAAAACAAAGTTTCCTACCAAAATACTTCATTAATCTGGCCTCCCAAACCCAGCTTTCTGCCAGGAAATTCCTGCAAGCTCTAGGGTACATGGCCTCATGCATCCTCCTGGTATCTGTGGCCAGACTGCACATGAGAAAAATTCAGTGGTACCTAAAGAACCTATGGTGTCAACCCTCTCAACCTCTGGACACCTCCCTGCCTGTGATCCCTTGCATAAGAGCAGAGTTCCTATGGTGGGCCCAGGCCTGTGCTCTGAACAAGGGACTTCCCCTCCATCCATCAGACCAGACCATAACTACAGATGCTCAAGACATAGCCTGGGGCACCCACCTAGAAGGGAGATGCACCCAAGATCTCTGTGATGCTCAAATGCTACTCTTGCACATCAACCAAAAGGAAATAATAACAGTGCAAAACTCTGGCATCCTTCAAACCCTACCTCAAACCAGGTTTTTTTTCTCATAAAAGCAGACAATACCACAGTCATGTGGTATATCAACAAACAGGGAGGGACTCTGTCTTAACCCCTGTGCAGACTAGCCATGAACCTGTGGCTATCAGCCTCATTCATGGGACTGCATCTTATAGCCCAAGTCCTTCCGGGCATTAACAACACCCTATCAGACCACTTAAGCAGAAACCTGCTGGACCCACATGAATCCACAGAGACAGTTTTCTGCAAATTGCCCACACATGGGGGACCCCCCCCCCCAAGGTGGACCTCTTTGCCTCTCATTTAAATCACCAAGTACAGAAATTCTGCACCAGGGGCTACCATCACCTGGCCTGGAAGGTCGATGCTCTGACCTTCCATTGAAATACTCTATTTGTGTATGCATTCCCACCTCTTCCTCTCATTCCAAAAGTATTAATCAAGATAAGGGAGGAAAAACCAAAAGCAATACTCATTGTCCCAGATTGGCCCCTACTGCTGCGCAGCCTCTCTCTCCAGCCCTCTGGCAGCTACCTCTGATACTTCACCTACTATCCCGGGGGTGGGGGGGGGTGAACAATGCTGCACTCAGACCTTCAGACACTCAAGCTCTTAGCATGGCTTATTCTACCGTAACCAACAAGGAATCCTTGCTAAGCAAGCAAGTCCTTGACATCATCACAGAAGCCAGAAGGCCCAGCACCAGAAAATTGTACGATAGAAAATGGAAAATATTCTCCTCCTGGGGCCAGTCCAAGGGAGCAGACATTCACCTGCCCTCCATTCCTCTTATTCTAGATTATCTGGCTGAGTTTCTTAATAAGGGTTTCTCTTTGTCCTCCATAAATATCCATGCCTCTGCCATCTCAACACACTTTGATACAGAACAACCGTTGTTCTCTCACCCTCTTATCAAACAATTCCTTAGAGGAGCCTCTAATATCGGGCCTCCCAGAAGACAGCACACTCCAGCCTGGGATCTTAGCTATGTTTTAGAAAAGCTTACTCTGCCACCCTTTGAGCCTGCAGCATCCTCAGAATTAAAGTACCTCTCTTGGAAGACTGCCTTTCTCCTGGCTGTCACTTCAGCCAGAAGAGTGTCAGAGCTTCACGCTTTAATAGCCATTGAGCCATTTATCATCTGCCATGCAGACAGGGTCTCCCTGAGAACCAACCCCTGCTTCATGCCAAAGGTGGTTTCGGATGTTACGCTGAACCAGGCCATCCACCTGCCCATCTGCTTCCCTAACCCTCAGAACAAGGGGGAATTCTTTGGATGTGCACAGGCAACTCAGATTTTATCTGGATCGTACAAAGACATTCAGGAAAACTGACCAGCTCTTGGTTAAAACATGTGAACAGGGGAATCCTATATCCAAACAGACCATTTCCGAATGGATAGCACTCTGCATCCAATTTTGCTACTCCTTGCATGGAAAACCACCCCCTAGGACCATCAGAACCCATTCCACTAGGGCAACCTCTACTTCCACAGCATTCCTTACAGGGGTACCCACCAAGGACATCCTGGAAGCTGCCAAATGGACTTCAGTCCACACCTTCACCAAGCATTACCATATGAATCTATTCTCAAAACGTGGGCTGGGTTTGCCTCTGCAATTCTGCAGGGCATGCTCTCCCAGTCTTAAATTTCTATCAACATTCCACCCTTCCACTCAGCTTAGGGAATCTTCCCAATGGTGAAGACTGCAGCAGTGAGAAATGAAGAACATAGTACAATTGTTTACACTTACCATAAATGTAGATGTTCGAGTGTTCTCACTGCTGCAGTCATGCTTTCCCTTCCTCCTTCCCCCTGATATCTGCTGTCCTTACAGAGACAAATATCCTGTGGTGGTCTCTGATCCCAGGACTACTAATATTTTTTAAATTGGACTTCTTTGGTTGGTAAAGGCAAGAAAAACTGAGGTAATAGTGTTGCCTGCTTTCCTTTATAGCTTGGATGACCTGACGTCACCTAGCAAGCTACAGCGGCCGATGCACAAAACCTTGACTCTGGTATTCGGACCGACTGAGGGCTACCACAGCATGGATAACCCAATGGTGAAGACTGCAGCAGCGAGAACACTTGAACATCTACATTTATGGTAAGTGTACACAACTGTACTTTTTCACATCCATGGATGCCCTTGCCATATTTCTGCTGCACTCTTTCCAGTTTACTCATGCTTGTTTTCGTTTAGGGTTTTCATATTGTTGTTCCATACTCAAGTTTGTGTCAACTGTGACTAACACACAGTGACTTAATCATTTCTGATTTTCTAGACTTTATAAATATTTTATACAACCTTTAGTTCTATTACTATCATTAACCAACTGGTTGATATGACTACAAAAACTCGTAGCTGGATCTACCCATATACCCAAGTCCTTAAATGAATATACTGTTTCAATCACTGCGTGCTGTATTATTCACCTTTCAATTTATGTCTCTCAAATCTCATATGCTTAGTTTTTATGTATTTATCAGCATATTATTCTCCTGTGCTCAAATGGTCAATTTAGTCAAGTTGTTTTGCAGACATGCTTTATCTGTAACACATGTAATCAGTTTACCCAGTTTCAGATCATCTGCATATGGACTGCAGAACACCTCAAATGAAAATGTTTGGGCTGAAAGATACAATCTAAAAAAGTAAGGGCCTAGGACAGAGCCCTTTGGAACACCCTGACTGTAACTAAGAATTTTACCTGCCCAGTTGCTGTATGATACTTGCCATTTCCTACCTGTAAGCTATGCAGCTATCCATCTTACCAAGAGTACATCAATACCTAGTTGTTCTAATTTATTGATCAGTGTTTTGTGTATGATCTTGTCAAATGCTGGTTGAGTCTATATAAATTATATCACAGCATAATTTTTCATTCATAGCTGTTGCTATATTGTTATAGAACATCATGTTATAAGTGGTAATAGATCTATTTTCAACATATGCATGCTGATATATGGTTTCAAGTCACAACCTATCCAGTTCTGGCAATAACTTGAATGATGTACAGGCATAGTACCCAGTGTACATCAGACTGGGTGATGGGTAAATGCTGTGTAGCACAACAAGCACATTCAGAATACACAAACTCTTCCTTCCATCTGCTTTACCACACCACAATGCAGATGGGACAGCAGCTTTGTAAGGTATAGTGCAAGTAGCTGCTTAGCAAGTATAGCATACCAAGTACCTACGAGTAAGTGTACTGTACCTTATTGAGTTGCTGTTCCCGGTTGTGCAGTGCTCTGTCATCATATTTAAGTGTGATTCATAAAATGTTTTATGCATTAAGCATAAGATTGAAGTGAGCATTATCACCATGTTATAGTATGGAGGGGATGTGGTACTGTGGGAACTCAGACTGGAAGGAAATTGCCAGAATCACTGTGCTCAAGTGGAGAAAAACATGGTTCTGATAGTGCTGTTGTCTATACCATAGGGAACTCCAATGGTGGCTTGGTTAGATGGAGCTAATTTTGTGAAATGTGCACAGTCAGGGAGAAGACCATTTGCATATGGATTACTGTGGCTATATAGCAGGATAGGACTGAGTTATGATGTCTAACCCTATTGTGTCTATGTCTGTGAATTACTTTTGGATTTGACATGCCAGTGTACCATCCTGTACCGTACTACTCTGTGGATTTGACATGCCAGTGTACCGTCCTGTACTGTACTACTCTGTGGATTTGACATGCCAGTGTACCGTCCTGTACCGTACTACTCTGTGGATTTGACATGAAGGTGTACCGTCCTGTACTGTACTACTCTGTGGATTTGACATGCCAGTGTACCATCCTGTACCGTACTACTCTGTGGATTTGACATTAAGGTGTACCATCCTGTACCGTACTACTCTGTGGATTTGACATGAAGGTGTATCGTCCTGTACCGTACTACTCTGTGGATTTGACATGAAGGTGTACTGTCCTGTACTGTACTACTCTGTGGATTTGACATGCCAGTGTACTGTCCTGTACCGTACTACTCTGTGGATTTGACATGAAGGTGTACCGTCCTGTACCGTACTACTCTGTGGATTTGACATGAAGGTGTACCATCCTGTACTGTACTACTCTGTGGATTTGACATGAAGGTGTACCGTCCTGTACTGTACTACTCTGTGGATTTGACATGAAGGTGTACCGTCCTGTACTGTACTGCTCTGTGCTGCACATTTACGAATAGTGCTTAAAGATTTTGTGCATTTGATTGCAAATTAATCACAAAAGAATAATGTGTTAACCACAATATTTGCTGTTTCAAGTGTGACTGTTGGCAGTGGTAGCCTTTTTGTATTTTTTGGTCTGCGGTGTTAGGCTCAACGTCATTTCTGTAATTTGAAAGCAGCTCACCATGACAGTCTGAGAACCTGTGCTCTTCAGTGACAGCAGAAACTGGCTTCAAGCATGAAATACAGATGAAAAGTAATTTATATGGGAGAGATTGCTTCAGAGAATGCTTGAACTCAAAATGGCTTAAAGAGTTAAAATGAGATTTGTCTCGAAAACACTTAGTTCCTTTCGGCTGGGGGGGTATCTAATTGGTGCCTGTCTTTTTTGTTAAGCTGGGGTGTCTCATTTAGGTTCTAATTAGTGGCTGATTGCTTCACAAAAAAAATTACTAATGCGGAGTTTTATATCCCTTTAAATGCACATATGCATCCTCTTTTGTTTGAAAATTTTAATTATATGTGCACAATATGGAGTTAAAGAATGGAAATTATTTTCTGTGGGAAGGATTGCTGTGTCACTTGCATATAAATAACTTTACTTATCTAGTAAGGGAAGGCACAGGAGGTATGAATGTTCTCAGTTTAATGGCCTACAGCTGTCATAATGTGGTTTATAATGTTTCAGTCATTTAAAAACTGAGCAAATCAAATCATTCCACTATTAGTTTTGATTTCAGGGCTGTTGAAGTAGACTGGAAGGTTGTTATTTTTTAGGATTTTTGTGATTCTAGGTATTTGTTAATAAGAAGTAGGGTTGCCAGTGCATAATGTGCCGGAGTTTCTTTTTGCACTGGAGTGCCAAAGTAGCTATGCACTACTTAAACTATTCCATTTGTTTAGAAAATTGGAGACAGAAAAATAAAAGATTGCAGGATTATCTGTACAAGTAGAAAGAACACATCCATAGGATATATAGGTTTCCCTACACGTCTAGTGGGCTTAGAAAGCAGTATCAGTCAGGATAAGACATTCAGCAAATCTGCAGTTTTGTTTAAAATAAACAGGAATGTTCACTGCTGGGGTGCCTCCTGTTCAGAGTTTGCATGTCCTTTCTCCATTCATTTAGGCTTTACCAGACTGTCTGATTTCTTCTCACATTTTTAAGGCATACCAGAACACGTGTGTGTGTGTGTGTGTGTGTGTGTGTGTGTGTGTGTGTGTGTGTGTGTGTGTGTGTGTGTGTGTGTGTGTGTGTGTGTGCATGTGTCTCGATCTGTATGTGTGTATGGCCTGTAATTGACTGGTATCCCATAGAGCATTGCTTTCATACATTATGTCCACTGCTTGTCTGGTAACTTTGAACAGAATAAACCAGGTTTTGAAAGATGAATGAAATAATGAAAAGGTTATTTTACAACTATGTCAACCACATTAGGAAACCTAGTCAAACCTTAGATAGTATTTTAATGAGCAGGACTCTGGGTAGATATCCTGAATTAATTGCTTGTGGCTTTCAGAAATGTGCTTTTGTCCTGTTCTTTAGCTGAAATAGTGCCACTCTTCAAGGCAAAGCGTCTTTCCTTTTTTTTCTGTGAATACATTGCCAGATGATGCTAACTTAAGTCGTACCAAAGCATGGGACCTCTTTTAACATCATAGACATATTTATGCTCAATATTTTTAAGCACATTTATTGAATTATCATTAGTGACCTAGACAAACTTACATTTATCTAAAAGTAAGTAGACCATATTAACAAGTTCACATTTACAAACATTTTACATCATACAGTATACATTCTTGTATACAATATAATCCACCCAGCATTACATAATTTGTTCAGTTCCTCCTTTTCCTTAAACCCCATTCCTCCTCAAATAATTTTTATGCATGTACTGTTCCTACAATTTTCATTTCTTTTCTATGTAATTTAACACTTAAGAAACAGCTAACACTTGTTTTTTTTTTTTTGTTTTTTTTTTAATTCTGCAATATGGTTCAAAATATTTTGCATGTTTCTGACACCCCCTTGCTTCATAAAAGAAAACTATCATGAACTACAGATCCATTAGCCTTACTGAAGTTTTCAGTAAATGTTTCATAAGGTTAACAGACTTCTGTGATTCAACAAGATGATTTCTGAATCTCCAGATTCCAGTAACTGGAGTCTGCCTCAATCTGGCCAAAGCCTTAAATTCTATTCCCAAGCAATAATAATAGCATACTGAGGCCCTTTCATGTAAATCCTATACATTATTAGGTGCGTGAAAATGATTGAGATAGAACAGTTTCTACAGTCAGCCTGGATGACATGGGCATCCTGAGGCAGTGTAACAACTGCATCATGTTCACTGATAACCCTTTACTCTTAGTCCACACGAACATGACGTGTGAGAGATGCAACTATATTAAGAACCTTGAATCTATGCTCTCTCACACACCAGTCAGTACATATGAAAATGAGTGGGTTGCCAGTATGCACACCTCACCTCCTAATCCACCCAAACCTACATTGCACATACCTAGAAGTATGGAGGTCCTCACCAGAAACATACCTAAACACCAAAGACCTCCTAAACACAAACACAAGCACACTACACATAATACTTCCTCTGCAGAACTCATTACACATAATAGCTCATGCATCAGTGTCTCACCGGTCAAACCTTTAATGCAAAACACAAAATCAAACATATTAGTCACAGGTGATTCCATTGTGAGACACACTGATGTCCCTGTCACCAGGCTGGATAAGGAAAAGGTCACGGTCAGCTGTCTGTCAGGTGCCAGGATGCACCATATTACACATGCACTCAACTCTCTCAACAACAGGTACTGTTACGACTCCATCATAGTTCATGTTGGTGTGAACAATTTGAGATGTACCTCTCTTGACTATATGAACAGAGACATGACTGAGCTCTCTGACTTTGTGTTTCAGGCAGGTATGTCCCTAACCTTTAGCAGCATTTTACCTTCACCTAGGACAGTGATGGAAAACCTTTTGGGTACGGTGTGTCAAAAATTCAGAAAATGCCTAACTTCACTCTGCTGGTGTGTCATTCCCTCCAAACAAAAATAAATAAAAAAAATAAAAATAAATAAATAAAAGTAAATAAAACAGCATAGCTTTCAATACATCTGGGATAAATTTCAACAGAATCAGGGACAAATCTAGAAGTAAGAGACATGGACAGTTTTAAACTACTAGTACTATTAATCAGAGACACTGACAGAAAAAGTGAATTTGAATTAATATACATTTTCTGAAGTAAAATAAAGCTATAAATCTAATTATTGTCATTATTAAGTTAAAAAGTCACCAGTTTTAGGAGGGATTAAGAGGGACAGTATGAGGAATGTAAAACAGCACATGCTTAGAAATGCAGACCACTTGCCCTGTGCAGAAGTGTAATCACAAAGAGAAAACAATGTCAGTACTGCCCTTTGCACACTCTATCGAGACAGTATACCAGAATAGTCTTTGAAGTTAATAACTTCCTTACCTCTGCAGTAGTGATGGTTACCTGGTTCTGGTACAAAATAATTCAATGCACTTCACACAAGCAACAAATGCAAAAGCAGTGTCTTTGGTAACTCAGTTGTTAGTGATCGCTGGTGTGCCACCCAAAATGTTGTGGCATGTCACCTTTGACACACGTGTCTTAGGTTCGCCATCACTGACCTAGGATGATACCTCCATACAAACAGAAAATGATTGACTTCAATAACTGGCTTAGCTTCTGATGTCATTCTAAGGGGATCCACTATCTGTCAGCCTGGGATGACATGATCAACAGACCTTGATGCTTTGACAGCGATGGTCTTCATCTGTCACCCCTGGGATTTTGGCTACCTGCTAAGGCTCTTGCCACCTCCATAGTACCTTTTTTAGGCAGTGTCTCAAGGACAAAATTCTCATTGTAAAAACTCCATCTGAAAACAACCTCAAGGTTATGCTGCTAAATGCTATGAGTCTCAACATGAAACTGCACTCACTGGAAGCAGTTTCACTTTGGAAGATGCAGACATTTGTGCAGTCACGGAGACCTGGTTCAAGGCTGTGGAGAGCATCCCAGCCATACTGGGTTACACCTCCTTCCACACATTCAGATCATAAACAGAAGGCATGAAAACTAAAGGAGACAGTGTATCAATATTCATTAAAAATAAATACACCTCCAGATTGGTTAAATGGTATGATTCCCTGGAGACACTTCAAGTGGAATTAATTGTTGGTAAGACACCTGTTCAAGTCACTGCCAGCTACAGGAGCCCCTCCATGAATCAGGACACTCACTTTGCCTATTTGGACCTACCTGAGTCTTTCAAGATAGATCTGAACACCATGGTTTTGGGTGACTTTAACTACCCATCCATTTACTGGGTACATTACTTGTGCTCAAACTCACTTGCCCAAAAATTCCTTGATGACTTTAACTCCAATGCCCTGGACTAGCTGGTTGACACCCCCACAGAGGGTGCCAACATCATGGATCTTGGCAGAAAAAAGACAGAAAATCCACCCAAGGATGGCCAATCAACGAAATCCACAAGTGTTTCAATTAAAATGTAGTCCTTTAATACGAATAAAACTTCGACTTGAAGATAAAATGAAAAATAAAAAGCTCAAAACCGTCCCTTGAAGATATCCGATAAGCGCTTTCGACTGTTGTCTTCCTCAGATCGTAACATCCTGGATCTGGTGCTTATCAATATTGCAGACCACTGTAGCATCTCCATTGTGATGTCCTCCCTGGTGAGATCTGACCATAAATTGGTCTAATTTGAAGTAACTATCATGCCTGCCCCCCCCCCCCCCCCCAGCAGCAACTAAATTAAAACATTTCTCCAAAGCAGATTATACCTTCTAGGGGGATGGTATAAATAGTTTCACTGCACCTCCTCCCTCAGATGGAACAGGAAACTATGCCGAGCTGTACACCAATGCTTTATACAAACACCTGCATACCTGCATTGACTCGGCTGTTCCTGACAGGACCAAAACAAGGTCCTCAAGGAAGACCAAACCTCCATGGTATACAACTGTCATTAACAAGTTTTACAATAAGAGAAGGAAAATGCTGTCTAAGAGTATGAGGGAGCAAGCCCTCCTAAACTGAAAACATTCCCTCCTCAGCTTAAACGAGCAAATAAGACTTGTGAAGTCCTCCAAAGCAAACTACGAGTCCAAATTGGCTTCCTCAACAAAGAACAACCACAAGGCATTCTGTAGTTACATCCATAACCTAAAAGGAAAGGCCCAGATTTCTGCTGAACTGGTAGTTAATGATACCGCATATACTGGGCCTGTGGACATAGCTAGCCTGCTGGCTGACTGGTTCTGTGAAAACTTCACTCCTCTGTCTCCGACAAATGTACCCCATGCATCACTACCACCTGCCCCTACCTTGTATCTCTAAAGAGCAGGTCATAAATACCCCCTCTAAGATCAAAAACACTGCATCATGGGACCTGATAACATCCCAGGCTGCATCCAACATGAATTAGCAGCACCACTGGGTACTATTTTCAATCATAGTCTAATCACTGGCTTTTATAGCTCCTGAATGGAAAACAGCCACCATTATTCCCTTGCACAAAGGTGGTGCTTCTGCTGACCCCAGGAACTATAGACCTATTACCCTGATTAGCCTTATCTGCAAGGCCATGGAATGAATCATCATGAACCTTATAAACAAAGATATAGGTAATCTCCAAACACTTGACCCTACTCAGTTTGGATTTGTCAAAGGGAGATCATGCCTGTTAAACCTGGTGGACTTCTTCAAGGCCCTGGACAAAGGGAAATCTGTGCATACAGCCTCACTGGACTTAGGCAAGCCATTTGACAGTATCCTCCACTCAGGCATCATTGACAAACTCACCCAACTAGGCACAACATTTTATCATTAGATGGGTTGCTAAATGGCTCACTGATAGAATTAATATAGTCAAAATAGGGGAATCCACCTCCAACAGCAGACCTGTAACCAGTGGTGTTCCACAGGGATCATTCCTGGGACCTCTACTGTTTAGAATCAATTTCACTGAAGTAGAAACAAAAAACTAAATGTCTGTGGCTGACGAAGTTTGCAATGACTGCAAACTGGGAGTGGCCATAGAATCTCCAAATCATGTTAATTTCCTACAAGAGAGTCTTACACAAAGAAATGACTGGTAGCAAAGTCATGGCATTAAATGCAATGCAAAAAAATGTATTATCATTCCTTTCGGTAAAAGTGATGTTCCTGCTAACTACCACAACAACAGCAACACCTTAAGTATGCACTCTGTGATGAGAGACCTGGGCACACAGGTTGACAGCAACATTACCTTTAACCACCATGTCTCCACAATGGTAAGAAGGGCATTCTATATTGAGTAGAATGCCCCATTTAGTATGTACATTTCCAAGTACCTGTAGCAACTGGAGAGACCACAAAGGTTCCTCACAAGGAGAATTCATGGTCTTCATCATCTGTCGTATGGGGGTCATCTGAAATCATAGTCACTTTATTCTGTTTCATACAGAGTACTCAGAGGTGATTTCTGCCTTGCATATAAGGTAATCTCTGACCCTGCTTTAAAGGAAATGCTGCATATCTGTAAATCAAATGGTACATGGATTACTCCCTTTAAAGACCTTAACCTGGTATGTGACATTAATAATACCTGCTGGAGGGACAGATTTGTCTCCTAGAGGTTAACATACCTTTGGAACAGATTCTCACTTCATGTCAAACAGAGTACCTCTTTGGCCCTCTTCAAATGCAGTATAGATGGTTGGATGGGTGACTGTAAATTCACCCCAGTATTTCCACCTGTGTCCCTCTTGGACAGAGACAATAGGTGCTGATCATGGAAATAAGAGTAAGCACTTAGCTAGGCTTGTAAGGGCTGTAGGGGCATTGGCCTAGTAACTCCTTATGATGATGTAACTTGTGGTGTCCATGTAGGCATTGGATGTTCAAATGAAAAGATACAGTACTTCAGGACAACACGTGCTGCACTTCAGGGTATATTTATTTTAGTTTGAATTTTTTAACCAGGGTAGACCACTGATCCAATTGGCCTCATTTCAGTCTCAGCATTGGGAAAATGCAATACTTACATAATAGTTACATGACATTGTATACCAAGTGAATGGCAAAGTGCATTATTTGCATATGTTTTATCTTCTTCTTTTTCATTCAGCTTGTTCCCATTAGGGTTCGCCACAGTGGAGTATCCATTTCCATTTCTTCCTGTCCTCTGCATCTTGATCTGTCACACCAACCACCTGCATGTCCTCTCTCACCACATCCGTGAACCTTATCTTAGGCCTTCCTCTTACCTGGCAGCTCCATCCTTAGCATCCTTTTCCCAATATACCCAGCATCCCTCCTCAGCACATGTCCAAACCAACTCAATCTTGTCTTTCTGGCTTTGTCTCTAAACCCTCCAACCTGGGCTGACCTCTAATATTCCTAATCTTGTCCACCCTCATCGCACCCAGTGCAAATCTTAACATCTTTAACTCTGCCATGTCCCGCTCTGATTCTTGCCGTTTTGTTAATGCCACTGCCTCCAACCCATATAACACAGCTGGTCTCACTACCCTCTTGTAGACCTTGCCTTTCACTCTTACTGGTACTCGTCTGTCACAAATCACTCCTGACACTCTTCTCCACCCACTCCACCCTGCCTGTACTCTCTTCTTCACCTCTCTTCCACACTTGCCATTACTGTGAACTGTTGATCCCAAGTACTTAAACTCATCCACCTTCACCAGCTCTACTCCCTGCATCCTCACCATTCTTCTATCCTCCCTCTCTTTCACACTATCCTTGTTAGCTTCTGGGAATAAAGGCAGCAGATGAATGAGATTATAAAGAGAGTGAAAAAAACAATTGTTTACTACATTATATGGAGATTGGAAATCAGAGAGAGTCCGAGCAAGGTATGTATACTGAAGATAAGAGTGAAGAGGTTAAGTTGTATGACAAGAGGGAAAGAGAGCTGCATTTTTCTAGAGTCTGGAAATGTGCTTTTAATTGTGAATGGAAAGGGTGCAAGAATGAATATGTGAGCATAATTTATGTTAATATGTAAATGAGTCATGCAGTAACTGCACAACTAGAATTATGCCTGCAATAAAACTATGCAAATGGCAAAACCATGCAGTGAATCTATATAGAAACTCAAAACACAGTCAATAGAGCAGCTGTAGCTGCAGGCTGGATAGCATGATCTCATGAGAACAGAGAATGTGAGAGCAGACCAATGCATCTAAATAGAAAGCATTGCTTGTGGCCGCTCTGCCTGTCTATGTTTTCACATCCCTCAGCAGAATGACACCTTGTACCATATATTATTAGCAAGCGAACAGCTATGTGCTGAATTCATAAAAGAAAAGAGAGGGGCATGCACGAATAGAGGAAAAAGGTGAAGAACAAGAAGAGAGTCACACAAAAGGACATCATTCTAAGAATGTGCAGAATGGGGAAAAGGGGGACAACTTCTTTGTGGAGTTAGGGCCTAGAATCATAGCTGGTTCAACTAGCAGCCTGGGTTGGTACTATGAACAAGTGCACACCTTCTTGCCTTAAAAATGGATGTTCCTTCTACTGGCACACCAACCAGGTGGCCAGATGCATCACACACACACACACACACACACACACACACACACACACACACACACACACACACACACACACACATACACACACACACACACACACACACACACACACACACACACACACACACACACACACACACACACACACACAACCCCTCCCCACCCAGCCATTCAGGTTCCATTTCTGTTCCCTGCCCCCAGCCCTCCTTTAACATATGCATTTCTTCTTTTAAACTGTAGCTAATTGTTTGCTATAATTTATATCTGCCTACACAGAGCTCTTCAGTGCTCATGTTATTAGGGAAAAAAATATTTTTAAACTGTAGCAAACTGCTTGCTACAAATGTGGCAAACAGTTGCTATCATTTGCATCCTGCGCACTATGGCACTCATATTTTATTTTTTTTATTTATTTATTTTTTTAAATTTTGCTGTTTAAAATCCAGCAAACAGTTACTACAGTTGCCTGCATGGAGTGCTACATCACTCAAGTTTGATCGCAAATACAATACCGGCTTTAAAAACCCAGTATTGCATTAGAGTGATCAGGATCTACTGATCACTCCCCCCAACACTTTGCACCCAGGGAAGTTACCCCTCTCGTCCTACCTTTGCTACTGTGTGCTCTCACGTATTCTTTTTTTTTTTTTTTTTTTTTTTTTTTTTAAGAGGGAAAGGAAGTGTAAGGGTGAAAGAGAAATCAAGATAGGAAAGGGCATAGGAAAGAGAACACAGAATAGCACAATAAACAAAGTTTGGAAGTGTATACTGTAGGATGGAGAAACTTGGGATGGACACAGACAGACGGATGGTAGATGATACTTGTGGACAATGCATAGGGTGTGGGCTATGACAAGAAAAAGATAGTATACATGGCTAGAGATAAGATGGGGTGAGAGCAGCTGATGAGTTGTCTTGATTCCTATCATGGACCAGAAATACATTACACGGCTCTGTCTGCATGTGATGGATTAGGGTGTCCAGTGTGGTATTGATGGCCAGCTGGCTCACTGACAGCACCCTCAAGGTCAAAATAGGCACCTCCACCTCCAATAGCAGACCCGTCACTAGTGCAGTTCCCCAGGGATCTGTCCTCAGACACCTACTGTTTGGCATCTACTTCTCCGAGCTCCAGGCAAAGACTAAAGGCCTGTAGCTGACCAGGTTTGCAGATGACTGTAAGTTAGGTGTTGTCATTGACTCCGCAGATGATGTTAACATACTGCTAGAGGGTCTCATAGCAACTAATGACTGGTGCCAAAGTCATGGCCTCAAGCTAAATGCAAAAGCCAAAAAATGTATCATCATACCATTCAGCAGTAACACGGCCCCTACTGATTACCACATCAACGGCATCTTCCTAAATACACAACTTGTGGTGAGAGACTTGATCACTCAGGTTGATAACAATCTCACATTCGACCATCATGTAGCGGCAGTGGTCAGAAAAGCCTTTTACTTGGTTCATCTCATAAGTAAAGCAATTGCATCCAGAAAAAAGAAGTTATTACCTCTGTATACTCCTCCCTCATTGGAAAAATAATTGAGTATAACTCCCCGTTTGGTATGTAACTCTCCAAACATCTGAATCAACTGGAAAGGCCGCAGAAATACCTCACAGAGAAAATCCATGGCCTCCAACACCTCAAATCACTATCACTCTACTCAGAATCATACAGATTGCTCAGAGGTGATCTGTTTCTCACCTACAAGACAATCTCGAACCCTGCCCTACTAGAGATGCTCCATAGCCATACGTCTAACTCCTCGCTCATTACCCACTTGAAAAGCCTGAATCTAATATGCGACATCAACAAAACCTGCTGGAGAGACAGGTTTGTCTCCCAGAGGCTGTCCCGTCTCTGAAATAGATTTCCCATACACGTCAAATGAGTACCTTACTGACCCTCTTCAAGCACAGCCTTGATGAGTGGATGGGAAACCACAAATTTTTTCCAGGGATTCTACCTCTGTCCCTGATTGACAGGGGAGACAAGTGCTGACAGAGGTTTCTTTTTGGGGATAAAGTCTTAGCTAGGCTTGAAAAGATCCCAGGCCATTAGCCTAGTAACCTCCTATGATTCAATGAATCCATGGGCAACACGGTCTCTTAAGTGGCCCGGTCTGGGGCTAACCAATCCAGAAATTCTGCAGTTAGGTCAAGGGCCACATATCTACCCACTGCACTCTCTACTGCAGCCTTCTCCATCTGCTCCCTACATGCATGTCACTGTTGCAGCACTGTTATGGCCTGTCTAATGTAGGTGCTAAACAATAGTAGTAAGTACAGCAGTCATAAGCCTACACACATATCCATCCCAAAGTACTACAGTAGGACCATATCACTGGCATTTACCAATATGATCATAACTGTCAATGCAAAGGATGCCTGCCTTACTATTTACATACTTGATGGCATAAACATCTGCTGTATGGAAACCCATCTTACTTTTTCATAAACGTTTCAGTATTTCAAACTATTGATTTTTTTTCCAACCAATAAATGTATATGTAATTTACTACTTTAAGCCCATATCTGTCCATACAGCTGTTGTATGGCATACCTCCACAGTCATCTCTTTGATTATAGTATGGCCTGAGTTAGTGACTATTTTGCCATTCCACCATTCCCAATAGTATACTGTCTGTAGCACTGTATATTTACGTTCACAGGTTTCTACATGTGTGTAGGGCACAGTGTGTACCAGAGACTGGACAGTTTCAGCTCTGCTAAAAATGGTGTTCTGCTACAAGCACTCATGACACCTGGATAGCACCTGTTGGAGAGGGAAGGGGAGATGGTAACCAACCTTTATTTCAGCAGGTGTGGGTGATAGTGATCCATGACATAAAAGCTGTAGGTGGATGCAGTTGCACTTTACAGCAGTGCTGTAAGCATATCACTGACATGTGATGCCTTGCAAAAATAAAGGCAGAGTTAATAACAGCTGAACAGTTGGCCATGGAGATGGAGGAGGACACCTGACAGCAACAGGCGGACAGAGCCAGAAGAGCTTTTTATATCCCTGCAGGTGGATGCTGTTTCTGGGATTATCTCTGGAGGAGTGGACAGTGATATTAGGAAGGACCCGCATCCATGTCTTGAAAGATGCCCCAAGTTAGTACTCCTTACATCAGAGTTCTACATAATTACACTGTGTACATAGAGACCATGGGCTGATGATGACGACAGCAGCAGCTGCTGGCTATGTAGTATTTTAGGTACTTCAAGTATCCAGCCATGTCAGGATAGCAGCAGAGGTAGAACATGCTGCATGGATAACTTTGGTATGCATGCTACAGGAACATGGTTTTAGCATAGGTACCCATATTTACTACAGGGTGTATTCCAAGAGCAGATCACTGCTACAGTAAAACCTGAAGAAGCTGGTATACAACAACAGGCTGATGTTGGTGCCTAATGTTAATAATGAAACACCGATACCCAAGACACAGATTGATGGCACAGAGGCACTGTTTATCTCGAGGCTGGTGGAGCATCTGCAATCATACATGCCAGAGGTGTGACCTCACCCATATGGGCTATGAAGATGTACAAAATGAGTACATGCCATCCTCAGTGGGAGGATTCCGCAATTACTCTGACCGCCTATTGATTCTCTCTCTAGTGCTGCATCTGAAGATGCACACACTGAGTCTTTGTGCAGCATTTATTTATTGATTTAGATTTGTTTATCAAGGTAGAACACTGATCAAACAATGAGCAATTACAGGCTCAGCATAGGTTACAACATAATGTAACAAACCCATGTACAGTGCACAAGTAATAAAAAGGTAGAATAGAATTGAAGTAGAAGAAATAGAATTGGCAGAGATACATGTGGTAATTGCTTGGTTAGGAAAGCTAGTAGAGATCAGTATGTTGAAAGAGGGGATCAGATTATATGTGTAGTGAGTTTAGAGCAGTATTGGAGTAGTAAGCTAAATCAAAGTTTAGGACAAATGACTTAATCAGGTGGATCAGATGCATTGGCGGTAAATTTTTTTCAGTTGGAGAAATCATTGTATGTGGCATGTCCTGAGGATGGAGAGCCACATTCAAATTGTTCAAGTATTGTTTTAACTATGGCATGAACAGAGAGTACTTTATGTGATAAGATAAATCAGGAGATAACTGATTGCCATAGTTTTGGGACCAGTAGAGAGAAGCAATGGCTAGTATACCCACCATTTTGTAGCTATGGCTGACACTGTCCTGTGCCACAGGTATCCCCCAACATGTAGTTAGCACTCAGGACCAATCAACAGGTGTGCTGCTGCATCATTTGAACACAGTCATGGACCCCACTGTTGTGTGTTGTGGCATCTGTGAGGACATGGAGTACAGTAACATTATAATGAAGTCTACAGTGACATATACCACTGCCTTGTCCACATCCTGGAGGAGCATTGCCTGTCCCACCATTATTACACTCACTGGCAGTGTTGTCCAACATCAGCAAGGGTAAATACTAAGGATTTGCCTTATAAGGGGGATACCACAGTGTACAAAATCCTCACCTGCAGCTGCACTCTCCATTGACAGGACACCACATAAGAACACTTCATCTTGGTTATGGTCCCACATTTGTACACAATCTATGTCATGGGACACCACAAGTTCTAGTGTTATAAGCCAATGTAGTGATCACAGATCATGGTAGTGTAGTGGCACATCTAACATATTACAGGAGGAAATTGTCTATGACACATACTTCCTATCATCTCAACCCTCACTCCTCCTTATCATGCCACAGTCACTTAACAAGACCATCATTACATTACAGGAGGGAATTGTATATGATACAGCATACCGATTACCTGGATACCCCATATCTGATTCCTATGGAATGCCCGCACTCCCTGGACAGGCATGTTATTTTGTCCCTAGCCACCTGCACACAACAATGCCTGCACCTACTAGGTGGTAAGTGTGAGAAAGACTGATGCATAGTGTGGTTGAACCATGCAGTAAGCAAGACAGAGTGACAGTTACATTGCATACATCATGTTTGCTCTGTGTGACACCCTCTATCCTTATAAATCCATCAGGGGCCATAACTCTAGAGTAAGTATTACTGGTTTGTCTGTGCTGCCTTGTATTGTACCAGTCACTGTTTGTGAGGTAGTTGTGCAGCTGCCAGTAGTTGTTGTTCTGTCACAGTCTTGTCATATGATGGTGTTGATACATCTTTCTTGATGGAGACATATGTGGTGTGTATGTGTGCATGGAGTCCAAACATGTCAGTATCCAGGAGCATATAGTGTGCTAGGAACAGTCTGCAGGCTATGTTAGGATCATATTGGAGTATCCTCTATACATGCCAAGGCAACAGAAGCAGATAGGGCTTTGAACAGACAGAGCATGTGTTCTGCAATGCTATGGGCATATTTGTGTGTTTTTTGTTATACTGGTATTTATACTAGTGTTCTGCCATATTCTGTGGGTTCTGTCAAGGTGTTATAAGTCAGGGCTCTAGTGAGTATCCATTGTTACCTGCAACAGTGCATGATTTTTCTAGGGGTAGGATAAATGTGGACACACTAGCACAAAATGTAATTGCACTTGTCAACATTAGCCATGGTACTTGCACTTATCAGAGACATGTCAGTGTGGAGATTCAGTATTCTAGAAGTGGAGGTAGAGCTGAGATGTGTGCATCATGAAACCTTACTGGGCATTTTATGGATGTATTGGTTTTGACCTCATGCATGTCATTCAATTCATACACTGCACAGAAGTTCATGGAATGATAGCACTTCCTGTAGACAAATCTTTTTGTTTGTGAGCCAGTTGTAGCTGTTACTCCTCCATGTAGGCAAGCTACATCACCCAGTACATTAGAGAGAAAGTGATGTCATAGAAGGCAATCGTGGAGTCAGTTCTATCTTGTGGTATGCTAGGAAACCATACATGGTCCACCACATGCAGAATTATTACATCAAGCAACTTGTTGAATATTCTAGAGGCTGATGCTTGCAAAACAGCCAGTATGTCCCCAGTTGGTCTCTTCATGGTCCCTGCAGCTAATATGGAAACTACCTCCATCTCCACAGGTATTGGAAGCTCATGCATTCCTTGTGATTCCATGAGTAGATGACACATGTCAGCAAAGAACCATACATTAAGGATCATTTCAGTGATAACTATAACAATCTCTTGACCAGTAAAAATGTGTTAAATTAACTGCTGCCAGAGCCATATACATTGTCACTGGATGGTGCTATATACATTACCAGCAGGAGCCTGCAGTGCTAAGACTGTTGTATGCTGCTGAATAAAGGATGCTGCAACTCTGAGCATTCTTGCTACATGCAGTGATTGCATTTTTTAGAGAGAGTTGCCTTTTAGCTGTCAGGTGCATACGGCTGTCCATTTTCTATGTAGATGACTATGAATCACAACTATATTCACCTAGTATGCATTTTAATGTCATCAAGACCTCATTTAATGACATCATTTGATTTGTATGTCATTATTCAGTCATTTAAGTATATATTTTGTTGGACTACTGTGCTCACTATAGTTGTGTACAGTCCCTACTAGCCTGTACCGTACTGCACTTTGTCTATTCTAATGTAAATACATGCCACATATTATGTAACATGTCAATGGAATCAGACTAAAATGCACTAATTTTGTAGGACAATGTTATTTTTAACTGAAAATCATTCTGGATGAGTTTTGTCCAGGTGTTGTAACCTTCCTGGCTCACATCTAAAAATAGTGAGGAGAATTTACTTTAGTGGAGTCTGCAATTAAATAAGTCCTCATTTTATGTGTTGCAACTTTATGTCTTTAATAATTGTATGAGACTAACCTAGCACTGTTCTGGGATACTATATTAAAAGAACTGTAAACCGTTGGGCATAGTTTCTCTTAGGGGATCAGATTAATAGCCACTTAAGTAAAGAAATAACTTGGTCTTTGAAAAAATGTGATACCATTATTTACTGTGTTTATTTTACTATTTTTATGGCTCAGCAATATTTTCTCTTCTAGAAGTTTGCTTAATAAGATATGTTGTGTTTAAGTATTCATTGCTAGATCTCTGCATGGAACATGAAGAAAGGTGTATACATAGCCTAGAAGAAGCTGGTATACTGGCATGTTGACTACTTTACTGGGCAGTATTTTTTTGCAAACGCTGACATAGTCTTCATTTGTGTTGTTGGATGTGAAAATACTTTCTGTGTCAATATTTTCCACCATGTTAAACCAGATGAGAAAAAAAAAAACATGCAAGGCAAATTATTAAAATGTAGTGTGATACAATGCAGCAAAATAAAAATATAACATGCTTTAACAATTCTCACTTGAGTAAACTGTAGAAAAAAGTAATTAAAAAGGAAAAAGAGCAAACATTCAGAAAATGGATGGTTTCAGTATTAATGCCGTCCATAAAGAAACACTGACTGCTCAGCAAATTATGATGTGGCCATAAGGTACAGTGTTTTAAAAACATGTTAGTCATAGTAATATGTTTTCAAGTCTGTTTCACAAAAATACACAGTAGTCTTACATAACTAAAACCATTTGCACTGGTCTTGATCTCTTTTCTCCAAAATCAGGAAGAAAGCAAAAATAATTATAAACAAAGGCCCCGAACAAGGAACACTCTTTAAAGCATGATTACCAGTCAGTTGCAATGTTGGTGAAATAGAAGTAGAATTTGTTTTAATGTACTTGGTGACAAATAAGAAGTCTTCAACTGCCTTGGTAGCATTTAACTGACATTGATTGGTATATGATAACTCTTGAGTCATGTTTATTATGGGAGGTGGTTTATTTAAATGTTGACCAGGGTGACGCAGAAGGCTATTCATCCACACATTCTGTATAGGGGGCAATCAATCACAGCACTTACATATTATAACATGATTCAGGGTCACACAGCCTCGAGACAAATGTCATCAGTTTTGACAAAACAGTCTCTCTAATAACATCTAATACTTGTAGTTTCTATTAAAATGTCAGTGCTCTATTACAAAGTTATACACATGAGAAGTGTGGAACACCATTTTAGTCAAACTCAGGGATGTCTGTGAAAATCTGGAATATGCAAGAGGTATGCAAATGTACTTGCAACAGTCACCATTTCTTTAATGATTGCAGATATTTTCATATTACCATCCTTGGAAAAATAGTATGAGGCACTGAATTTGCATTCATGAAAGGAAATTGTTCCAAATTATACACAGATAGGTATCTATATACATCCATCTGTTTATATAAATTTAGTATGATAGAATCGACTGGGAGTGCTTAGTGAATGGTACAAGTAGGCACAGTTAGGACTGAAAGGGATACAGGTTCTACAGCCTTTATGCAGTATTTGCCTCATTCAGTTACTTGCAAGTGACCTCAGTGGTATATTTAAGCTTTTATTTTCTTGGTCTGGAGACTGTATCTAATGTAAGGCATGATTTCGTAGCACTCTACACCAGGTACCCAGTTACTAAAATACTTGTTAAAAGGTACAGACTAAGGAAACCAGCACCACATGCCCGCAAGAGGTATGTCAAAGGAGACTGTATATTAATTTATTCACTTTATGTTATTTGTCACTACTGATCACCACTGGGAGATTTGGTAAGAAAGATTGTGATATATTTTTATCATTATCTCTTCCTAGAGTGAGGCCTAGTTAAAGAGACCTAGGTTCAGCTGTTTCAGTTTACAGGTTTTAATGCCAGGACAAGACCTTGTGGAAAGGACTTCCCTTAACCTTCACTGTATGCAACTGTAGCCACAGTCCAGTAAAGCGAGAGAGTGAAAGGCTCTACACGTACAGAAAATCCATATGCAAAGTGCTTACAAGTCTGACAGTATTTTAGTTAGCACTTTCCTAACCTAAGTGCAGGGATTATAGCCTTTTGCCTAGAGTATGCATTATAACAAAGGTTGTCTTAAATCACAAGGTTTCAAGTTTCCAGCTGTTACTACTTTTCACTTTTATTTCTCAGTTTTACACATCTTTTTGTTTATTGCAGCTAACTGCTTATTTTGACAGAAGACTTATGTTTGCTGCCTCTGTTTATTACAGCACCAATTTATTGGTAGTTTGTTACTCTAGTTGAGATTCGCTCTTCCCTTGTAGTTTTTTTTTTTTTTACTTGTCAACACTCGACATTTCAAATGCCAACATTTCAATGGGGAGCAAGGCCTGCTCCTGTTATGCAGTAAAAAAAGGGCCATATGTCTGAAACGGTTTGCAATTTTCTAGTAAACATCTCATAAAGGTATGGTGTGCTGGTTTCCTATATCATGCACTTAAATGACATTTTCAGATATGAAAACATACACACATACAGTCACAGCTTTTATCTTCATGTAAGGATTGTGATCGCAATGATTGTATGAGTCTAGGTTTGGGGGATGAAGAAATATGCACATCATACCAGTGCCCTGCCAAAAATGCTTTTCCTTGAAAAATATTTGCAAATTTTAGCTCTGATGCAGTGACAAAGAAGCAAATAAGTGCATATATGTTTGTGGCAGTAGTTTAACTTGTAAAGTGATGAAATTGATAACATGTCATGGAACCCCCTCCAGTGAAAATCTGGTGTAGTACAGAATTTTCACAGTGTGCCAAAATATTTATAATTGTATGTGGTATTCAGTTGCCTATGTAAGAAATAGGAATATATACACATATATACTGTTAAATCTATCTTAAAACACTTGTAGTAAGGATACTGTGAATTGAAATTGCATTTATCAAGTAATATTCAAAAAGTCCAGATATAAGTAATGTTTTCACTATGCTCATAAAGTATCACAGCCACTCATTGTCAATAAAATTTGCCTGCTATGATAGAGTGCACACACTTTGATTGTGAAGAAGTGAATTAATGTTCACAAATAATTTAAAATCAGTGGAAACCTATAGGCTGGCCTGATTGGAGACCAAACTGTATTAGCTCCTTGTCCCATATCCATCAGTACTCAGATAAACAGCTACAATCTAGTTAGCTTTCAACAACTAAGTGAGATTTTGCCTTTCTGGTAAGGAACAAATAAACTATTTTCAGCTTAGACATGCTATTTCTACCATGCTTGCATTACATAGACTCTTTTCTCTCAATCATATCTCAACCTCTTACACTAAGTCTCTCCTCCAAAGCTTAAACCTTGGTCTCCTTCTGCTGACAATCTGCCCCCTCTCTTTCTCAAGCTAGCAGCCAAATCTGTTGCCTTCCCAGTCTCTATATTCATAAATAGATCAAATAAAGAAGCCACTGTACCCGACATCTGGAAATCTTTATAGGTTCATAGGTAGGTACTAGGCTATTGGCCCTAGGGCCCATACAAGCCTAGCCAAAAAATGTACCCTGGCTTTCGCCACCCAAGAAAATTATTTTCCTATGCCCCTGTCAAGCAGAGCCACAGAAGTGATCCCCGGGGTGAATTTCCCATTTCCCATCCAATCATCAAGATTTTTCTTGAAGAGTGCTAATGAGGAGCTCTGATTGACATAGATAGGTAGTCTGTTCCAGAGTATAGGAAGTCTCTGGGACAGGAATCTATCCCTCCAGCATGTTCTGTTTATTGTGGTGACAAGGTTAAGGTCCCTACAGCGTGTAGCTTGGAGGGATTGGGATTTCATTAAGTGGAGCATGTCCAACAGCTCTGGGTTTGACATAGCTTTGTATGTTAGGCAGAGATCGCCCCTGAGTAGGCGATATGCGATGGAGTAAAGGTGTAGTTTTTTGAGACGGTCTGCATAGGGCATCTGTTTGAGGCCAGTAATCCTCTTTGTGAGGTATTTCTGTGGTCTTTCCAGTTGTTGTAGATGTCTTGTGAGGTACATACCAAAAGGGGCATTGTACTCTATAATGTGTCTAATGAGTGATGAGTAGAGGGGAACAATGACCTCTTTTTTTCTGGATGAGAATCATTTTGTGATGAGATGAGCCACGTAGAAGGATTTCCTGACCACTGTGTCGATGTGATTATCAAAGGAGAGACTACTGTCCACCTGTGTCCCAAGGTCTCTTATCACATTTTCGGCATTAAATAGACTACCAGCTATGTGGTAGTTCATGGGTGAGTTTTTACCAAAGGGGATGACAATACACTTTTTGGCATTGAGCTTCAGGCCATGGCTTTGACACCAGGTATCTGTCTCATTGAGGCCCTTTTGTAGTTTGTCCACATCGTTAGGAGTTTCGATTATGGCTCCTAGTTTGCAGTCATCTGCAAACTTTAGGTTCATAGGTTCATACTAGGCTATCTGCCCTAGGGCATTTATAAGCCTAGCCAGAGTGTGTTTGGCTTTCGCCACCCATTTTAAATTAATTTTGCTATGCCTTTTTTTGAGGTTAACATTGACACAGAAGTGATAGCCGGGGTAAACCTACGATCTCCCATCCACTCATCAAGATTCCTCTTGAAGAAAGTCAATGTGGAACTCTGCCTAACCTGAACTGGGATTTTATTCCAGAGTGAAGGGAGCCTCTGGGTTATGAATTTGTCCCTCCAGCATGTCCTATTTATTTCAGTGCTGAGGTTCAAGTCTCTCGAGCGCGTAGCTCGATGGGATTTGGATTTTCTGAGGTGCAGCATGTCCATTAATTCCGGGTTGGACATGGCTTTATACGTCAGGCACAGATCGCCTCTGAGCAGGTGGTATGCCACTGAGTACAGCTGGAGTTTCTTTAACTGGGCAGCATATGGCATCTGTTTGAGCCCTTTGATCCTCTTGGTGAGGTACTTTTGGGGTCTTTCCAGTTGCTGCAGGTGTCTGGTAAGGTACATCCCAAAAGGGGCATTGTACTCAATTATGGGCCTGATGAGGGATGAGTAAAGAGGCACGATGACCTCCCCTGATCTAGATGTGAATCCCTTCATGATTAGGTGGGCTATATAAAATGTTTTTCTAACCACTTTGGCCACGTGGTTGTCAAATGAGAGATTGCTATCAACTTGGGTTCCCAGGTCCCTAATGACTTCTTCTGTACATAATGGATTACCACCTATGTGGTAATTTGTGGGCACTTTGTTTTTGCCAAAGGGGATGACTATACACTTTTTGGCGTTTAGCTTGAGGCCATGGCTCTGGCACCAGTTGTCTGTTTCTATGAGGCCCTTTTGGAGGATGCTTGTGTCAGCTGGAGAGTTGATTATGGCACCCAGTTTGCAGTCATCTGCGAACTTGGTCAGCCACAATCCTTCCGTGTTGGCCTGTACCACCGAGAAATATATACCGAACAAAAGAAGTCCCAGGACTGAGCCTTGTGGGACGCCACTTGTAACTGGTTTGGAGTCTGACATGGCTCCAGCAATTCTAAGCATGTGGGTTCTGTCCTTGAGCCAGTTTGCAACCCATCTAGTGACATAGGGGTTTATATTTAAGCTGGTGAGCTTATCTATAATGCCCGAGTGGGGTATTGTATCGAAGGCTTTTGCGAGGTCCAGGTAGGCTGTCTGGACCACCTTCCCCTCGTCAATGGCCTTGGTGACTGTTTCAAAGAAATCGACCAGGTTTAAGAGGCAGGATCTGCCCTTAACAAAGCCAAACTGGATAGGATCCAGTGTCTGTAGGTCCCAAATATCTTTATTTATGAGGTCCATGATGATCCTTTCCATAGCTTTGCAGACCAAGCTAGTCAGGCTTATGGGGCGATAGTTTCCAGGATCCGTTGAGGCACTACCTTTGTGGAGAGGGACCACTGTTGCTGTACGCCACTCTTTGGGTACATATCCTGTAGTAAGGCTAAGATTGAACAGTAGTTTTATGTTTGGGTTTAGCTCTTCTTGGAGTTCATGTAGGACGCAGCCCAGGACACCATCTGGTCCCGTTGATGCTGTGTTTTTTGCTTTGGAGAGGGCGGCTCTTAACTGAGCATCTGAGATGTCAGGGGGGCAGCACTCTGTTGGGATAGATATTTGCCCTTTTGGTGGGGAGGGGGGGAGAAGTTTGCACTGAACCTGTCAGCTAGGATGTTGGCAATGTCTGTGGGCTCGGTGTATTTTCTGTCATTTTGGACTAATTGTGAGCATATCTGGGAATTCCCACCCAGGTTCCTAACATAACTAAAGAAAGCCTTGTGATTATCCTTAGTGTCCTGTGCAATTTTTCTCTCGAAGCTGGCCTTAGACGATTTTATGAGTGCCCGTAGTTTTTTGCTAATACTGATCAGAGATGCCTTCCCATTTTGGGATTTTGCTCTATCATGTAGTAGCTTCCTCCTTCTATTGTATAGTTTGTTTATGGCTGAGGTCCACCAGACAGGACGTCTGCCTTTGGAGGATTGGGTCTTGGTTTTATTTGAGATTGCATGATCCATGCATTCCTGAAGGTGTTCATAGAATGCGTTTATAAAGGATTCTGCAGTCTAGGCCATATTTTCCACAGGCCCGGAGGCTTTGAAGGATTCCGCCTCAGTTTTGAGTCATGTGAAATTTGCTTTAGAGAAGTTTTTCACTGTGGTTTTCTGGGCAGGGGGTGGGGTCGGGATGTGAATATCCAGTGAGATTAGTTTATGGTCTGATCTTACCAGTGAGGGATACACTTCTGGTCTGGAGCCTAGTGTCCCCATTTTGGTGATGATCAGGTCCAGTATGTTTTCCCCTCTTGTGGGAGTGGTAACAAGTTGTTCCATAGCATTTGAGTTTATAAATTCTAGGAGCCTTTGGGCTAGGGTGTTGGAGCTAGAGTAATGCTCCCAGTCTATGTTTGGGTAGTTGAAGTCACCCAATATAATGGTGTTTGGAGAGACCTTCATATTTTCCAGTATTCTCAGGAAGGCCGAGTGGGGTTCCTGTGTTTGGGAGGGTGGTCTATAGCAGGCTATAAACTGGAAGGCAGTTTTACCCACTGTTAGTTGCACATGGATAGTCTCTGATGCTTCGTGCTGTGCCACCAACCTGGAGGTGTGGGTATCTTTGACGAATATTGATACTCCCCCTCCTTTAGTGGTTCGGTCCAAGTTTTGGGGCCGAAAAGCATGGTATGAGGTATAACCTGGTAGTGCTGGGCTGCTCTCGGGAGTCTTGAACCAGGTTTCTGTTACTGCACAGATATCGATGTTCTCCATGCTAAGGAGAGTTTCGAGTGCATGCATCTTGAGGTTTAGACTTCTGGCGTTGAGTAGCATTACTCTTAGTTTCTTATCCCTTGTGATACCTATGGAGGTGGGTTTGTCTTTTGAGCCTTGCCTAAAAAAAGCACTATGGGGGTAACAAGAGCCTTTGCCAATATCCGAAAGCCCAGGGGTGACAGGTGCAAGCCGTCCCTAGTGAAGCATCGTGGCTTGTCGAGCATGTCATCCCAGGCTGACAGGCATTGGATTCCCTTTGAATGACACCTATACTTAAGCCAATTTTTGAAATTGATCATCTTGTCTTCATATTGTGGCATCATTCTTGGTGAGGGTAAGATGCTACTCCAGGTCAGGGTCATACCGGCCTGGGCTACATGCTCAGAGAGCTCCTCTATGTCTCTTTTCATGTAGTCCAGGGAGGTACGTCTCAGGTCATTCACACCAGCATGGACAGTGGCTGAGTCATATTTGTACTTGCCTTGGAGTGACCTGAGTGCTTGTGTTATGTGGCGGATCCTAGCGCCCGACAGGCAGCTCACCCTGACCTTCTCCTTGTTCAGCCTGGTGAGTGGGACGTCAGTGTCTGACGATAGAGTCACCTATTACAAGTGCATCAGGTGTGTTGTTTAGCCTTAAGGGCTGTGACTGTTCGGCACACTGGCTTTATGAGCTATGTGTTGCACGTGTTTTGTTTTGGGGTAGCGGTTGCTTGGGTGTCTGCTTTGGAGGTCTCTGCTGCTTAGGCAGATTTTTATTTAGAGCCTCCGAGTATGTTTTTGTGTGTTTATGTGTTTGGTTTGTTGTCGTGGTTGGTCTATGTGAGACTGGAATTGTAGTGAGTGTAGTTTCCTTCTCCTCCTGACTGGTTACGCCAGTACTGAGTTGAGAGAGCTTAGCCTCCAGTTTGGCTATATGGTTGCATCTCTCACATGTGTTGGAATTTGTTGGGAGGAGGAGAGGGTTGTCTGTGTACATGAGGCAGTTGTAACATTGCCTCAAGATTCCCAGATTCACCAGCTGGACTAGAGAGGAGATTGACAACTGACCTTTGGACATGCTAGAATAGTATTGGGAATTCCTTTATAATTGAAAAAAGGGCCAATGGGGAACAAGGTACTCAAGGGGAGTTTGTGAGGGTGTAGTGCTTTTAATTTTTTAGAGCTGACTTATATAATTGCTTTAGTGAGCAAGTGCCAGGTAACTTAAATGCAATGTGTTACAGGTAACTTAAATGCAAAAACGACAAACAGTAACTTTCTTTCAAGTGAAACAAGGAAATAAGTACAGTAAGCAATGCAGATATCACTAGGGATCCACAGAAGTGCTAAAAGGCCGCGTTTTAGGTGGAATTAGTGTTTCAGGGAAATAAACAAACAACAAGCATACAAACAAAGCTAAATTCAGCAGGCCTGGATCTAGTCTATGCTACAGCAAACAAGGTGTACCAATTTCAGTAAGAAACAGTTAGAATATGCAGGCACTATAAGCCTTTAACCAGAAATTCCCAGCTCAGAAGGGCAGAGTCCAGCCTCTCCTCCCACAAGAGTGCAGATCGCGATCCTTCTTAATGTAAAATAACTGGCCTGAAGCCCAAGTGCTTAAACCAGAACTAATACACTTTTAGAATAACAGACACTGAGCCCTCAATCAGCAGTTCCCAACTTAGAAGGATGGAAGCTACCTGTCCTGCCACCACAGTGCAGGCCACAAACCTTCCTAATGTAAAACAACTGGTCTGAAGCCCAAGTGCTTAATCCAAAAGACTTAGAAATGATAGCTACACTTTAATCAAGTTACTACCAAGCAGTAATAAATACAACTGAATACTTTAAAGAATGCTTGGATTAGTGCTCAAGTTATACAAACAAAGCTAGATTCAGCGGGCCTGGATCTAGTCTATGCTACAGCAAACAAGGTGTACCAATTTCAGTAAGAAGCAGTTCAAATATGCATGCACTATAAGCCTTTAACCAGAAATTCCCAGCTCAGAAGGACAGAGTCCAGCCTCTCCTCCCACAAGAGTGCAGAACATGAACCCTCTTAATGTAAAATAACTGGCCTCAAGCCCAAGTGCTTAAACCAGAATTAATACACTTTTAGAATATTAGACACTGAGCCCTCAATCAGCAGTTCCCAACTTAGACAGATGTAAGCTACCTGTTCTGCCACTACAGTGCAGACCACAAACCTTCTTAATGTAAAACTGGTCTGAAGCCCAGGTGCTTAAACTTAAAGGCTTAGAATGAGTTACACCAAGCAGTAATACATACAATTGAGTACTTTTAAGATGACGCAAAAGCAAAATAAAGTAGGAAAAAACACAAATACAGTAAAAGTAGATATTTTTTTTTTTTTTTTTTTTTTGTGGAAAGAGAGAAAGGAGTAGCAGAAACTAAACTGATTGGCCTTCTCAAATGCTCTCCCTGTACTGGGTAGAATGAGGTAATGACACTAGACTGGGAGGAGGGTCCCAGATCAAATTTACACTTGGGGTGGGCAACTGCAAAGCCACCAGCTATAAAAACACTATGCCAACAAGGAGGGAGGGTGGGAAACAAACTGCAGAAATGTTACTCACAGCTGAAAAGCAGCAATGAGCCTTTAAATGAAAGTTTTAAACAGCTAAAGGAGCCACTAGAAAAAAGAGTTTAACTGTAACAAGTTATCATAAACAAACAACCCAACAGATGCTTAATAAGAGTGGACAATTTCCAGTTAATACCTCACACACAGTGAAACTAGCTAGAAAAAATACACAGTACACAAAGTGCTATAAATAACAAAGAAATAAAGAACAAAATAAACAAAAAACAGGATACTTAATGTTATATATTATAGCTCCGAGTTTGCTGAGTGTCCTTCCTTCGATTATCTCAGTGTAAAATGGCAGAACACTCACAACTGAGCTTCTTAGGTAACAGAAAGTTGAAACCTGAGACAGCTTTTAAGAAAGAAATCTCAAAAGAACCAATGAGGTGCTTAGTCTAAGCTGTAGTCCAAGAGACTTCAGTCAGCCAATGACCTCAAACAATTCTCTCTCACTGAAATGCCTGATGGCTTTGGCTAAAATAAGATGTCCCTGAATTATGTGCTCAGACACACAGCCTCCACAAACACTAGGCCCATATACAAGCCTGAATATGGAAATTATACAAATATCCCCACTACTTAGAACAAACTGCAGAAATGTTACTCACAGCTGAAAAGCAGCAGTGAGCCTTTAAATGAAAGTTTTAAACAGCTAAAGGAGCCACTAGAAAAAAGAGTTTAACTGCAACAAGTTATCATAAACAAACAACCCAACAGATGCTTAATAAGAGTGGACAATTTCCAGTTAATACCTCACACACAGTGAAACTAGCTAGAAAAAATACACAGTACACAAAGTGCTATAAATAACAAACTTTGTTAGCCAAAACCTTCTGTGTTGGTCTGCACTTCAGAGAAGTAGATACCAAACAGGAGAGGACCCAGGACTGAACCCTGTGGTACTCCACTTGTCACTGGTCTGATGTCGGATTTGGAATCCGCTACTTTCACAGTGTGGGTTCTGTCCGTGAGCCAGTTGGCAACCCATCTTGTGACATAGGGATTTATACCTAGTTTAGTGAGCTTATCTATAATTCCAGAGTGGTGGATGGTGTCAAAAGCCTTGGCAAGATCTAGATAAGCTGTGTGAACCATTTTACCCTCATCTACGGCTTTGGTGACTGCTTTAAAGAAGTCAATCAGGTTTAGGAGACATGATCTGCCTTTTACAAATCCAAACTGAGTAGGGTCCAGAGTTTGGAGATTACCAATGTCTTTGTTTATGAGTTCCACGATGATACGTTCCATGGCCTTGCAGACCAGGCTCATCAGGCTAATGGGGCGGTAGTTCCCGGGGTCTGTCGTGGCTCCTCCTTTGTGGAGTGGGATAACTGTCATGGTGCGCCATTCAGTGGGTACAAAGCCTGAGGTGAGGCTATGATTGAACAACGTACTTAGGTAGGGTGCCAGTTCATTCTGTAGTTCATGTAGAACGCAGCCTGGGATATTGTCAGGTCCCATGGATGCTGTGTTCTTGGATTTGGAGAGTGTGTTTTTTACCTTTCTTTATAATACCCCTTCACAGAGGAGGCAACTCAACTGATCCCTCCAACTATAGACCCATTGATATGCTTCCCCCTATCTAAAATCCTTGAAAAATGTATACATTCACAAATGATCAAATTTCTCATCCATAATAATCTCCTGACTCTACCCTTCTAGCTTTCACTCACACTATTGAACGTTGCGATAACAACAAACTGGTCTCAAGTCTATTTTTAGACCTATCAGAATTCTTCAACATGTTAGACCCACTCCATATTTCTAGGCAAACTTGCCAGCCTACATCTATCTCCCACCACCCTCAAATGGTTCTCCATCAATCTAGCAAACAGACAACAGTCAGTCAGATGGCAGTCTTCCTGCTCTTCGTTTCTACCCATTCATACAGGCATTCCCCAGGGCTCCATCCTGGAACTCCTCCTTTTTAATATCTTCACTAATGACATCTGTACTTCTACTTCTCATTCTACCCTTATATAATATGTTGATGACTCCACACTTATCACCACCTCTGATATAATGTCACAGCTTCAGTCACATGAGAATCTTTTCTTTCTGAAGAAAATTGGCTAACTAAAAATCAACTCATTTTGAATCCAAAAATAAAAAAACTAAACTTCTCCTCTTTCTCCATTAATCAAGTAATCATCCCAAACAATCTTTCATAATTTCCTCTTCTCACAAAACCATCATTACAGTAGTACACCACACAAAATTACTAGGAATGACAATAGATGATCAACAGAAATTTGATCAGCACATACAGCAGTCCATCAAAAAAAACAAACCAAAAACTAGGCCTCCTGTATCGGAACAAAAAATTCCTAACTACTGACTCTAGACCCTCCTTGGCCCAAGCCTACTTGCTTCCAATCCTTCTCTATGCATCTCCAGTTCTTACAAATCTCCAATCCTCTCTCCTTACCAAACCTAAACAGACTTACAACAAAGTTGCTAAATTTGTAGCTAACCTACCTAATACCTCTCACCACTGTATTGCCCTAAAAAAAATTACTGGATGGAACTTCCCCAAGATCTTAAACTCTCACAACTCCAACTAACTGACATTATGCTCAAAAAACCCGCTGCCTGTTCCTCTCCCAATACTGTTACTCACTATACCCCTCCACGCCCATTACAAAGTACTCCTAAATTCCTTCTACAAACAAGCAAATCCAACAAAACAATTGACAAAATTTTATATAAATCATCTGTGTCTTATTTTCTGAAACAATCTCCCTTTCACCTTACATAGCATCCCAAACACTAGCAGCTTCAAAAAAGAATTAAAAAGTTCTGTCTGTAAGTCATGGATATGCCCCTGTTAGGACCCTACTTAAATGGATCTACCACTCACTTCTCTTCCTAGAATCGCCATCTTGCAGTTTATGCCTTAAGCATATGACACCGCTTACAAAAAAAAAAAAAAAAAGAAAATCAGATGATGGTATATTCTCACAAATTTTTTGTCTAACATATAAGAATCTTTCTCCTGTATTATTTGTTACAAGTCCTCTACATATATATATATATATATATATATATATATATATATATATACTGTAAATAGTGCACCAACTTTGCTACGTCTTATTATGCTTGTTACTTTCTCTATTTTTCTATTACTCAACTTTGTGATTATTGTATAACTGTTATTACTACTCAGTTTTGTGAAAATCGTATAAACTGAATAATTTGTACATTTTGCTGGAGCTTTTTTTCCTCAGGTCTCCACTGAAAATGGGCTTGTGCTCAGCTAGACCAACCCAGTTAACATGTGAGATAAATAAATAAATTAATTAATTAATAAGTAATAGACAATAGACTACTAAAAGCTAATCCTTCTTCTATAGATACCAATATAGGTTAATTTGCAGCAACAACATTGGGTGACGTATTTTAAGAAGAGTGTCTTAGTTGTATACATTTTTTTACAACCAGAAGTATCTGCAACATCTAAACTTTTATTGTCTACTGCTAAGTCTTATTTTAATAAGAGTTTCTCTATTAACCCTTCAATTCTAATATTCTTCTTGAAATTTCTTTTCAGTTTCCCTTTCTGTTAGAACGTCAGTTTAGATTTCTCTTTGATGTGTATTGGACCTCAGCTAAGAGCGCAGATATAGGCTACAATATCTATTCATAATGTGTAGGTTGTCAGATTTATCATAAATGTTGGTGCTGCCCATTAGTAAGCCCAATTTGACAATTTGCACTTGTAATTTATCACCTAGTTACAAAGAAAGAGTTTATATTATCCGATCAGACTTGGTTACTGATGCATTCGGAAGAATTTCAGTGCCTTCCTTGGCATACAAGAACTGCGTTATTACTTATTCTGATGTAATCAGATTATTTGTAGCTTCTTTATGGAAGAATTTTAAGGGTCTTTCTAAACTATGATTACTAATATCTATTAGACAACAAGGGATGAGGATATGGAATTGTTGTACTATGACTTATGTATCTACTACTCCTGAAAAAGTTAGAGCTGATGTCAGAGTTTTTTATGTTCTTATGAAATAAAATATGTTTATCACCGAGTATGCAAAAGGATATTAAGCATGACTGTTTATAAAAGATATTTTGTCCGTAGTATCTTAAACTTGCTGTTCATAGCTGAAAATAGTTGACATTGGGTCTATTGGTGTTAATTTGTTTTATTTATATACATTTTCTTATAATTGTATATAGTTATGAAGGTGTATTGGTTGTAATTCTGTTTTTTGATATTTGGTTTAAAAATATCCAAAAATGAACTGTGATGGTGGTTTACTCATGCAGATACATTGCCATCCCATATATGTGCACATGCAAGCACACCAGACACACACACACACACACACACACACACACACACACACACACACACACACACACACACACACACACACACACACACACACACTCAGTTTATGAACTGTGTATACCTCATGGCTGATTGTGAAAAAAATGGCCACTGTATCGTATTCTAGTTTGTTTCACACAAATGCATAATAACAATGCATAGCTAGATCATAGGCCAATTAACTGTGATCAAAAAGCAACAGGGATCAATTACTTTCTTCCATGGACTGCCATTGCATTCCTCAGATATCTGATAGTGATAAAAATGCCAGAAATAATACATTTCAACTTCTTTCACACAGGAATAAAGAAAATTGTCAGATGTCTTGTGATAAAACTGAGGAGTTGAGGTATTATATGAGGATGTCGGGAGTTGCAGAGAAGTATGTAAGAGTGGTACAGGATATGTACAAGGGTAGTGTGACAGCGGTGAAATCTGCAGTGAGAGTGACAGATGTGTTTAAGGTGGAGGTGGGATTACATCAAGGATCAGCTCTGAGTCCTTTTTTATTTGCAGTGGTGATGGACAGGTTGACAGATGAGATCAGACAGGAGGCCCCGTGGACTATGATGTTTGCAGATGACATTGTGATCTGTAGTGAGAGTAGGAATCAGGTTGAGGAGACTCTGGAGAGGTGGAGAAATGCTCTAGAGAGCAGAGGAATGAAGGTCAGCAGGGCTAAGACAGAATATATGTGTGTAAATGAGAGGGAGGGAGGGTAGAGGAATGGTGAGGATGCAGGGAGTAGAGTTGATAAAGGTGGACGAGTTTAAGTACTTGGGATCAACAGTTCAGAGTAATGGTGAATGTGGAAGAGAGGTGAAGAAGAGAGTACAGGCAGGGTGGAATGGGTGGAGAAGAGTGTCAGGAGTGATTTGTGACAGACGGGTACCAGTAAGAGTGAAAGGGAAGGTCTAAAAGACAGTAGTGAGACCAGCTATGTTATATGGGTTGGAGACAGTGGCATTGACAAAAAGGAAGGAGTCAGAGCTGGATATGGCAGAGTTAAAGATGTTAAGATTTGCACTCGGTGTGACTAGGATGGATAGGATTAGGAATCAGTATATTAGAGGGTCAGCTCATGTTGGACAGTTTGGAGACAAAGCAAGAGAGACGAGATTGCATTGGTTTGGACATGTGCTGAGGAGGGATGATGGGTATATTGGGAAAAAGATGCTAAGGATGGAGCTGCCAGGGAAGAGGAAAAGAAGAAGGCCTAAGATAAAGTTTATGGACATGGTGAGAGAGGACATGCAGGCGGTTGGTGTGACAGAGCAAGATGCAGAGGATAGGAAGAAATGGAAAGAGATGATCCGCTGTGGCAACCCCTAACGGGAAAAGCCGAAAGATGATGATGAGATGATGATGTTCTTTGGAATGAAGAATGCCTAAGCAACTTCTCAGAGGCTCGCAGATTGTGTCCTAGAAGGAGCAGGAGATTTTGTTTCCTTACCTGGATAATATTGCCATGTATAGCTAGTCATGGCCAGAATGTATTCAGCATGTCCAGAAGGTTTTTGGGTAAACTACAAATGGCAGGGCTGACTGTCAAGGCTAACTAGTGTGAGATGGGTATTGCAGAGGTATGTTATTTGGGTCACAGACTGGGTAGTAGAAAGATTATACCAAATGGTGCCAAGGTCATAGCTATTTTAGCATGGCCTAAAACTAATTTTGTAAAGCAGGCAATTATATTCTTAGGTGTAGTAGGGTACTGTAGAAAGTTTGCTTCCCAATTTATTTTTATAGCCACTCCCCTTGCAGACCTTTCCAGGAAGAATACACTAGATATGCTGTTCTGGATTTCAGCCTATGAGAAGGGGTTTAAAACAATCATAGAAGTGTTTACTGGACTCCCTGTACCTGCCAGTCCTGGTTACAGCCAGTAATATTTCATTCTGCAGATTGATGCTTCCATGGGTTCATAGGCAATTACTAGGCTAGCTGCCCTTGCTAGCCAGTTTCCTTTTTTGTTCTCAAAGTAACTTATCCCATTTCACTGTATATTGTCCTTACCCATCCCATGATTGATAATTATATATTACCCCTAATGCCGATGACTGGGCTTGGTAAGAATGCTTTGCAGCTTCTGTTACTTTGGTCAAGCAGCAATAATATAAACTGCAAGAAAGTAGATAAAATTAGAGATCCAAATACACTGCATAAAATTTGATCTGATGTGATATCAGACTGCATTTCATTGAATTAGGAAATGATCCTCTCTTTGCATATTTTTAAATTAAACTTTGTGAAGTCCATGCTGGATAACCTTAGCAAATATTGATAATATTATTTAGTTCAAGATGACAGCTGCATTAAGAAGGTATTGAAGTACATGACTATACAGAGATAATTTGCATGTCACTTTACAGAAGTCTGACACTGGATGATAATTTAACACCTATGAAAGAAGCATCCCCCTCCCCAAAAAAATGCTGATGTGACTACAGGTTGCTATTACACATGGTGGATTCAAGCTTTGAAATGGAAGCACCAGTGACAGGATTGTTGGAGCTTAGAAACTGCAATACATTGAATGTTATCTTGTAAAACTAAAGATAGTTATATTTAAATTGCTTTCTGTGCACATTTTGAAATACCGTTGTCCTATTTTTAAACAGTTGGGACTATATTTCCTTACAGTTTACTGGTACTTCCTGGTGATCTGTAGATATTTTATTTCTTCCATAGTTTTAGTAAACATCCAGTCATAGGATGATAGGATCAATCTGTCTTTTCATCAGCATGGGAACAAAACTGGAAAGGAGATGGTATCTCATGTTACAAAGACAAAACCTTGTTTAGTTTCAACACCAGGGAAAGAATATAAAATAAAAAGTCACTCAAAAAAGGATGAGAAAAAATGCTCTACTTTTAGTAATAACCTTTTCAGTGATGAGAACGGCTCATTATAGCTATTACAGGTGGCTGTGTGAAAGCTGCACGACTCAGTAGTGTTACGTCTACTTTGGTTAAATTCTTTCTTAGGGCTGTGTAGTCTCAGGCAAGGATTTCAATTTGTAAAAATAGAATTTTTAATACTAAATCCCAAACTGGCCTGCATTGCAAAGAAACTGCATCTATGCAAAAAACTTGACTGATATAAAAGCAAGTAAATATAATAATCTTCTCTCAGCCTTTTGTCTGGACAGTTTGACTCTGCCAGTCTACTAGATGCAACTTCTTGGAGCAAAATAATCTGGAGAAAGGCAAAAAAATAATGAGGGGAGACAAAAGCCCCCAAATAGGATCAAATGTTAAATATTAATATTATAAATGATAGAATAACAGGTTTTACATTTGTATGCATTTCCTGAAGAATATCTCGTCTGAAACTCAAATTTTGGTTATTATTAAGTGACATCAGTCCTCAGTGATTTTTCAGAAAAACACAAATTTATGAGAAACTCACTAAAAATATGAGGAAAAATCAGGACATTCTCCAAAATTCTGGGCAGTTGAGAGATATGACTATGTGCTACTTGTGAGATTTTCTTCCAACTTAGTGAGGAACAAAACACAAAAGGGTACACAGAGAACAGTTTGTACAATGCCCTGCTTTTGATTATTTGACATTAGTTTACATCAAATAATTAAACTTAAAAAATACAGTAAAACATCATTAAAACTACTAACAATAAGCCAAGACTCTACATGGCAAAACTTTCAGCTGACATCTTGTCTAGACATTTCTGTGGAATATAACTAGACAGAGTAAAATGTTCTCCTTTCTGCCAATTTCTGGTTGAAAAGGGCATTTGGTTTATGATGCTGTTTCCAATTAAACTGAAGGTTTACTGTTATAGTTGCAATTATTAAATAGCTGATTACAAAGCAATGGCTGCTTTTTGGAAGTTTTATGTATTCAGATCTGACAAAAAGCTTTCCTATTGCCATTTATTTATTCAGTTAGTAATATCTTCTATTTTCTCTTTTTCTAGGCTGTTTGCTATATGCAGTTTTGATACAGCTTCTTTTAAGGTTAGATAAGTTCTTAGAACTCCTAGAAATGTGGTTTCTCTAAGTGTGTCATTTACGTAACCTAACAGTTTAAGTGGTTTTATTTTCATCTTACTGATGTTACTGTGTCATTTAAATAAATCTGTCTTGTGTGACTTATCCTAGTATTCAAGTTAGCAGACTACAAGGTCACATTTCCAGTCAGATAGGATATATTACTTTGTTGGGAGCAGAGTCTGGAGTTCTGCATGTGTTAAACAATCAATTAATATATACATACAAAATACTCCTTTAGACTTCTATTTTCTTTTATTCTTTAATTTTTCAGTACTGTTTTTAGTGGACCTTATGTTGTTACCCCTTTTAAGCATTGGTACAGTGTAGGTTAAATATTGTTTTTGTAAATTCTTTTCAAATTGGTTTCTTTGTTAAAATATTTTTCCTTGCTAATAATTGTCCCTTTGTTAGCTCATAGATACATGTCCACAGCTTGCCTCACAGTGCTTATGGATGGTGCATACACACTAGGTAGTGAACATTCCAAGCATGTGCAAAATCTGCTTCTCTTCAGCATTTGTTCAGAGTAACTAGGAAAAAGTGGACATTCACATGTTTTGTTCATTGCAGATGATTCTTGGCAGAGAGGTGCAATTTAGATATGATTTCATGATGCGTTTTGACTGGCTTACATACTTTTTAACCTTTTACTATTCGGACCGGAGTTCCGCTGTGGCGACCCCTTACCGGGAAAAAGACAAACGACAACTATTGGGTATTACCATTACTACAGGCTGAGTTAGGAACTGATGTTCTTTTCTGTCACAGTTCCATAGGAAATTGTAATGACAAATTCTGCTTTATTTTTGTTTTTGATGCACATTGCATGTATTAGTCAAAATTTCTCCAGGGTGAAGGAATAAGCATTGCACTTCCATTTATCAAACCTGTTTTTCATATTATCTCTGTTCCAATAACCCCAAAGCTCAACACACTGCTCATCTGTTTTCTGCTTAACATATCCTTTTTGTTTTACAGAAAATATTCTGTTTTTTTTATGCCTCTATTACTATAGTCTTGGTTACACGTAAACTAAAGTGCTATGTTATGTCATTATGTCATCCACTTCCACTTGCTGGTTTATGTATATTTACTTTGACTCATTCTAATTGCTCTTAATATATTTCATCCTCAGCTTACCTTACTTTGCTGCTTGGCACTTTGGTCATTACAATTTCTTTTTTTGTTCCAGTAAACATCTCTATCAAATTATCACATATGGCATAGGTAATCTTACATTTATATAAATGAAAAACAAACATTGACACCACTTTAGTTGCAAACATTACACATCACAGACACCATTGAAACAACTGTAGCTGAAAACATTATACATCACTTACAATCTATCCAGTCATTGTCAATAAAGCATTATATGGCTCATTCAAATCCTGCTTCTTAAACGTCGTTCCTTCTCTGCAAATATTGTTCCCACAATTACCATTGTTTCTATGTAGTTTGCTCCATCCCTTTGTCTAAAGATCCCAGTTCCAGTTGTTTTATCTCCGTTACTATATTCACTGCTTCTAGTAAAGTTGGTCTAGACTTTGATTTCCATTTCTAGTAATTTCTTTTTTGGCAGCCACCATAATTAGATGCAGCAAGGCTATACTATGTCTAGGCAATTCTGATTCTGTATCATAGCTCAAAAAATCATCTCCCTAGTCAATCCACTCCACTCATCCAGCATCTCCAACAGAGTGGTTTGCAGGGAATCCCTAAAGTCGGCCAGCTCACTACACTCCCAAAGAACATGTTCCCAGCCACCTCTTTCATGCCTGTCGCACCTCCAACATTCGCTATTCATCTGAGGAAAAATTCTTTACAGGCTAATTGGGGTATAAAAATACCTATGGAAACACTTCCAGGCAAAGATCCTAAATATTCTAGACTTTTTTTCATATTTGGGAGATATACATATAAATCCCCCCATTGTCTTTTTATGAATTGCTTATGCAATCTCTATTCCCAATCCTTTTTTAGCTCCTGTGATTGATTCTTATAATTATGCGGCATTTTATATGCTGTACTACTGCCAATCATTAGCGGACCGGAGTTCCGCTGTGGCGACCCCTAACCGGGAAAAGCCGAAAGACAACAACAACGTAATTATTCCATTTTTAATAGTAACTTCTGTTCTAGATTCTTTTAAAAACTCTACAAGTACTGGTCTTTCATTCAGGACCCCCCTATTACTTTCTCTTTGCCTATACTCTGATATCAATCCTTGATAGGGAAGGCAATCTCTAACCTGCAGTCCAAATACATTCTTGGCCTCTTCCCATTCTATTAGCTGTCCCTTTTTAGTAATTGGCTGCCAGTACCTTGCTTCCTTTGCCAGTTTTTTCCAATAAATTCCAGCCCCCTCTTGCCTGTTATCTGTAATTTCTGATATAAAATTACAGATTTTCAGTGACATTCTCCTGGATCATGCTGGAAGTCTGCGCATAAATAAGTTCCCACTTTTCTAAGTTTTATTACTCTGTTCCTTTCGGGTCTGTTTTGCAGGAATACTCTGTTATAGAATTATAGTGCCATCTAAACAGATTGCTGCTGTGCTGTTGTTTTGTATCATCCCATCTTCTATTAACCTGTTGGTTCAGCTTTGTTTCAGGTCATTTTAATTGCTGTTCATATACTTCAACCTCAGCTCACTTTGTTCCTCTTGACTGTAGATATTTTACTTCATGGTATTAAATGACAGCTTTCCTTTGCTTTTTTTTCTCAGTATTGTTACATGATGAATGTTCAAAATATACATGCATCGTACCTCCACAGCACTGCATCCGTCATAGTACACTACTAGACCCATAACATATACTGGGGCTGTAAAAGAAATACCAAACCCTCCTAGAAGCCACTGTAAAATATCACAGCCTACAGCCACTCTTTCTCCATTCACAGATCCTACAAATAAAAACTCACCAAGGAGTCCTCGGGAAGGCAGGCCTAAGTCCATAAAGTTGACCAAGTTTGTTTTCAAATAGGGAAATGATTTAGTTGTTAGGTATACAGATTCCACACTCAGCAGACTGGACACAAACAGTGTGATTGTAAGCTGCTTGCCAAGTGCCAAGGTCTGTGATGTTATGTGAGCTTCAAGGTCCTTAAGGCAAGCAAATATGACTATGACCTAGTGGTGTCCCATGTGGGATTGAATGGCCTGGGGCACTCCACCTTGAGAGACATGCAAAGATACATGATGTAATAAAAAGTTATGTCTTGCCATAACTTGGCATCTGTGTTGTTTTCCTTTATTTGTCCTCATCATAGGGTCTCAGATCTGACCCTCGGATCAGGCTCGGCCACATTCCACAGACTTGAATCTGACTCTCAAGCTCCTCCCTCATACCCACGATGCCCTGCATTCACCCAACTACCTCAGATTGAGTTTGCCAAATCCAGACATGCAACATTCAGACATCAAAGACTGACAGAAGAGGGTCAGATATAGGACATAATAGTCCCTTCATTATCCAGGTTCCTCAAGAAGAAAGGACAGGAGGATGGTTGGGTGGGAAAGTGAGGATGAATGAAGGAAGACAACACAAATGCCAAGTTATGGTAAGACATAATTTTTAATGTAATGTTGTCTCCTTAATTCCTTGTAATGATAGGAACAGAGTCCCCAGATGCATCAACCCTGGGTGGCCCTCATGGAAATTTATGCCGGAGCACCATCGATCCAAAGGAGGCCCTGCTCCTGGAAATAACATCCAACTTGTAATGCGATAGAAAGGTGTGATCATTAGAACATGAAGCTGCTGCACAGATGTCATCAACGGAGGTTGTAGAATAGAAAGCTGAGGAAGAAGCCATAGCTCTGGTAGAATGTGCCATAGGAGGTTTATGTAATTCCAGTCCTTTGGATGAACAAATGAATGAAATGCAGTTGGAAATCCATTTTGCCAAGGTAATTTTTGATACCATTTGTCCAAGTCTATTAGAAGAGAAGGCTATAAAAATCTGATCAGACTTCCTGTGTTGTTTGCTCCTATGTAGGTAAAACAGAGTTGTCAATGAAGGTCCAGAAGATGAAGGAGATACTCCCCTTTGTTAGAGACATTGGGAAAGAACACTGGCAATTGGATGGATTGATTAATATTGTTCTCTGTAGCTGCTTTCAGCATAAAGGATGGATTAATGCATAAGGACACTATCTTTATGAACAGAATGTAAGGAGGTTTAGAGGATAAAGCTTGAAGCTTAGAACTCCTTTTAACAGCAGTAACCTCCACCAAAAGGCTGTCTTCCAAGACATATCCTGGAGGGATAGGTTCCTGACCCAAACACTCCCCAGACTCTGGAATAGACTGCCCATACATGTCAAGCAGACCACCTCTTTGACCCTCTTCAAAAGGAACTTTGATGATTGGATGGGAGATAGGAAATTCACCCATGGGATCATGTCAGTCACCCTGCTAGACAGGGATCCAGGGAATAAATACTGTGGGAAGAAATACCCAGGGAATTGTTATGGCTGGGCTTGTGTGGGCACTAGGTCCAATAGCCTAGTACCAGCCTATGAACCTATGTCACAACTATCTGTTGATTTAAAGGATCCCTGTATCAACACTTGCAGCACAAGAGTAAGGTCCCATGGGGGAGAAGGATCTCTAATTGTGGGTCTTAATAAGAAAATACCTTAGGGACACAGGTGGACAGTGGTCTCACCTTCGATAACCACATCGCCACAACAGTCAGGAAATCCTTCTATGTGGCACACCTCATCACGAAGGGCTTTTCATCCAGAAAAAAGGAGGTCATTGTCGCACTGTACTCATCCCTCATTAGACCCATTATAGAATACAACGCCCCATTTGGTATGTACCTCTCAAGACATATGCAACAACTGGAAAGGCCTCAGAAATACCTCACTAAAAGAATCACAGGCCTAAAGCAGATGCCCTACGCTGACCACCTTAAAAAACTTCAGCTATACTCTGTCGCATATCGTCTACTCAGAGGCGATCACTGCTTAACATACAAGGCCATGTCAAACCCAGAGCTGTTGGACATGCTACACTTAAAGAAATCCCAATCCCTCAGAGCTACACGCTCCAGGGATCTAAATCTTGTCATCACAATAAACAAAACATGCTGAAGGGATAGGTTCCTGACCCAGAGACTCCCCAGACTCTGGAATAGATTTCCCATACATGTCAAGCAGAGTGCCTCTTTGGACCTCTTCAAGAGGAACCTTGACGATTGGATGGGAGAAAGGAAATTCACCCCAGGGATCACGTCAGTCGCCTTGCTAGACAGGGGTCCAGGAAAGTAAATAATTTGGGAAGAAATAGCCAGGGAATTGTTATGGCTAGGCTTGTATAGGCCCTAGGGCTGATAGCCTAGTACCAACCTATGAACCTTTCATGAAGGATATGCACAGTCTGAATGTGAACAAAGAACATGATTGACTTGTATGAAAATAGCAGCTAACTGCAGTTTGATAGTCAAGAAGCTAGCACCTGCATCAAAAAGGGTACTAAGGATCAGCAACACATCTGAAATAGGTGCTGAGAAGGGGTCAATGTTCCTGTTTGTGGTCCAGATAACAAATCTCTTACACTTGCTACTGTAAACTTTTTGGTGGAAACATTTTGCGATGCCATAAGAATTTTTTGGACCAGGTACTGAAGCCTGTACTGTCTCATTAGGGTTGAAAGTGGAGAAACCAAGCGGTCAGTTTGAGGGTTCAAAGATTTGGATGTTGCATCCCTGATGGGTGAGAAAGGAGGTCCAGACTGGGCTCCAGTATCCAAGGAGGATATTTTAGATGAGACCCGTGGAAGGGGAACCACAGCTGACGAGGCCAGAAGGGGGACAATTTGTTGGTATGTACTGCAATAGTTCCCAAGAGGAGAACATACTGAAAGACTTGCAACGTTAGCAGGACAGCTCTCATCTCTAGGATGTTGATATGCAATTTGGTCTCCAGATGTGCCCACTTGCCTTTGACCATCTTCCCATTGTAATGCCCCCCCACCTGAACTGGGAAGCATCCGTGGTCACAGTGGCTATGGGGCGGGGGGGTGTTCAAAAACTGTCTACTGAGAATAACATCAGCTGACTGAATCCACCAGCTGATGAGCCTGCAGATGGGAGTCAATCTGATGTGACGGGACAAGGGCTGAGACAGAATGGACCACTGATTGGCTAGCATCCACTGTACAACCTGCATGAAAAACCTGGCTAGGGGAACTAACAGAATAGCTGCAGACATGGACCCTAGGACCTGCAGGATCAGCCGAGCCATGGGGGCTTGTAGTGCTAAAAGCTGCTGTACTTGATTCCTCAGAGTTGCTACCTGATGTAGGGGAAGAGAAGCTGTCTGATCCTTGGTGTTGAGCTGCATACCTATGTACTCTATACTCTGAACCAGACTAAGGTTGGATTTGCTATGTTTATGGTGATGCCCAGGGAGTGCAATAACTGGAATAAGTAGTCCCTGGCTTGTATTAGTCTATGTCTCAAGCAAGTGGTTAGGAACACTGAAATGGTAGTGATTGGCTCCCAGCCAGAAGAGCAGATATCTCCTGGAGTGCCTGTCTTTTTTGATGTGATAGTACACATCCTTGAGATCTATTGAGCACAACCAGTCATCCTTGTGCAACAGTAGCAGAATGGACTGAAGCATAACCATTCAGAACCTTGCCTTCTTTATGTATTCATTCAATCTGCTGAGATCCAAGATAGGTCTTAGGTCCTGTGTCTTTTTAGGCACCAAAAAGAAGTGGGAGTAGGTTCCGAATCCTCTCTGATTGGGACCTCCTGGATGACTTTTTTGCAACAGTTGTTGGATTTCCTGTACTGCCTGTTCCCATTGACTGGCTGGCATGTTGGGAAGGCTTTTGGACTCCGGAGGTGGAAGAGAACAGGGGATATAATAACCTCTGGATATTATGCTAAGTACCCAACAGTTTTGAATCAGTTGGGTTCAGGCTTTGGGGTTCAAAGCTAGTCATCCGCCGACTGCTTCCAGAGATGGACAGTCAGGAAGACCTTCCGGAGCACTGGTAGGGGTTATCAGGAGGGGGATCTCTAAATCCCTGGTTTTGCAGACCCCCTCTACCTCTAGGGCAGCATCTGATATCAAATTCTCCCCCTCTGCCTTTAGGCAAGGATTCTCTACATGGGTCCTGGAAAGGCCCTCAGGATTTGCAGAACCAGATTTTTTTTACCCCCACTTGGTTCCTGGAGAAGGTAGAAAACTTGATTCCTACAGCAAAAAGGGTCTTCCCATCCTTCTCACTGTGGGTAAGAGCGTCTCTAAGTGATGGCCCAAAAAGAGAGGAGTAATCATAAGGGACATGGACAAATAATACCTTAAAGGGCTCCACAAAATCACATAGCTTCATCCAGGCATGCCTCCTTAGGGAAAGTCCTGAACCTGCTGCTTGTGAGGTACCCTCTGTTGTAAGGGAGATTAACCTCATCAATGAGTTGCCGAAAGACAAAAGAGTGGTCAGCTTAGGAGAAACTTTCTTAAATTCTGCCACAGGCATGGACTCTGAGAGAGAAGCTGACAGATGTTATTCATGTTTCACTGTTGCAGTCATCACACTAGGGTTATCTGCCTGCAGGTAGCCCTCAGTCGGCCCGAATACCAGAGTCTTGGGATTTCTGCGTCAGATGCTGTTGCCACATCCATGATGTCGGGTCATCAAGGGTATAAAACATGCAGCTGACGCCATTACATCAGCTTTTCTTGCCACGCAAGAGCCTGAAGCAGAAGCAGTTCACAAGTGCTGGTCGGCAGCTACCTGAAATGTTTGTTTTTTGAGTTTCAAACCTGAAGTCCTCTAAAGTTAAGTACCCCATTAGGGATCCTTTTTTCTTGCTCTAACTGATGTCAGAAAAAGTTAACAATTGTCTTGCCTGTGGAAAGCAAATACCTCACAGAGATTTTCATTCTTACTGCATTACCTGTTTAGGCCCAGACCACGAAGTCCCTTGCTGTCGGTTTTGTGCCTTGTTCAACACCCAAACTATTCGTCCTCAGGCTATTTTTGTCTCTAAATTCTTTTTCTCTCATTCTCGGTATTCCAAAATGGTTTTGTAGGCCATCCAACTACCGATCTTCTGAAAAAATGCAAAGATAAAGACAGAGAGAGACCGCATAGGTCCAAAACTGCTGATGATGCTTTCTTTAAGCTAGTCGCCAGTCCGCCAGTACTCAATGAGGTGCTTTTGCATCCCCTGTTACCTGCTTTTACACATTCACAGGCCTCTACTGAGACCCATTCAGAGTCCAGTATGCCTCGGGTTGCTTCTTCAACTATGGAACTTGTGGATGTCTCTATCTTGGATGGTTCCAGAGCTGCTGTGCAGGCACCGGCTTCTGAGAGTGTATTCAGAACTTCCAATGTTCGTATCAAACTGACTACTTCGTTAATGACTAAATCTACTGAATTTCTCAAGCCCAGAGTTCACACTACACCTAGGAAACTGATGACCAAAGCACATACTGAAGCTCCCATGCCACAGAAACAAATGCTTAGAATGGCTGAAGACCTTATTACTTTAATTAGGGGAAGCCAGCCTTCCCCCTCTAAAAGACCTAGAACTGATTTTCTTTCTGATTCTTCAGACCATGAGTCTGATGACTCTGACCCCTGTGATTACCAGGACATACCCTTATCTATCTGTGAGGACTCAGATGCAGAGGATTCAATTCCCTCAGCCCCCGCCCCCCCCCCCGAGGACCTTTCTTTCGGTGAAACTTTGCATACCCTAAGAGAGCATTTCTGCTGGGAATGCCAGTACTACCCACAGTCCAAAAAGAGACTCAGAGAATTTTTAGACTTGCCTCAGCATAGGCCTCTAGCTATTCTCCTGTCCTGGATAGTGTAGATGATGTCTTCATGGAATCCATCCTTATCCCTAATACTTTACCACCTGCTCCTAGAAAGCCTGACAGATACTACACATTACTTGATTCTCACAAATTTCTCTTTAAAAATCCCACTGCAGATCCAGAGACCATTTCCCAGGGATCTAAAGGTATTAAGGCTTCTACATCCAAAAACCCTACCCCTTCGGACAGGGATTCTAGGACTCTAGGCAGATGGGGTAAGAAGGTTTATACCTCTGCAACTCTTGCCATCAGGGCTTTAAATTGCCAGTTTCACATGTTGAAGTACTAGCAGCATATTATTGATCTAATTCCACAAAACTGTTGTTGATTCCTGATTGTGCAGAAAATAAGGACTTACATGACAATTCATTCTGCAAACCAAGTTGGTAAACATACTTTTCAGTGTGGTTTTTATGCCTTAGAAGCATCTTGCAGGGCTGCTGTCACTGGGTCTGTTCTGAGAAAGCATGCTTGGCTGAAGGAACAAATCTTGCCAGACCATGTCAAGGCAAAATTACTTGATGCTCCATTAAACCAAGAATGTTTCTTTGGCTCTAAAGCAGAAGAAGTTCTTAAAAAAATGCAGGAAAAAGCTAAATCCATGCAAACTGTTAAAATATTTCTTACAGGTACAGCCACCTATATTCATTAGGTATTGGCCTTCAAAAAACTGGTCCTTTCCAGTCCCTTCCAGACCTTCTCAGCCCAAACCAAGGGGCAACAGACCACAAATACTACAGTCTCAGGGTATGCACAGATCTAAACAATGAAGTGCTCCCTCCCCAAAATCTGGGAGTGGTAAGCCACCCCCCCCATGGAAAAAGTTCACAATGACTTGTCCTTAATCCTTCCCAGCCATGCCCAAGTACTTCACCCCTTGGAGGAAAACTCGCCCTGCATGCAAATAACTGGGGTTATTACCCAGGACAGATGGGTCTTAAACATTGTATCCCAGGGATAAAGATTCTGTTTCCAGTCTTTGCCAACCCCAAGCAGATTGCCAGATGTTCCTCCAAACCAGTGGACAGAGGCCCAAAAGCAACTTCTTTCTCTTCTCACTATCAGGGCTATTCAACCTGTGCCAACAGAGCAAAGGGGACAGGGTTTCTACTCCAGGCTGTTCCTGGTGCCCAGGAAAGAGAACTCTTTGTGCCCTATTCTGGATCTGTCATCCCTAAACACCTTCCTGGTGGTACCAAAATTCAAAATGCTTACACTCCAGCAGCTCCTTCCTATGCTAGCCAATGCCTCCTGGCTAGTCACCCTAGACTTAAAAGAAGCTTATCTGCACATCCCCATAAGGGAATCTTGCAGGAAATCAGTTCTCTGCACTTCCCTTTGGCTTATCTACTGCACCCAGGGTATTCACAAAGTGCCCAGCTCCAGCCGTTGCTTACTGCATGCAGAGAAATATTCAAATGTACCCATACTTGGATGATTGTCTGATTCAGGTGGACAGACAGGAATTGCTACTTCAGCACCTGGCGTTTGTAAAGAGACTCCTAACTTCTCTGGGGTATACCATCATTGAAAAGAAATCACATCTGGAATCCAGCCAAAAGATTGTATTCATGGGAGCAAGCTTGAACACAACTTCCCAGATGGCATTGATCACTCCAGAAAAGCAGGTTTATTTGACAACTTATTTCAAACTACTGGCTACCCAAACCCAGCTATCTGCAAGAAAAATACTGCAAGCCATAGGGTTCATGGCCTCATGCATTCTACTGATTCCATATGCAAGACTGCATATGAGGAAACTTCAATGGTACTTAAAAAACAGTGATTCCTGTCATTCCTTGCCTAAGGACAGAGTTCCTTTGGTGGCAGAGGCTTGCAACCACAACAGGGGACTCCCTTTCTCACAAACCCCACCATCCAAACTCTGACGACAGATGTGTCAGACTATGGATGGGGGGCTCACATGGCAGGCAAATGCATTCAAGGCAAATGGAGCCCAGGACAAATTCATCTGCATATCAATCAAAAACAAATGTTAGCTGTACAGAATGCACCGACAGCCTTCAAATACCTTATCCTGCCAGGACAACTCCTGATAAAGACAGACAACACCACAGTTATGTGGTACATAAACAAGCAGTGGGGAACTCACTCCTGCCCACTCTACAGGTTAGCCATGGCTCTGGGGAACACAGCCATAAGCAACCAAGTACACATGCAACCTCAATTCCTGCCAGACAAACAAAATTCACTGGCAGACGACTTAAGCAGAAATCTAATGGACCCACATGAGTGGAAACTGGAACCAAACTCATTCAAACTTCTAATACACAGGTGCGGGACACCAGAGGTGGACCTCTTTGCATCCCCCCAAAACCATCAACTAAACTAATTTTACACCAAAATTCCACACAGCCAAGCTTGGAAAGTGGATGCCCTATCCTTCACATGGGAAAAGCTCTCAATCTATGCCTTTCCCCCTCTGCCCCTCCTGCCAAAAGTACTCCTCAAGATCAAACAGGACAGGTCAAGGACAATCCTTATTGAACCAGATTGGCCACGCCAGCACTGGTACCCACTCCTATGCAGTCTGACAGCAGTGCTACCCTGGCACCAACATCAGACCCCATGTCTGCTGTCCCAGCAGAAGGACAGATTTTGCATTCTCAGCAGCAAACCCTGAACCTGGCAGCCTTGCTTATTCCCTGAATACATCACCAGCAACCCTCAGCAAACAGGTGCTGGATGTTATCCTTGAGGCAGGGAGGCCCAGTACTAGGAAATCCTATTCAGAAAAGTGGAATAGATACTGTTCTTGGAGCCAGTCTCAAGGGAAGGACACAGCCGTGCCCTCCTTGCCTCAAATCCTAGGTTACCTAGCAGAGCTGCTCCACAAAGGCCTATCCTTCTCATCAGTTAAGATTCATGCTCCTGCCATCTCAGCTCATTACAATACTGAGCCACCCCTTTTCTCTCACCCTTTGATCAAACAGTTTCTAAGAGGAGCTAACAATTTAAGACCCCTCAAGGAGAGCTCCCATTCCTGCCTGGGACCTTAACTTTGTACTAGAGAAGCTCACGCTTCCCTCTTTTGAGGCTCCTGCTACAGCAGAGTTAAAATTCCTCTCCTGGAAACAGCCTTACTGCTAGCCATCACTTCAGCAAGAAGAGTGTCTGAGTTGCAGGCCCTTATGGCTGTAAAACCCTTCATTATCTACCATGCGGACAGGTTTTCCCTCAGGACTAACCCATCTTTTATGCCCAAGGTGGTATCCAATGTGGCTTTAAACCAATCCATCCATTTGCCAACCATTTTTCCTAATCCTCAGAATAAAGGGGAAAGGATCCTGCACTCCTTGGATGTGCACAGACAGCTCATTTTCTACCTTGACAGGACTAAACCTTTCAGAAAATCTGATCAGCTGCTAGTCAGCTTTGCTACAGTTGCAGAGGGCAAGGCCATTTCAAAACAAACCATTTCTAAATGGATAACACACTGCATCCATTTCTGCTATAAACACCATGGAAAACCTACCCCACAGGGGATCAGGCCTCATTCCACTAAGGCTACCTAAACCTCTACAGCTTTTCTCAGGGAGTCCCTACCTGGGACATCCTGGAAGCTGCAACCTGGAGTTCTTTACACACCTTCAGCAAGTATTGCCACTTACATACCTTTTCTAAATCCAGAGCTGGATTTGCCACAGCAGTCTTACAAGGCCTGCTAGCCAGCCCTTTTACTTCTTGACTGCCTCCACCCTTCCTCAGCTTTGGAAATCAACCCAAGTGTGATGACTGTAACAGTGAAACATGAAAAACATAGTACAGTTGAGTACACTTACCATAAATGTAGATGTTCGAGTGTATTCACTTTTGCAGTCCTGGTTACCCTCCCTCCAGCCCCCTGTCTTTCTGTACTTTCTACCTATCCTCTTTTTTGCCCATATTTTATGGAAAGGATATTTACTTTTTGCTGGAGGTATTCCACACCATTTGATTGCTTCCTATTTTGGGGGCTCCTGACATCTGGGGCAAGAAAAACTGATGTAATGGAGTCGGCTGCATGTTTTATACCCCTGATGACCTGACATCATGGATGAGGCGACAGCATCCGATGCAGAAATTCCAAGACTCTGGTATTCGGGCTGACTGAGGGCTACCTGCAGACAGATAACACAAGTGTGATGACTGCAACAGTGAATACATTCAAACATCTACATTTATGGTAAGTGTACACAACTGTACTTTCTTTGATCAGGCCCCTCTGGAGCCAAGTGAAATGAGCCAGATAATTTAATGACCTCAGGGCAAAGGTTGCCAAGGTATAAACATGCTTCCTAATTCTGTTCAATGCTCTGGACTCCTTGTTCACCAGATGGACATTGGCAGTTTCTTCTGCCAGCTCTTTCTTGGTGGCTGCCACCATAACAACATCAATTATGGGGCCCTTACTCCAGTGCTTACTGTCTGCTGGGAGCAATAGAAACCTATTGGGCCACTTGGGTATGGGCTCAATCATGTCCGGTTCCTTCCATGCACGTCTACCAGGGCATATGCAGGGGGGTCAGCCAAGACATAGATGGGCCCCTCTCAAATGCCTCCAAGAGAACTGACTCCTCAGAGGAAGGAAGTTGGACAGACCACCCACCTTTCTCCTTCGGGATCTTTAAAATGTCTCCAAAGGAGACATCTTCAGGTGGAGATCAGGGGGATCCATTCCCCTCATCAAAGTCAGTATCCTTGTTTAAAGACTCCAAGGGGGAGTCCACATGAGGGACTTCCTCAGCTTGGTATTCTGGGGAAGTATTGGTGTAGATCAGAGAGCACGTACTATGTGCTGTATCTTTAAGAAGCACATCAAGGACTGAGCATGCATCTGTAAATGTTAAGCACGTGCCCTTCCTAGTGCCATTTTGAGACTGCAGCCAGGGAGTAAGCATATAAGATTACGGCAGTTAGTTTGTATATAAGTTACTTAAGTTAAAGTCAGTAAACTTTTATAGTGATGTGTTTGTATAAAATAAAGCTGCTTGAACAGAACCCATGAAGACTCTTCTATTGTGTCCAAAGTAGGAGAGTGACATGGTTTCATAAGTGGGATCACAGAGAATAAGATTCAGAGCCATGAGGAGCAGAGATGACAGTAAAGGTAAACTAAGAGAAACGAGCATGAAAAAGAGCCAGAAAAGAAGCAAAGGTAATGAAAATACACACAAACTACTTATTTCATAAAAAGGACAAAACAGGGCATCACATGGGCACAAAACACATTAGTAAACAAGCTGGAGGCATAACATGCATATTAACTAAGGGAAATGTTTAAAGTAAATGTGTTTGATGAAATGATTAACAGAAAAGTAAAATGAGCATGTTTAAAGGCAAAATCAGTATGTTTAAGGCAAAATGGGCAAGTTTAGAGTAAAACAAACAGAAGAAAAGTAGAACGGGCTTGAAAAGAGAATAAACAAGCGAAACAACTATAATAAGAGGAAAAAAGACACATTAAGTGTAAATAAGGCAAGATGACTGCATGTTGTTTGGCAAAGGGCTGTGCTTTGGTATAACTATGGCATCGTATTGCATCAAGGGCATAACAAAAGTTATTCAAAGTATCTCAATGTGTTAAAGTGCTTACAGTATGTACGTATTACTGCCCATGTATTTTGAAGAGCCTTTTGTGTGCAAAGTGAAACAATTTTGTGAAGTGCAGTCAAAGTATAGCCATTTCGAAAAGTTTCTAGTGTTGGGTATGTCTATTTGCAAAGTGCTGCCATTACAGAGTGTTCCTTGTAGAGAATTGCCTAGAAAGGTACCACCATTTTGGGGACATTTCAGAGTGTTGTGTACAGTTTAATCGCAGAGTGCCATTACTTCTAAATGTTATTGACTCGGAACTTCTTCCTAGTTCATTCACATTGTGCAGTTATTTGAAGTGTTTCTTAAAATGATGATAAATTATTTTAGTAATACAATAATTACAAAAGTAACCAAACAAAACCACAAACCAACAAAGCAATCAGTGTTATTTCTAATGTTAGACAAGATTTTAAAATGTACAATTTAAGCTCAATAGATATCATGCATGATTGGGCTGAATTATTTCAGAGAGGATTAAACTTTGTGCCTGTTAGGAAGCCCAGTATTGAAAATTGTATTCTTGAATTGATGGTATTTATATGGAAACTTAATCTAAATTTATACTTTGACAACAATATACAGCTAGGACCAACAGAAAAATGCAACAAAGCAAGTACCTTAATCCACCCCTGCACCCAGTATTGCAAATTTATGAAAATGTATGTACATCACAAATTAGGGAGAATCTCAAAAACAATAGTAACTATAGGAATAACCTTACAGATGGAGAAGAAACATTATTGTTGAATATTATGAGGAATTAGGTTAATGAAACTGGATAAGGGGGGGGGGGGCGGGTTGGTGGCTATGGGTCAAGAGATTTATATCCAGAAAATGTTATTACATCTATATAGAGACACCTATGAAGAAACATTGATCAATCAAGTCAACATAGCTTATAGACATAATGATATTATGTTACTTGACTTATTATTAGACAGCCAATTAACATGTGGGGAGTTTTAACTATATGGAGCAAGAACATCCATGTATCCCTAAGATTTTCGGAATACCCAAGATCCATAAGTCCACCACTGAACCCCCCCCCCATTGAGAGCTATATTAGATGCAAAAGCATCGAAGACCTTTTCAATGGCCGAATTTATAGACAAATATTTAAATAGTATATTAGGTCAATTTCCACATGTACTTCAAGATTCATGGGATTGTCTTAGGAAAATAAAACAAGAAATGTACAATGATGAACTTCTTTTTGTCACAATATTCGTACGTGATTTATTTACAGTTATCCCACATGAGGAGGGAAACAATTTGTTTTATGATTTTCTTTGGAAATACTCAGGTTTGCCACATTCAAGGGTTTTAATGTTTCATACGGTCATGGAGATTAAACTTAAAAATAACATCATTTTGTTTGAAGGACATTACTTTAAACTAAAAGTAGGTGTAGCTATGGGGACATCTTGTGCACCCCTATTTGCAAATATTGTCCTGGCTGAATGGGAAACTACTAAGGTATTCACCTCTGAGCTATTTATGTATTGCTTATTTTATGGACGCTATTTAGACGATATACTTATCCTATGGGGAGGGACCCATGATGCATTAGATAAGTTTTTTTGAATTTTTAAACAAAAGTGCTGGGTTTTTACAATTTACTATGGAAACTAATGAAGAATTCATACATTTCTTGGATATAACCTTTTTCAAGGATAGAAACAATCAAAGGTTTGTCTCCACACTGTATAGGAAGCCAGATTACTCAAATACACTACTTTATTTTTCCAGTGCCCATCCAATACATCAAAAAAGATCATTGGTTAAAGGCCAAGGAGTTAGGTTGGCGAGGATGGTGAGTGATGACGAAAATTTTATTAATGAAATTAAAATTTTGGAAAATATGTTATCAGCGAAAGGGTACCCTTCTCATATTCTTAAGCCTATATTACAGGAAGTGATAACAAAAGGGAAGAAAGGTTATTTTTAAACCTTTGTTGGGAGGACCATGCACTAATAACATCAGTGGAAGTATTGATGTAACAGCCCCAAAAGATGAAGAGGTATTTCAACATCCCATGATACTTACTTTTTCCCCCCATTTTGGTATGATTAAGGAAATATTACAACATAACTGGGTATTGTTTGATATTGAACATCAATACAAAGAAAAATTAGGAGACCTTCCAGTAGTGGTTTATACAAAGGATAGGTCATTTAAAAATTTGCTCGAAATGAATTGTATGACTGATAGGAAAGGAAATATGGTTAAATGTGGGCATTCAATGCCCACATATTTTAGAGAACAAGGCCCTGTACATAAAGGGTTTTGGAAGAGTGACTCAAAAACAAAGGCTTAATTGTTTGAGCAAACATCTAATCTATATTGCGATCTGTCAGAATTGTTATTGTTTTTACATAGGGAAAACAATTAATAATTTTAATAAGCAGATTTATCAACATTTATATAACATCCAAAAGGGCAACTTAAAGAGTGCATTAAGTAAACATGTCAAGGATTTTCCCGGACATATATTTAAATTCAGCGCCCTGGAACAGGTACAAAATAGAGACGGGGGGGTCCATTGAATACTTACTTAGAATACAGAGAATTATTACGGCAGCTTAAGTGTAATGCCACTACCCCCCCCCCCGGGGCTTAACGAAACTGTCTCTATTTCTAGTTAGCTAAAGTTGAAGGCAGAATTTCACATATGATCCATTGCAAAATTGTAAGTGTATATTTATGATCTTTAACAGTTTTGGCCTTATGTTTTAGAAGTAGGCTTTATTAACTTTAAATTTAATTAACTCAGCTAATTATTTAAGAAGAATTTCAAGCAAGCTATAAAGCTGAATAGATTTATATAGTACAAGGTTAGACCCTATTAATGAGTTCAAAAATGACTGAAATTATTATTTTTGTAATGTGTCTCCCTTTCCTTGTTTATGATATGATATATTCTATATGCAAACATTTCTTTAATGTATTTAATAGTTTTTGTCCAATGCACTATATCAATTTTTATGTAACCTAGTTTTCATATGTTTATGCGCTTTAAGAGAACAAAGTGAATCTTAATTAATGTCATGTGATAGGGGTTGTGTATTTAAACATAAGTTATGTCATGACGGTTTGTATTCTGAGGAAGTCAAGCTGTAAAGAAGACGAAAGCGCTAAGTAAATGGTACTGGGACATCCGTGAGCTGTATTGCTTTTCCTAATTTAGTTTCAAATAATTTCAAAAGTATTACAGTTCTCAAGAGAAAATTATTTTGTAAGTTCAGTTACACAGAGGCTTGTTGTACTATTGCGCAGTTACAAGTGCTGATATAAATTTCTAGCGTATGTGTATGTGTTCATGCTTATTTGCGAAACCCTTCACTGGTATGTGTTAATAATGCAGATGGAGTTTGAAAGCCCTTACCTCTTGTATTTGATCAGAATATTGCAGAGAATTTGAGAATATTTGAGCAAGAGTATGATATTGTTATACAAGCAGCTTATTCAGATAAAGATGCATGCACTAAGGCATTCATTTTGCTAAACTTAGCTGTGTCAGAGGGTCTATGTTAAATGTTCGAACATCCAAAATGTCAAACATTACATGGTAGAGACTAAATGTTTGACATTTGGATGTTCGAACATAAAAAAAAAAAAAAAAAATGAAAACACAGAAAAAAACACTTTAACAGTGTAGGGAGGGTGGCAAGCCCCCCTGCACCCCCCCTACTTAAATATGCCAACTCAGAGACCACACTTCATTACAGAAAAGGTAATTTCTCCCTATCTGCACTGTATGGTGCTGTTGAAAGTCTATCTTCGAGCGCTCAAAATTTCGAACGTTTGGTCTCGACCATGTAACGTTCGAAATTTTGAGCGTTCGTAGATTTGACAGGTACCCGTGTCAGAGGCTATAGAAAGACTGTTCATTTGTGTATGAAGGAGAAGGGGAAAACCATCGTATTGTTTTGCAGGATGAGTCAAGGGAAGACCCCAAATGTTTTGTAGCGCAAGTTCAGAGAAATGTGTAACCCCCAGACAAATATTATACTAGAGAGGCTTTTGTTTTACATATGAGATCAGAAACCAGGGGAAACCTTTGTAGCTTATATAACTGATCTGAGAATCAAGGCTAAAATGTGTTGGTTTGGTGACTTAAAAGATGAGTTAATAAAGGACAGGCTCATATGTGGTATTAATAGTGTTGCTGTAAGAGAAATCTTGACCTGTGGATGGGAGATCGTAGGTTTATCCCGGGAATCATCTCTGTGTCACTGCTGGACAGAGGCACAACAAACTAATGGGCACAGTATTTTTTCATATAAGGGGTGGCGTAAGCCACAAAAATTTGGGCTAGGCTTATAAATGCCTTAGGGCAGATATCCTAGTATAAACCTATGAACCTATAAGAAAGATCTTGTTTCGTGATAGTGATTTAACATTGAATAAAGCCGTAGAGATCTGCCAAATCCATGACGTGAGAGGAAAAATACACAGGTATTCTTGCAAGTGACAAGAGCATAGTTTCAGCAGGCTCCAGTGCAAATGTAGACAGCAAGAAGCATGTGGCAAACAGAAATAGGCCTACAAAGCACATGGCAGCCACAACCCCTGCTGGCTCATCAAGGAAACCACGTAGTTTTCCAGCAAGTTCTAAGACCAGTTCAGTTAAAGGAACATGCTCAGTACAGCACAAGCATGAATCTGAAAAACCCAAGTCCTGCTTTATTGTTAACTGTCACAACTGTGGTACAAATCATGAGTCTAAAAGAGAGAAATGCTTAGCATTTGGTCAGCAATATCACAAGTATAAAAAATGGAACCATTTCCAAAAAGTTTGCAAATCAGGTAAATCTCACACATTTGTAAAGAAATGTCACAGAAAAGCAGGTTGATCAAGTAGAGATTCTGCAGTCATCTTTCTGTGTGGATGGTGTATCAGTAATTGGTGAAAGATTTGATACAGTGAATTTATTGGCAAAAAGCAAAGTGTTCTGTATTGTCCGGAAAAATGGTAAATCCACACAGTTAAAGTGGACACTGGTTCAAAGTGTAATGTTATATCAGCAGACACATTTGCTAGAGTGAGAACTAATGAGCAACTCAGTATGGCCAGTAGTGTGAAACTTGTTGCTTATGGAGGCGAAGAGATTCAGACTGAAGGCTCAGTGATGCTTTCATGTTATTTGGCCAAGAACTGTTACAACATGTTATTCTATGTAGTTAGAAGACCAGTACAGTCTTTACTGGATCTCAAAGACAATTTGTGAATGAATATGTGGAAGGCTCATTGATGCTTTCTTGTTATTTGGCCAAGAACTGTTACAGTTTGTTATTCTATGCAGTTAAAAGACCAATATTGTCTTTATTTGGGTCTTTTACCTAAGAAGTTCATCACATAAGTGCATCTCCTAGTTCTAATTTTTCTGAAGCCATTTTCTCAGAATATGCTGATGTTTTCGAGAACAAGTTGGGAAAACTTCCAGTAGTGTATTCCATGAAGTTAGACCGAGAGGTCAGTCTAGTAGTCAGACCAGCAAGAAGAGTTTCAATAGCTATGCAGGATAAAGTTAAGGCTCAGTTGGATAAAATGGTGCTGCAAGGTGCAATTTGTCCAGTTACAGAACCAACTGAATGGGTATCATCTATGGCAGCAGCTCACAAAAAAGGCTCAGATGAAATCAGACTATGCATTGACCCAAGAGATTTGAACAAATCATTGAAAAGACCATATCATCCAATGCACACAGTCAAAGAGGTTGCATCTCTAATACCAAATGCCACGTTTTTTTCTGTCTTGAATGCAAAGCGTTCATTTTGACAACTGATGCTTGATCGCAAATCTTCATTACTAACCACTTTTGGTACTCTGTTTGGCAGTTACAGATTTCTAAAGGATGCCATTTGGAAATAAATTCTGCAAGTGAAGTCTTTCAGTGGGCAATGGAGCAAATTTTTTTGGGTTATCCTTGTGCCATAATAGTAGATGATTTATTGGTTGGAGGCAGTGGTGAAGCAGAGCATGACAGAAACCTAAAGAAAGTTCTAGACACAGCACATGAAGTGAACTTGAAACTCAATACTCTGAAGTGCAAATCCAGACTCACAGAAATTACATATGTAGGTCATTTATTTACCAGTACTAGCTCGAGACCAGACCCAACCAAGCAAGCAGCTATTCTTGAGATGTCATCAACAGACAATGTTCAAACTCTACAGCATTTCTTAGGCATGGTCAAGCTATTTAGGCAAGTTTATACCACACCTCAGTAAGTTGACAGCACCTTTAAGAGAGCTAATGTGCAAACATTTTGCATAATCATGGTTAGTACAGCACCAGAAGGCATTTGCAGACCTCATTCAGAAAATTGCCACCCCACCTACATTAAGATATTGTGATGTGAACAAACCTACTCTTTCCTGTGATGCTTCAAAATTTGGTCTTGGTGCAGTTATACTTCAAGAGGGCAGACCAGTAGCCTATGCATCTAGACCACTTACCCAAACTGAGATGCAGTATGCTCAGGTTGAGAAAGAACATTTGGCAATAGTATTTGCATGTTCCAAGTTTCATGATTATATTTATGGTCAAGCTATTCAGATTGAAATTGACCAGCAACCGCTACTCACTATTCTAAAGAAGCCTATGCTTTCTGCTCCAGCAAGATTACAAAGAGTGATGTTCAAATTGCAAAAGTGCAACTTCAAAATGGTCTACATGAAAGGCAAACTACTCTGTCTGGTTGATACCTTATCCAGATCACCCGGAAATACAACAGAACAGCTTGACACAGAGAATTTTGGCTTTGATGTGATGGCAGTTCATAATTTTTTCTACCACTATGCTTGATGAGTTGAGGGATCATACAATTACTGATCCAATTTTGCAAAAGCTCAATCACTACATTAATGTTGGATGGCCATCAAAGCAATCTAGTGCACCACCCGAAGTGGAAACCTATTTTCCTTACAGAGATGAAGTGTTGATGGAAGATGGCATTATTTTCAAAGGTCCTAAAATTGTTGTGCCAGCTTCCTTACAGCATGAGGTACATCCAGATTTTGGATTGTGATCACCCAGGTTCCGCATCCACTAAGAGGCGAGCGAGAGAACTAGTATTCTGGCCTTCACTACTGAAAGAAATTGATAAAGTACTTTTTTCTTCTTCAGCATGCAATAGTACTAGATATATCTGCAAAAAAAAAAAAAAAACATTTCAGCTAAGTCCAGTTCCTGAACTACCATGGTCAACAGTAGCTACTGATATCTTTGAGTGGGACAATCAACACTACTTGGTATTGGTAGACTCTTATTTGAATTGGTTTCAGATCAACTTACTACCTAATGTAACATCTACTACTGTTATTATTAAGTTGTAACATGATTTCTCAGTCCATGGTAGTTCACACACAGTTATTTCTGACAACAGTACTCAATTTACTAGTCAGTTGTTTCAGAAATTTGCAACAGAATGAGACTTTGTACATGTTACTAGCAGTCCTGAATATCCACAGTCAAATGGTCTAGCTGAACGTGCAGTGCGGCATGTAAAGCAATTACTTGAAAGGTAAAAGCATTACAATCCTAAAGTCTTTTAGAATTTGCTTAATCTCAGAAATATACCCCATGATGATATTCTTGGCTCACCTACTAAAAGATTTATTTCCAGGCAAACAAGACCTACACTATCTATTAGTTCCAGTTTATTGAGGCCTAAAGCTAAGAACAACAAAACCATCAAGGCACAATTGTTCAAGAAGCATTCTATCCAGAAATTCAGTTATGATAAATCAAGCAGGTTTCTTCATCTGTTGAGGAAAGGAGAGACAGTGAGAATACAAAAGGCAAAAGGTTTCGAACAGGTTGGTCAAGTTACAGGAATATGTGCCAAGCAGAGATCCTACCCTGTAGAATCTGAGGGTGTGGAGTACAGGAGAAATCGCAGGCATCTTTTTCCTCTACCAGAATCATCACTGCAGAATCATTCCTGTGATACAGACTCTAGGTCTCAGAGCAAACCAGACATTGTTCCCAATCCAGAGTGTGTTTCAACCTGTGCTTTCATTGCTGTAGATGTTCCAAATACTTCCAAGGTTGAACATTCTGTAGAGACAGCTCCAGTTGCTAAACCCAATTCCCAGTTTTATGTCACACAGTATGGTTGAATATCCAGGCCCAATGTGAAATATGCAGCAACATGGACATAACTGTATATATATGTGTATGTATGTATATATATGTGTATGTATGTATGTATATATATATATATATATATATATGTATATATATATGTATATATATATATATATATATATATATATATATATATATATATATATATATATATATATATATATATATATATATATATATATATATATATATATATATATATATATATATATATATATATATATATATATATATATATATATATATATATATATATATATATATATATATATATATATATATATATATATATATATATATATATATATATATATATATATATATATATATATATATATATATATATATATATATATATATATATATATATATATATATATATATATATATATATATACATACATATATATACAAATACACACACACATACATATATATATATATATATATATATATATATATATACATACATATACATACATATACACACACACACACACACACATATATATATATATATATATATATATATATATATAGATGTATATATATACTGCATACACCTAGTCTTGTATAATTGCATGACAAAGAACTACTTGCATTATCTGCATGCCAAATAGATTCATAATGTTGCATGATCTATTTCTCAAAGAGGGAAGATGTAGATCAGAGTGTATGTACTGTGTCTGTAAGGAGCATGACGAGGACTGAACGTGCACATATAAATACCAGGCACCTGCTATTCCCAGTGCCATTTTGAGAGTGCAGCTAAAGAGAGCATGTATGATTGCAGTAGTTAATTTGTACATAAGTTACTTAAGTTAAAGTCTGTAAACTTCTACCATGATGTGATTCCTTATAATAAAGCTGCTTGAACAGAACTCACAAAGATTTTTCTATTGTGTCCAAAGTAGGAGAGTGACAAGAACTATCTGCATGCCCTTCCTCATCTGATCTATCTTAGATCTATGCAACCAAATCTCTACTGACACAGAAAATGCCATTACATCCTGCCAACCAGTGACCCTAACAACTCTGACACCCTAAACGCTCCATGATGCTTCCATAAGGACAACATCACCCACAAAGTATTATCCCCTGAGTCACCATTCACCAAAGCAAACCCCTTAACAAAACCTGCTTTGTCAAAAGACATTGCCTATCTATGTTAAAACCAACAATTCTACACCCATCCCTTCAACTTATGGGTCATTGCCGAGGACTTAGTAAAATCGTGCAACCCTACCACCTGCACAAATATACTGACAGCAGGTAGGTCTGCCTTAACTGACTGAATAGCCCAGTCACCTTGCATGCACGCCTGAGGCAAGTATTGCAATAATAACTTTTCTGACCAAACTCCTTGTTCTACAGGCAGCTGCAAAATAAATGTATCAAATTCATACAATGCCCTACCATATGCTTTCCTTGTAGAAACATCCCAAGACTGCTGTGCCAACCATCTGGTTACTTCAGTCTAATCTTCCACATATTGTCTGGTCCATATCTCCTGCTGCCTCCAGAGCTAACTGCCAGAGCCTGGAAAACTGATAGAGACAAACTGTCAGCAATCCTGTTCTTAGCACCTGTGACATGCATTCCTGTAAAAGAAAAATGAATCAATAAACTCTGCAAAACCAGCTTTCATAATACTACAAAAGCAATTCAGAGTTTGCTGTCTTAGACTGTAAAAACATGTAGCACTGCAATATTGTCTGAATGAAAAGTTATCCTCTTACCATGCAAATGATTTTGCTATACTACAAACAGTGTCCAAATTGGCATTATTTCCAAAAATGCTGCATCTCTCTCCAATTCATCCTTCCAGTCTTCTAGCCATCACGCTGCATGCCATTCACCACTGAGAAACACTCCCATTCCAGTACCCTCTGCTGCGTCTGTAAAAAAATTGCAAACCCCCTTGACCAATACAATCTGACTGCCAAAAGGAAACTGCATTAAATTGATCTAAGAAAGCCAACCACAGTCCTAAATCAGCACAAACAAGCTTACCGATCCTCACCTAATGATGTTTACTTCTCCCCCTTTTAGCAAAAATGCCACAGACCTACAAAATTTATGACTTGAGTGAATTGCTCTACATGCAAAATTCTTCAGCCCCAAGAGCTTCATAACATCCCAAATGCACACCTTGTCCTTGCCCCTCACCCAAGCAACATTCTTCTTCAGGTGTGTTATTTTCTCAGATAGCAAACAAAACAATCCCCGTTCTCCATCTACCAGCAATGAAAAGAAACACAATGCCTTGGCAAGGAGTTCTAACTTCTGTGTAGCCAATGAGCACCCAACTCCTTGCACATCCCCAAAACCTCCCTCATCCCATCCATCACTCCTTCAAAAAATTCTACCAGTAAAATATCGTCCAAATAATGGACCGCCTCCTGAGTACCCACCCCTTGATGCCAAATCAAATGGAGTTCAATGCTAAACTTCTCAAGAGAGATAAAGGCCACTGAACATTCCATCAGCATAGCCTTGTCAAAGTAAAACTGGCTCAAAGCCACCATGCCCACCACCCGCAACTCTTCCATCCATGCTGGCAGCAGTCAAAAGGCAGATTCAATATCCATCTTTACCAATCATGGATCTGCAGACCCTCAAATGACCTGAACCTTGTCATCCAATGAACCATAACTTACTTTTGCATCTTCTAACAAAATAAAATCCTTAATGGAGCTCCCTTCAAGATAGGACAAATGGTGAATCAGTTGAAATTCATCAGGCAACTTCTTAGGGACTAAATCTTATACTAAGACCTTAAAATTGCCAAAGGCAGGGCAGTCAAATGGGCCCAGCGTCCTGTCAGCATGCCACTCCCTTTCCCACAAATCCTCCAAAATCTCTTCCCTTGTCCCACATGGAGTGCACATTTTTATAGATTGAATCATAACCCCCCCAAACTTCAATTTAATAGAAAATCCCTCAGAAAACCCTTTAATTAATTCTTTCACAACCGGCAAATCAGGAAATTGCCTGAGCATGTGTCTCAGTACCTGCACATTAGTGAGTGAATGCTTCCCCTGATCTCCCCTCTGTCCCTAAAATGACACTCCTGCCCTCTGCAAATGAAAATGTCCCCTTTCTGTAAAGGTCTGAAATCCCTGGATTGAAGTAGTTAATGCCCCTACCTTGGTTGGAAATGAACCTGGACTGACCAAGTTACCCTCCCGATGGCCACATTGTACTGATAAATGTACCTTGCACACTTTGAACAAGTGTGTGACAACCTGCATGCTGTCCATGAACAATGCCCTGTATTAAAGGTCCAGCACACTCCAGCCCCTTCCCCTCCTAGCTTACTACCCCAGCTAGCAGTCCCAAAGCTAGCCATCATAGCTGCTAACCAGATGTCAGGGTACCTAACTTCCCATCACAGTGACTAGTTCAATGCTTTCTGCTTATGAAACTGTTAATTATACCACAACCAGGCACTCCCCACCCACAGGTGTTGTGCTTCATGGATCAGGAGAAAATAAGCCAGAAGTGGTAATGGCAGGGAGGTATCCTTCTCCAACTAAACCAACATGTAGTACATGAATGGATCAGGAGAAAATAAGCCAGAAGTGGTAATGGCAGGGAGGTATCCTTCTCCAACTAAACCAACATGTAGTACATGAAACCTAACACCCAATTTCCCCATGTCCTAGCTCTCAGCCTACCTACTCTCCTCTGCCCCAAAGTCACTAATGCAACTAGAAGATTCTTACTATTAGCTGCGTCCAATTCCATCAGATGTTGAACCACTTCAGCTTCGATGAATTCAAAGATATCAGCTTACTCCCCTTTCCAGATCGTTTCTTTTAAAGATGCCAGTATGTGAGAGGTCAAAAAGACCCCCCTTTTTACTTGACCTATGGCCTGTGTAGCTAGCCAATCTCCCAGTTGGATCCCAAAGTCTGAACTGACCTCTTGCTGTTGCAATTCCATCCCACCTGCTGATGACTGTAAGCTACCCATAGACAACCCTAAGCTTCCATCCTCCCTCAATGTCTACCCTTGGCCATGCCCAAGTTCACTAAACCACTCCTGATCCTACACAATATCAGCCATTTCCCTGGGCTGCTGCAGTGACTCACAGTCTCCGACTACCCCAGGGCTAGCTCCACACAGCATCACATCTGACCTGTCTATGTGAACTCCCAGCAATGCATCAATACCTACAACCAGTTTGTGCATATCCCAGCAGCAAGAACTTCAACTGTGATGCTGTCAAATGCTGTGTCCATTTACCTTGGGCCCCTGACCTGGTCTTCACCGAATGTCTTCTCTTCTGACTGGACACACTGGGTTTTGCCACTGCCAGAGACTCATTGATTGATCATTTCTGAAACAAGTGTTCTGCCTGTGATACAATGGCTACCCACCTTGGCCTCAAACTCTGTGTTCCAGCCATCTGCCAAAAGAAAGAAATGTAAAGACCACACCGATCGTAAAGGAGTATGCATGTGAGACCACACCAAGCAAATTCCTTCTTTATGGGAACTGAGAAGGTTCTGGAAAAATCAAACTGTAGTGATGCACATCTCATTCTTAACAATGTAGTGCTATCACATCCTGAAGAAGTTCATTTAACACAATACAGATATGCTCCCACCCTTTTTTCTAACGCAAAATACAAGAGGCTCACAAGGATGTCTCAACTATTTAATTTAAATACCATAGTTAAAACATGATCTGCCCCCAGCAGCTTATATAAAATCCAATTTTTATAATTAATTAATAGCTACAGCACTTTGTGCTACTTGCCGAGTCTTCACATCTTTGAAAATAAGAATGACAGAGGGGCAGGCTAATAACAGTGAAATGTGGCAACCACTGCTGTCGGAAATTGCTAAGTGTCCTCACACTTTGGTTGTATGTTAGACTGAAATCTGGACCTGTGACTTACAGACAGCTTCACTACTTTTCCATAAGTGGAGCTACAAAATCAACAGTTAGTGCAATCAGAAGTTATTTATTTTTATTTTTTTTCTCTACCACTAAACCAGTCTATCATACCTTTCAACTGTAAACGTTTTTGCAGAATTCCCAGATTGTGCCTCAAATATTTGGTTTGTTTGTCACAAATTCCATGGTTTCCTGGAAATCATGGAGGACTGAAGTCACTTAATAGTGACCAAACAATGACATATATTTGAGTTTCAGGCATCCTATCCTTCATAAAATGTATGCAAACACAAATTTTGTTATTCTATCAGGTTTCTAAGTTTTATAAGAACAATATTTAAAATCTGTCCCATTTTTAGGCTTTGCCTAGATTTCTTATGTTAAGAGGCTGAGAGGTATGTATCCGATTGTCTCAGTGGAAAAGCTCGCCAAACCCAACTGTCAGCATAATGGCCTCTCATTGCAAACAAAGTACACCAGCTCCCATATGGACTGTACATGCACTGATACCCGTCGTTATGCACAGTTGCTTCACAGTCCTCACAAGCCATAACAGAGAGCTCTGAGCCAGTGCAGACAGTAAATCAAAGCAATGGAAGTAAAACAAAACCAGAGCCATGCCAACAAGTGGTGAACTAGTGCAAAAATATAAAGGAATTGTGGGATGACTGAAACCAAAGAAACAAATCCAAGTAAGTCAAACAACCACACTCGGTCCACAACAGACCTATGCCAAAACCTACGCAATGGCAGGGGAACCTAAGCAAAGTGACAGTGACAAAGGAGGAACAAACCCCCCCACCAATGAAAATAAAAGATAACCTCTACAGTAAACAACACCCCATGCAACTCACCCATGAATGCAATAAACAAACTATTAACAACTCATCTAACATGATTAAAACAAGAGCAGTGTCCCTCCAAAGAGCACATATCAGTAACCTCATGCAAAGAAGTAAAATGGCAAAAATACAAAGTTAACCCAAATAAAGAAACAAATAACTGTACCTCAATACCTGTCCCAGTGAGATCACTAATCCCCTTACACTGGGATATAATGCATGCACCTGACAAAGCAAGCAACACACAAAAAAAAATATTAACCCAAGGCCTACCTTGACCAAAATACCTACACTGGTCATCGTGGACGTTAGTTATTGACTGTGTTCAGCAAGTTCATGCCTAAATCTATCCCTCTACCCAACTATACTCACATAAAACCCTTAAGCTACTCCTTATTCCTCCCTCACTCCCTCCCCAGCCCTCATCCCTCCTAATTTAACTCTTCCTTACCCACAATCCTATCTGACCTCCTTCACTTCCTTCCCAGCCCTAACATCTCTTTCCTCCCACTCTCTGACTATCTCCTCTTAACCAATAAACACTAAAGTCGTCTCTGGACAAATTGGTTTGTTCCCAAACCTCATTTGCTAACTGTAATATGAAGAATGTAGTTTATATAGCTTTGTGCCAACATGTGATACATACTATGTGGGTAAAACCAACTGAAAGTTGAAGGAGCAGATTGGTGATCATTTATCTGAGATTAGAAGGGGATGTCTACAAATTCCTTAAATAAATATATATTTTAAAAAAGTAAAAGGTCACAATTTTAAGTTTGCCATTCTGTAGGTTTTATCTGAATGTCTTACGTGTAGCGATTATATCACAGAAATGAAAAATGAATACAATTGGATTAAGAGGTTATATTTAAACAAATTCCAATGTCTGAATGAACGTTAGTATAAAACCTGTTTTAAAATTAAGACAGTATAGAAGTTTAAAAATGTTTGTCTTTATGTTTTTATGTATACTTTTTATGCATACGTATTATAAAATCCCTTTTAAATCTTTTTTAAGTGTTTTTTATCATGCAACTGTTTCAAATCATGTGATTAATTATGCATTTGTATATGTAATTTAATATCACTGAGTGTTTTGAACCTGAAGTAACATTTGTGAACATGTTTTAGCTTGCCTGTTTATTTTATTAGATTTATTTGCCATGACTATTTATGGTTTGTAAGGTGTTTTATTATTCATTTAATTTTTGATTAGCTGAAACTTCGCATTTATACTGAATGACTCATATTGAATGTGACATTCCATTTCAGTAGCTCATTTAGAGTATTTCAATGTCTGTATTCCATTTCTCACAAGGATCTTAGCTACTAGGTTAGTCATTTGATCTACATTATGTCCTGCAAGAAAAAAATAAATGAAAGCATGAATCATGAAATGTCACTTGTTTCATGATGTTTTTGTGGGAAAGGTGGTGAAGTATTCCATAATTGTAAAAAAAAAAAAAAATATATATATATATATATATATATATATATATATATATATATATATATATATATATATATATATATATATATATATATATATATATATATATATATATATATATATATATATATATATATATATATATATAATATATATATATATATATATATAGTCTGGTTTTGAAAGTAATCCTGCATTTGTCCTTGGGTTTCTCTCACTCCTGTAGTAGTTTTAGGCACAGGTACCTCAAAGTACATTAAGAACACAAGAACTGTTTTTGTGAAATATGAACCTCTCACTCCACCTCCAAAAGGTGTCACTGTAAATAAAATAAAATAAATCCAACCTTTATTTTCTGGTATGTGCTAAGACAGGAAATGTTATTGCAAAATGGAAGGTGGTTAGTAGAGAAGCATGCCTTTGCAATGACCAGCTATCACCTGTGAAAGAAACATTGTCCAAAACAATGCATTAATAATATTGAAATAAGTGAATATTGCCAGCATGGCATCTAAATGAGTTGTCGTGGTAACCCTGGCAGCACCTGGTAATATCACAGTATTAGGCATGCAATGTCTTATGACTTTCAAGCTAAGCAAAGGTGAAACTATTTTCTAGGCATATTTTACTATACTGATGCTTTATTTTTCCTTAAAAGTAAATATTATATATATATATTTATATATATATATATATATATATATATATATATATATATATATATATATATATATTTTTTTTTTTTTTAATTATCCTTATGACACTTACATTTTAAGGGACAAAGTAATCAAATTTAAAACTATTTTACTCTCTTGCTGCTCGTTTTTCTATGAAAAGTTTAATGACAGAATACTATTTTAACTATCCTGATAATATTTAATTTATTTCAGAGTAATACACAGCACTTACAATTTGTTTAAATAAAGTGATGCAATGTTTAACATTACAGTTCCTTAAAACTTGGTTGTCCAGTTCATTTGTTGGCAGGGTGCCTTCTGTCTAAATGTCTATCAAGTGTTTGCCTAGTTTTTTTTAGATGCTCCTATTTTGCTTCATCTCAGAAAAACATACAGTAGATATATTGGCTGATTTTCAAATTGCCCATAAGTGTGTATATTGTGTGTGTGTGTGTGTGTGTGTGTGTGTGTGTGTGTGTGTGTGTGTGTGTGTGTGTGTGTGTGTGCGCGTCAGATGAACGGATGCCTCATCCAGAATTAATTTCACTGCCTTGTACCCACTGAGTTTTGGAATATGCTGTGGCTGCCTCACAGCACTGAACTGGATTAAGTGGATAATTACAAAATGAAAAACCCAGAATTATTTCTCAGTATGCCATAACGTGCTGCCTTTGACTGTATTATAGTTTTGTGCAGTAAATTAGTATAATGCTATAGTATAACAAAGTTATTAGATGTGATTCTCATCTTAAGTCTTCATATCTGGTTAATTTGTGGTTAGATATAACCCGCTTTTACAATGCATGGTCCACATGGAATGTAATTTTCCATTGTATTATCTCAGTAAGTACCATCCACTATCTGGAAGAACTGAAAGACAGAAATATTATATGTCCATTGTCACAGGGACCGTAGTTACTAGGGTTGCAACTTATTCTAACTTTCACAACATTTATAATTCAACAAAATGTTTCCTAATATAAAACATGAAATATTTCTCCTTTAATGATGATTTTGCATGGAAAAATATCAAAGTGTTCTTTAACTGTTGCAACAAACTACAATAAAATATTTCAAATAATCATGTTGTTTAGAAACAACAAGAACCATTTTCTTCTTGATAAATAAAAAAGTTGTAATTGTTCATGGTTATGTATTGCTCTTTAGTTAAAGAAAAACTACCAAGGGGTTACTTTTTTGAAATGCAGCAATGGCCTTGGTTTTCTTACTGTTGCAGAAGTTTTGTACCAGCTGCAGTAGATTTATATGAACTATGCCCCTCAACCCTAGAAAGTGTCAGCATTAAATTCACAAACAACAGAAAAGCATACTATTGTGAACAGCACAAGTGGAATTTCGGGGTATGGAAAATGTAATTACAAATGCTTCTTCTATTTACACACAGAAATTAGCCTGGAAGTCCATGTTTGCAGTGTTGTAGTACCATAATGCAATTGTTACCCATACAAATACCATTAAGGAGCTCATGACTTAGTGTGCAGATACTCCATAGGTAGAACAGTTTATTGAAAAACATTAATCACACAATCCCCTTAAAATTAAATGCTATTTCTTGAGGGAAGCAGTCACACTACTTAGGCAATGGATTGGGAAATTGGAGAGGGAAAACAAAAGTTTTTTGTTACAATGCTTTATTATATTTAATTGACAGGTCACTGCAGCAGTTTTAAATATATATGATACTGTTAAGTTTGTCTTTCGGCTTTTCCCGGTTAGGTTAGGAGTCGCCACAGCAGAACTCCGGTCCACTAATGATTGGCAGTGGATTTTTATGGTGCCGAGTTGCCTTCCCGATGCCCAACCTTCAAAGAAGGCACACCCATTCATGCACTGTCCTACCTGTATGTCTTTTAACGTCACTCAAAAGTGGGGAGGACATGCAGACTCCACACAAAAGACACTCCAGCTGAGAATCGAACAAGAGAACCTCCTGCTGTGAGGTGACAATGCTAACCACTGCACCACCGTGGCCTATCATATATACTACTGTTAAGGATAACAGAAAATTTTATTTTATTATTTATTCATTTTCTTGACATTTGTTGGGTCTGTATCAAATTAAGCACTTACGTTAACAATTTCCTATTTGTTGAAACCTTTTAATTGAACATTCTGTTTGCCAAAGTCTTTATTTATCGAACTAAATAACATTGAACTATTTTATTTGGCCACCTAACAAAACTTTAACTCTGATGTCACTAAATGATCCCATAAAACAGGAACACTTAAAAAGTTAAATTTTTTTTTAAAAAAAATTACTTAAATAAAAATAAAAAGTCATAATATTATGTTTTAATTTTAATATTTTCTCAAGCTTCTATAACTATAGTACTATGCAGACCAGTCTGCTCAAAAGTGGGCATATCCTCAGTAATTAAAAATTCCAAGCACTGTTTTTCCTTCATTTTGCAGGGGGGGGGGGCTATGCCCACCTTCACTCCCAGTGAGCCTTTCCTTTGTTTTGCAGGGGGGCTATGCTGCCCTTCACCCCCAGTGAGCCCCCCCGAAATTAAATGTACCAAATCTGAGATCGCACTAAGTTGTTGAAAAGGGTAAACTAGGAATACACTATGAATATTCATGCTGCCATTGGTATGAATATTAATTAACTTTTGCCGGTTGCTGCAAGGTGGGCAGAATTTAGGCGGCACTTGCTGCTACAGATATTGTGTTACTGGTGTTGGCGAACAAAAATAATTTGATAAAAGGAGGTTTGACGATTGAAGAGTTGATAAATAGTTCTGAGGAAGTCCTGGAGTTGGCTGAAAGCACTCAAATTGCATTTGAATAAATGGATTGTATATTATCTTTTGGCTGAAGACCATGGAGTTATTTGGTTACTAGTTTGATAAATAGGACATTTGATAGAAATTGTTTGACAAAGAGGTATTCGCTAAAATAAGACTTTGGCTAAATGATATAGACTCACATTTGTTAACTGCATTGGTCCTACTGAGTCAAATCTAATTTTCAGTGGAGACCCGAGGAGAAAAGCTTCAGATACTTATAAAATTTTATGAAATATAAGCAAAGTAACAATAAAACAAAGATACAAAAATCAAACAATGGCAATATATAGTAGTTTACAAATTTGAGAAATATGTACAACCTTAGCCTAGTAGCAGCAAAAGTTAAGAAAGTAATTGACTCAGAGAAGCTGAAAGACCATTGCGGTATCACAGCATATGATGACCTTTCATTGGTAGTTGAACTAGTGTAGGGAACAGCAGAATGTGTAGAACTTTTGAATATTTTATATTGGGTCATGGCTGAAGGAAGCAGTGATGGTGTGCTTGTAACCTAGGTTTAGGAAAGCACAGAAGGAGAGTGATAGAAATTAAATGAATACCATGTTATTCCAAAATGAGAAGGTGGTGAACAGTAAGAGAATATGGACAGTGAGGTTCATAGGCTATTGCTAGGCTAATGACAACTGGGGCCCTTAGAAGCATAGCCACACACCCCAAATAAAATGCAGTGGTGAATTCATCTTCTTCTCCTGCAAAATACATTTTCTAGAAAATTACGTTTGTACTCTGTTATACCATATTGCAACTCTTGCAGAAATATATACAAAATAAAAGTAATGTTTCCAACAGTAAGCAGATTGTAAGCAAGTATGTGTAAAGCTCAAATGTGCTTTCCTGGCTGCTGAAATGTCCACTGCCTTTTAGCTGTAGTTCTAGTATGTTGTCCACCAGTCATGTTACCTAACTGTTACAGCTGAAAGTGCTTTCAGATGATTGTTTTTAAACTTACTTAAAATACTATGAAGTGAAGTGTCATTGCAAGGCTTTTTTTGTGTAGAACTTAAGGCACATTTAAGCTTAAAGGCCATTGTGATTCCCCACCACTGGTCCAGTAATCAAGGAGCCTTGATCCTCACTACTGGCAACAGTTGGGGACATTACACACTGGAAGGATGATAAGTACACACACACACACAGTAAAGTGCAGTTTCTGAGACCATAGTCAATCTGGGGCTGGTTTCTCTCTCTTTCTCCAGATCCTCAATATGGCTCCCACTGGCACAGCTATAGAGTTGAGATCTCAGCTGAGTGGCCAAACCAAGACCTCCAGCACCCTCTCTGTCCAACCAGTGCTTTGTGTCCCTGCCCAAGTAGCTGACACACACACACTTTGAGATATGATTTATATACAAACGCACACACACACACGCATGCACGCACACACGCACACACACACACACACACACACACACACACACACACACACACACACACACACACACCTGGGAAAGGTTGGTACAGGTTTACTAGCTATGCCCACTTTTGCCCAGACTATAATGTAGTTATCACTGCCATTAGTCAACTCTTTATCAGCTATTTTAAGGCCCTCAACAAAGGGTATCCAATCTTACTGTGTAATATTACTGTTAATCCAAACAGTAGTTTGACCAAGAGCAAGACTATTAGGAGTGGCCCACACAGTTTCACAAATAAGTATGCAAATACTCTCAGAACATAAATATGTCTCTACACAGACCAGCCAGAATGATAGATTTAAATATATTTAATAATAAATAATAAAAGAACAAGAAAATACTCAGTAAATAATCACAGTTACATCAGAGTTCAAAATCACAGGAAATACGTAAAACAACATTGCATGACAGCCTCAAATAAATAGAGAAAAACATAAAAATTAAGCTTAGCTATATTCCTGACTATATCTAAAAGAATTATAATGTACTCTAGTACACTTACTCATAGCAAGGCAGATGTGTGATGAATGGGTCTTCTTGTCAGGTCAAAGACAAAATACAGAATGCTCAGTCACTCTCTCAGAGAGTTCTTAAATTAATATCTCAAGTATTTCTGCTGGAATGCTTGCAGCATGACATCACTTCTTGTCATCTGACTATTCCAGGTAACCCCCCCCCCACTGCAGCCAGTAACATTTAGCATCTCTCTATAAAAATATATAAACAACGACTTCTATGAGATCTAAGGCAAATGGTGGAAGTTGTAAAATAATGTACACTGCTCCATATTTAAAGACAATACAAAAAAAATCTAGTTTTAGATATTATGTCTCTTGTTGCACTGAAACCATCTTTTATGGTACAGTTATAAAATAATTTAATTTCAACTATTTTTCTGAAGTTTTGCAAGTTAACCTTCTATGTGCCAGTTTCCACTGTTTAAATATATAGATTCACACAGTTACAATAGTTTATATACATTTTTGATCTTTTCCAGTAGGGTACACTGTGGATACATCTTTAAGCTGCGTACTCTACAACATATCTCTTTAGCACACATCTATACAAACCATCTTATATGACATACAGTTCTAATACATTTGTAACACAAGCATATGAATCATGTTGATGTTCACAAATGACACATTTTACAAAATTCCAGACAGCTGTGCTAGCAGTATCTCCCTCTGTCACACTTCTATATAAATCATATTAATATTCACAAATGACATATATTTTCTTACAAAATTCCAGATAGCTAGGCTAATATTTCCTTTTGTGACAGCCAGTATGTCTTCCCTGCTGAGGTTTAGGCAGGAGTGGAAAGAAATAATTTATTATCTCTCAGAAAATTTGTATGGGTGTTAAAAAGAAAATGAATATGGCTGAGCAACAGACTGCATCTGGTATTGGAGAAAGACACTTTTTGGGGAGGGAACTGTTAAGCCCTACTCCATGCTCTCTGGTAAATTAAGGTATTGCCCTGCATGTACATAACAGTCCAGTACAAAAACTGTCACTTAAAAATGACCAAGCTTTTAACCATATATTCTGTTTTTTTTTTTTTTTTTTTTTTTTTTTTTACTTAGACAGATCTCCATGATAGATGGCAGGCAGATGGTTCACTTACTGGCAGGTCAGTCAGTTCTTTTGAAAGTGACAGGGCATACTGTAGCCTGTCCTTTACTGAGTAACCAGTGTGTATGTTACCTCAAAGCATATACATGTAATTTTAGAATGCAAGTTGATGGCTGGTGCTAAATTAACAACTATTTGCAGTCTTGGTATTTGGCTGTTGTTTATGCTGCAGTAACTATTCACAGATGTACACAGAACAAGCTGCATTAATGCTCTGATTTTGTAAGTTTGGGAAAGTTTTCTGTAATTGTGTAGCTCATCAGAAATGCAAGAATATGGCTTATGATGTGTATTGTTTAAATGAAGTATAACGCTTTGAATGAGTTTCTGCTGCTTTGGTCATTTTTGCTTTTTGTATAGTAACCTACTTTATATGCTGGTTTTGCTGTTCTTATTATGATTTGGACTCTTCCTTTCCCTCGCTCATATATATTGCGTCAAATGTATCAAATGACAGCTACTTTTTCTTCTCTTCTGACTGGAACCTTTTTGTTTTGATGGAGCGTGTTTGGGTCTTCTTTCTCTTGTCTATTTCCTCCTTTGGCATGGTAGTGCAGCCCTCTTGCTGGCTCTGTACAACATAGTCATGAAAACGTTGCTTCCTGAGCTACCATGTTTTGTATATTAAACACACCTAAGATTTTACAGTTATTATGTGTGTTATTTATTCCTCACTTAAAACTTTTCAATATAGTTAAAACTTAAGATTTTATGGAAAATGTTCAATTTGTGATTCTAAATTTTATGTAATGCTCTGAACTCTGCAGGCAATGGTGTATTATAAGAACATTGTTGTACTTTATTTCTAATATAACAATACCACTGATTAAGTAAATTAATTTGTAGCTGTGAGTATTTAAGTAAATTAATTTGCAGCTGTGAGTATTCCAAATTAGTATTTTCAGTGATAACTTCCTGAGTAGGTGTAGTATCACATAAATAAAATTCAGAACTCTGAATCACTGGCTCTGCTTGCTTTAAAGAGTCAGCCAAGCTTTATATCATTCTTGTAGTCATGTTTATTGGCTACTAATTAAGCAATGTATTAATGAGTTGATAAATGTAAGGAGTAACAAATACACATTAGATATTGCAACACTTTTGAATTCCTTCATATGATAGGCTATTAAAATGTTAACACATTCACTTTGTGTTTTCACTTTTCTTTACCCATGTCTGTTTCTATGATTTTCTGTCTGCCATTCTTTCTTTTTTAAAGTTCAGTTGTCTGCTATTTAAAGATCATGAACAAACTGACAGAAATCAAAGTAGCCTATCTGTTCTCAAAATGCATTTCCTTAGTAGTTGCTTACCTTGACTGTCTTTCTGTCATTTAACTTTGCATTGTCACTTTTGTATTTAAGGAAGATTTCATCCAGAAATGCCCACCATAGCCATAACATGCTCTACCCTCACTGATTACACTGCAGGACATTCTGCTTCCTTGCTGATGTGTTGACATCAAATCTGGGTCAGCAACTCTATTACTTAGTCAGCAGGAGGAAGAAAGGTGTACAGAGAGAGGATTTTTCAGATTGGGGCAGTTTTACTTGTATTTTTGTGTAATTTTCAAATTTAAGGTTAGTTACACTTTGTTAGTTAACCTGGTCTTCATACCACATGCATGCATTCTGTGTTCCTTTTATGTGAAAACAAATGTGAAATCTACTTTTGTTTCACTGTCACACATGCACATCATGTACAAAGTCTATAACTCTTGTATCTCATTTTGCCTGTCTCTTACCTGTCCCTGATTTTTTTGCAGAATGGCCCTGATTTTGTCTCATATTTTTACCGTCCATCCCTCATAAAACTTTCAATTTTCTAGTAAAGAACTGAGCATTACAGCAGGACACTAATGCTAGATATTAGAGTTTTATAGTTTATAGTTCATTTTCAACTCGACACCATAAAAAACTCCACTACCAATCATGAGCGGACAGGTGATCTGCTGTGGCGACCCCTAACCCCGCGGGAAAAGCCAAAAGAAGAAGATAGTTTATAGTTCATTTTGCCAGTATAATGAATGCCAATGCAAAACCTGTTCATTTAATAAATGGACATGCTGCCCTCATTCCGTGTGCAGTATTAATATAATATTTACTTACTTACGAATAAACAGAGAAAAGAGACCAAGCCTACTAGTTCAGGAAGTGCAGGAAAGATCCGACTTTGCACCATCAAGGTGACAAGCATGATGATGCAAAGACAGGAAGTACTTCCCTTATAAGTCTGTGGAGAGACAAGTTTATGAGCAGGAAATATAGTAAAATGCAATAGGATATCCAATGAATTTAATTTTCTAAGTGGGAAGCCATCGTGTCATCCCAGAAGAAAGAGAAAGACTGCAGTCATGTGCAAAAACTGGTTGTACATGATCTTTAATGAAATGTACTTGTTTCAGAAGATGTGATAAGAGCTAATAAATTGGCATCTCTTTCGTGCTGCAGTGGCCCATGTGTATGAAATCAACAATATATCCCCAAAAAGCTTTCTAAATTGCACTAGCTCTCAACCAATCAGGGACAAATCTCAACAGAATCAGGGACAAATCCAGGAAAAATCAGGGACACTTTTAAAATATTTGTTGTATTAACTTAAGGCATTAACAGAATTAGAGAATATGAATTAATATACATTTCTTGAAGTAAAATAATTCTTCAGCTCTTAATTATTGTAAACTAAGAATTAACAAATTACCTACCAAGGGATGAATGCTCCATAGCCAGTAAAGCACAAGATAGCTGTAATAAATAAAAATTCTCAGGAGCAACCCAGCACAGAGCAAAATGTCCAGCATATAACTGTCCGCTAAAGATGCAGTCTCCAACAGTAAAACTGTATAATGTAAAAATGCACCAGGCAAATAAGTTCCAAAAGCAAAGTAAAAGTAGAAATCCTTTTAATCCAGACACATGTGAGCGTTTTTATTTATTACAGTTATCTTAATTATTGTCATTATTTATTAAGCATAATTCACCACTTTTGTCCAAATGACACCAGTGCTAAAAGGGATTAAGAGGGACAGAGCTAAAACTTGTGTCAAAATCAGGGATGTCCCTGAAAGTCAGGGACAGTTGAAAGATATTTGCACTGTATGTTGATGGAGCTTTTGGGCCTTGGCTTTTACTAAGGTTATGAACTGTGTCACTTTTTACACAAGATGGTCCCTGTTTGGGCAAATGCATCATGGGAAAAAAAAACATTAAAGATAGCTAACATATTTAAGTTTTTAGAGTTGTTGCAAAAAAGTATTATTTTGGAATACAAAAAATATCAGATCCCAGACTCTCCACTCAAGAAATCCTTAAATTTTAATTTTAAGTGCGATAAAAATAGCGATACACTTTTCGTCAAGACTAATGTCTTAACTTCCTCAGTCTTAATTACAGTGGATAAGCTCTTAGGCGAGTAGGACTGTTTCTTATTCACTAAAAAGTGGGCATATTTGGTGGACTATGTGGTCATAATCCTTGGTTAACATCTATCTTTCATTGTTTCTTTTAATGGATCTTAACTTGAAGCAGAAAATTGTGTTGAAACTGAAAGCTGAAAAATGGGTATGTTTCCAGCTATAAACCTGCATTACTTGTAAAGGACGAACATGCTCATAACGTGAAAAGTGCTACTCATAATGTGCTGATCTTTTCTGAGATACTGAACATGCTCATAACCTGAAAAGTGCTACTCATGATGTCCTGATCTTTTCTGAGATACTGACCATGCTCATAACCTGAAAAGTGCTACTCATAATGTCCTGATGTTTTCTGAGATACTGACCATGCTCATAACCTGAAAAGTGCTACTCATAATGTCCTGATCTTTTCTGAGATACACACCATGCTCATAACCTGAAAAGTGCTACTCATAATGTGCTGATCTTTTCTGAGATACTGACCATGTTCATAAACTGAAAAGTGTTACTCATAATGTTCCTGATCTTTTCTGAGACACTGACCATGCTCATAAACTGAAAAGTGTTACTCATAATGTCCTGATCTTTTCTGAGATACTGACCATGCTCATAACCTGAAAAGTGCTACTCATAATGTCCTGATCTTTTCTGAGATACTGACCATGCTCATAACCTGAAAACTGCTACTCATAATGTCCTGATCTTTTCTGAGATACTGACCATGCTCATAACCTAAAAAGTGCTACTTATTATGTCCTGATCTTTTCTGAGATACTGACCATGCTCATAACCTAAAAAGTGCTACTCATAATGTCCTGATCTTTTCTGAGATACTGACCATGCTCATAAACTGAAAAGTGTTACTCATAATGTCCTGATCTTTTCTGAGATACTGACCATGCTCATAACCTGAAAAGTGCTACACATAATGTGCTGATCTTTTCTGAGATACTGACCATGCTCATAAACTGAAAAGTGTTACTCATAATGTCCTGATCTTTTCTGAAATACTGACCATGCTCATAACCTGAAAAGTGCTACTCATAATGTCCTGATCTTTTCTGAAATACTGACCATGCTCATAACCTGAAAAGTGTTACTCATAATGTCCTGATCTTTTCTGAGATACTGACCATGCTCATAACCTGAAAAGTGTTACTCATAATGTCCTGATCTTTTCTGAGATACTGACCATGCTCATAACCTGAAAAGTGCTACTCATAATGTCCTGATCTTTTCTGAGATACTGACCATGCTCATAACCTGAAAAGTGCTACTCATAATGTCCTGATCTTTTCTGAGATACTGACCATGCTCATAACCTGAAAAGTGTTACTCATAATGTCCTGATCTTTTCTGAGATACTGACCATGCTCATAACCTGAAAAGTGTTACTCATAATGTCCTGATCTTTTCTGAGATACTGACCATGCTCATAACCTGAAAAGTGTTACTCATAATGTCCTGATCTTTTCTGAGATACTGACCATGCTCATAACCTGAAAAGTGCTACTCATAATGTCCTGATCTTTTCTGAGATACTGACCATGCTCATAACCTGAAAAGTGCTACTCATAATGTCCTGATCTTTTCTGAGATACTGACCATGCTCATAACCTGAAAAGTGTTACTCATAATGTCCTGATCTTTTCTGAGATACTGACCATGCTCATAACCTGAAAAGTGCTACTCATAATGTCCTGATCTTTTCTGAGATACTGACCATGCTCATAACCTGAAAAGTGTTACTCATAATGTCCTGATCTTTTCTGAGATACTGACCATGCTCATAACCTGAAAAGTGCTACTCATAATGTCCTGATCTTTTCTGAGATACTGACCATGCTCATAACCTGAAAAGTGCTACTCATAATGTCCTGATCTTTTCTGAGATACTGACCATGCTCATAACCTGAAAAGTGCTACTCATAATGTCCTGATCTTTTCTGAGATACTGACCATGCTCATAACCTGAAAAGTGCTACTCATAATGTCCTGATCTTTTCTGAGATACTGACCATGCTCATAACCTGAAAAGTGTTACTCATAATGTCCTGATCTTTTCTGAGATACTGACCATGCTCATAACCTGAAAAGTGCTACTCATAATGTCCTGATCTTTTCTGAGATACTGACCATGCTCATAACCTGAAAAGTGTTACTCATAATGTCCTGATCTTTTCTGAGATACTGACCATGCTCATAACCTGAAAAGTGCTACTCATAATGTCCTGATCTTTTCTGAGATACTGACCATGCTCATAACCTGAAAAGTGTTACTCATAATGTCCTGATCTTTTCTGAGATACTGACCATGCTCATAACCTGAAAAGTGCTACTCATAATGTCCTGATCTTTTCTGAGATACTGACCATGCTCATAACCTGAAAAGTGTTACTCATAATGTCCTGATCTTTTCTGAGATACTGACCATGCTCATAACCTGAAAAGTGTTACTCATAATGTCCTGATCTTTTCTGAGATACTGACCATGCTCATAACCTGAAAAGTGTTACTCATAATGTCCTGATCTTTTCTGAGATACTGACCATGCTCATAACCTGAAAAGTGCTACTCATAATGTCCTGATCTTTTCTGAGATACTGACCATGCTCATAACCTGAAAAGTGTTACTCATAATGTCCTGATCTTTTCTGAGATACTGACCATGCTCATAACCTGAAAAGTGCTACTCATAATGTCCTGATCTTTTCTGAGATACTGACCATGCTCATAACCTGAAAAGTGTTACTCATAATGTCCTGATCTTTTCTGAGATACTGACCATGCTCATAACCTGAAAAGTGTTACTCATAATGTCCTGATCTTTTCTGAGATACTGACCATGCTCATAACCTGAAAAGTGCTACTCATAATGTCCTGATCTTTTCTGAGATACTGACCATGCTCATAACCTGAAAAGTGTTACTCATAATGTCCTGATCTTTTCTGAGATACTGACCATGCTCATAACCTGAAAAGTGCTACTCATAATGTCCTGATCTTTTCTGAGATACTGACCATGCTCATAACCTGAAAAGTGTTACTCATAATGTCCTGATCTTTTCTGAGATACTGACCATGCTCATAACCTGAAAAGTGTTACTCATAATGTCCTGATCTTTTCTGAGATACTGACCATGCTCATAACCTGAAAAGTGTTACTCATAATGTCCTGATCTTTTCTGAGATACTGACCATGCTCATAACCTGAAAAGTGTTACTCATAATGTCCTGATCTTTTCTGAGATACTGACCATGCTCATAACCTGAAAAGTGTTACTCATAATGTCCTGATCTTTTCTGAGATACTGACCATGCTCATAACCTGAAAAGTGTTACTCATAATGTCCTGATCTTTTCTGAGATACTGACCATGCTCATAACCTGAAAAGTGCTACTCATAATGTCCTGATCTTTTCTGAGATACTGACCATGCTCATAACCTGAAAAGTGTTACTCATAATGTCCTGATCTTTTCTGAGATACTGACCATGCTCATAACCTGAAAAGTGCTACTCATAATGTCCTGATCTTTTCTGAGATACTGACCATGCTCATAACCTGAAAAGTGTTACTCATAATGTCCTGATCTTTTCTGAGATACTGACCATGCTCATAACCTGAAAAGTGTTACTCATAATGTCCTGATCTTTTCTGAGATACTGACCATGCTCATAACCTGAAAAGTGTTACTCATAATGTCCTGATCTTTTCTGAGATACTGACCATGCTCATAACCTGAAAAGTGCTACTCATAATGTCCTGATCTTTTCTGAGATACTGACCATGCTCATAACCTGAAAAGTGTTACTCATAATGTCCTGATCTTTTCTGAGATACTGACCATGCTCATAACCTGAAAAGTGCTACTCATAATGTCCTGATCTTTTCTGAGATACTGACCATGCTCATAACCTGAAAAGTGTTACTCATAATGTCCTGATCTTTTCTGAGATACTGACCATGCTCATAACCTGAAAAGTGCTACTCATAATGTCCTGATCTTTTCTGAGATACTGACCATGCTCATAACCTGAAAAGTGTTACTCATAATGTCCTGATCTTTTCTGAGATACTGACCATGCTCATAACCTGAAAAGTGTTACTCATAATGTCCTGATCTTTTCTGAGATACTGACCATGCTCATAACCTGAAAAGTGCTACTCATAATGTCCTGATCTTTTCTGAGATACTGACCATGCTCATAACCTGAAAAGTGTTACTCATAATGTCCTGATCTTTTCTGAGATACTGACCATGCTCATAACCTGAAAAGTGCTACTCATAATGTCCTGATCTTTTCTGAGATACTGACCATGCTCATAACCTGAAAAGTGTTACTCATAATGTCCTGATCTTTTCTGAGATACTGACCATGCTCATAACCTGAAAAGTGCTACTCATAATGTCCTGATCTTTTCTGAGATACTGACCATGCTCATAACCTGAAAAGTGTTACTCATAATGTCCTGATCTTTTCTGAGATACTGACCATGCTCATAACCTGAAAAGTGCTACTCATAATGTCCTGATCTTTTCTGAGATACTGACCATGCTCATAACCTGAAAAGTGTTACTCATAATGTCCTGATCTTTTCTGAGATACTGACCATGCTCATAACCTGAAAAGTGTTACTCATAATGTCCTGATCTTTTCTGAGATACTGACCATGCTCATAACCTGAAAAGTGTTACTCATAATGTCCTGATCTTTTCTGAGATACTGACCATGCTCATAACCTGAAAAGTGTTACTCATAATGTCCTGATCTTTTCTGAGATACTGACCATGCTCATAACCTGAAAAGTGCTACTCATAATGTCCTGATCTTTTCTGAGATACTGACCATGCTCATAACCTGAAAAGTGTTACTCTTAATGTCCTGATCTTTTCTGAGATACTGACCATGCTCATAACCTGAAAAGTGCTACTCATAATGTCCTGATCTTTTCTGAGATACTGACCATGCTCATAACCTGAAAAGTGTTACTCATAATGTCCTGATCTTTTCTGAGATACTGACCATGCTCATAACCTGAAAAGTGTTACTCATAATGTCCTGATCTTTTCTGAGATACTGACCATGCTCATAACCTGAAAAGTGTTACTCATAATGTCCTGATCTTTTCTGAGATACTGACCATGCTCATAACCTGAAAAGTGCTACTCATAATGTCCTGATCTTTTCTGAGATACTGACCATGCTCATAACCTGAAAAGTGCTACTCATAATGTCCTGATCTTTTCTGAGATACTGACCATGCTCATAACCTGAAAAGTGCTACTCATAATGTCCTGATCTTTTCTGAGATACTGACCATGCTCATAACCTGAAAAGTGTTACTCATAATGTCCTGATCTTTTCTGAGATACTGACCATGCTCATAACCTGAAAAGTGCTACTCATAATGTCCTGATCTTTTCTGAGATACTGACCATGCTCATAACCTGAAAAGTGTTACTCATAATGTCCTGATCTTTTCTGAGATACTGACCATGCTCATAACCTGAAAAGTGTTACTCATAATGTCCTGATCTTTTCTGAGATACTGACCATGCTCATAACCTGAAAAGTGTTACTCATAATGTCCTGATCTTTTCTGAGATACTGACCATGCTCATAACCTGAAAAGTGCTACTCATAATGTCCTGATCTTTTCTGAGATACTGACCATGCTCATAACCTGAAAAGTGCTACTCATAATGTCCTGATCTTTTCTGAGATACTGACCATGCTCATAACCTGAAAAGTGCTACTCATAATGTCCTGATCTTTTCTGAGATACTGACCATGCTCATAACCTGAAAAGTGTTACTCATAATGTCCTGATCTTTTCTGAGATACTGACCATGCTCATAACCTGAAAAGTGCTACTCATAATGTCCTGATCTTTTCTGAGATACTGACCATGCTCATAACCTGAAAAGTGTTACTCATAATGTCCTGATCTTTTCTGAGATACTGACCATGCTCATAACCTGAAAAGTGTTACTCATAATGTCCTGATCTTTTCTGAGATACTGACCATGCTCATAACCTGAAAAGTGCTACTCATAATGTCCTGATCTTTTCTGAGATACTGACCATGCTCATAACCTGAAAAGTGTTACTCATAATGTCCTGATCTTTTCTGAGATACTGACCATGCTCATAACCTGAAAAGTGCTACTCATAATGTCCTGATCTTTTCTGAGATACTGACCATGCTCATAACCTGAAAAGTGCTACTCATAATGTCCTGATCTTTTCTGAGATACTGACCATGCTCATAACCTGAAAAGTGTTACTCATAATGTCCTGATCTTTTCTGAGATACTGACCATGCTCATAACCTGAAAAGTGCTACTCATAATGTCCTGATCTTTTCTGAGATACTGACCATGCTCATAACCTGAAAAGTGTTACTCATAATGTCCTGATCTTTTCTGAGATACTGACCATGCTCATAACCTGAAAAGTGCTACTCATAATGTCCTGATCTTTTCTGAGATACTGACCATGCTCATAACCTGAAAAGTGTTACTCATAATGTCCTGATCTTTTCTGAGATACTGACCATGCTCATAACCTGAAAAGTGTTACTCATAATGTCCTGATCTTTTCTGAGATACTGACCATGCTCATAACCTGAAAAGTGTTACTCATAATGTCCTGATCTTTTCTGAGATACTGACCATGCTCATAACCTGAAAAGTGCTACTCATAATGTCCTGATCTTTTCTGAGATACTGACCATGCTCATAACCTGAAAAGTGTTACTCATAATGTCCTGATCTTTTCTGAGATACTGACCATGCTCATAACCTGAAAAGTGCTACTCATAATGTCCTGATCTTTTCTGAGATACTGACCATGCTCATAACCTGAAAAGTGTTACTCATAATGTCCTGATCTTTTCTGAGATACTGACCATGCTCATAACCTGAAAAGTGTTACTCATAATGTCCTGATCTTTTCTGAGATACTGACCATGCTCATAACCTGAAAAGTGCTACTCATAATGTCCTGATCTTTTCTGAGATACTGACCATGCTCATAACCTGAAAAGTGCTACTCATAATGTCCTGATCTTTTCTGAGATACTGACCATGCTCATAACCTGAAAAGTGTTACTCATAATGTCCTGATCTTTTCTGAGATACTGACCATGCTCATAACCTGAAAAGTGCTACTCATAATGTCCTGATCTTTTCTGAGATACTGACCATGCTCATAACCTGAAAAGTGCTACTCATAATGTCCTGATCTTTTCTGAGATACTGACCATGCTCATAACCTGAAAAGTGCTACTCATAATGTCCTGATCTTTTCTGAGATACTGACCATGCTCATAACCTGAAAAGTGCTACTCATAATGTCCTGATCTTTTCTGAGATACTGACCATGCTCATAACCTGAAAAGTGTTACTCATAATGTCCTGATCTTTTCTGAGATACTGACCATGCTCATAACCTGAAAAGTGCTACTCATAATGTCCTGATCTTTTCTGAGATACTGACCATGCTCATAACCTGAAAAGTGCTACTCATAATGTCCTGATCTTTTCTGAGATACTGACCATGCTCATAACCTGAAAAGTGCTACTCATAATGTCCTGATCTTTTCTGAGATACTGACCATGCTCATAACCTGAAAAGTGTTACTCATAATGTCCTGATCTTTTCTGAGATACTGACCATGCTCATAACCTGAAAAGTGCTACTCATAATGTCCTGATCTTTTCTGAGATACTGACCATGCTCATAACCTGAAAAGTGCTACTCATAATGTCCTGATCTTTTCTGAGATACTGACCATGCTCATAACCTGAAAAGTGCTACTCATAATGTCCTGATCTTTTCTGAGATACTGACCATGCTCATAACCTGAAAACTGCTACTCATAATGTCCTGATCTTTTCTGAGATACTGACCATGCTCATAACCTGAAAAGTGCTACTCATAATGTCCTGATCTTTTCTGAGATACTGACCATGCTCATAACCTGAAAAGTGCTACTCATAATGTCCTGATCTTTTCTGAGATACTGACCATGCTCATAACCTGAAAAGTGCTACTCATAATGTCCTGATCTTTTCTGAGATACTGACCATGCTCATAACCTGAAAAGTGCTACTCATAATGTCCTGATCTTTTCTGAGATACTGACCATGCTCATAACCTGAAAAGTGCTACTCATAATGTCCTGATCTTTTCTGAGATACTGACCATGCTCATAACCTGAAAAGTGTTACTCATAATGTCCTGATATTTTCTGAGATACTGACCATGCTCATAACCTGAAAAGTGCTACTCATAATGTGCTGATCTTTTATGAGATACTGCTGTCCCTCTATTATTGTATATGGCTATTACTGACTAATTTTTTTTCAGCCTAGAAATGGCATAATGAGGGTCTGCTATGCTCTATGATGGGGATAGAGAGTACACTCTGGTGAGATGAACATCTGTTGTGGTAAAGTCCTCTCTGACTTACTCTTGATTTTCTGTTTTGTTTACAGATGCTGGCAATAGTGTCAGTTTGTCTTGTGCAAGATGTCATTTGATTTTTGTCAGTGGCCAATTGTTATACATTGTTGTTTATTATTATTATTTTTTTTCTGTGGTCATTTAATGATCATTGAACCTGCTCTCATGGTCATGCATTTGAGCCATTTGCTCTCACTTGGGCAACATCTTACAGCCCATTTACTTTCTGTATGGGTGATGGTCAAGCAAGCAAGTCATGGTGTTGTCATTCAGTTGGGGACCAGGATTTTCTATTTACATCCCTAAATTCTCTTGATTGCCCAGTTTGCATTCTTTCCAAAGGATGTGCAGTGGGTGAAAAATAGGATAGTCTGTTATCCACTTCTTTAGATGATGTGAGCCTACAAGCTACCCCTCCTCCAGGAACAAGCACATTGTTTTTATTTCTTTTGCCTTCTCTAGTGAAATCGTTGCCTCTCCTGTGCACTGGACATGCACCATACCTTTTCCCTTTGAGAGAGGGAGACATTCAGGTTTACCCCTTACTCTGTTCTCCCTCCACCATCCACAGCAAGCTCCACTAGGAACCTGAGTCTCTAATGAAGCTTATGTCACCTCGGCTCTATTAAGGTCTTTTTCCCTCTGTGACAATTGCAAAGGCAAGTTTTAAATTGAATTACAACTTTAAACTTGAACAAATATCTTATTAGTGAGTTTGATCCACAATCCAAGCTACATTTTCTAACTGTTGTGGCAAGTTTAGTTATCTCTGTCTGATGACCCCCCCCCCATAAAAAGATTTACTGTTGCAATACCTAGACTTAAAAACAAAAAAAAAAAACTTTTTTTATGTATGAATTATATCTAGCATCTTGGCATGTTCATCCCTAGTTCCTTTTCTGATGTCTGTCTGTATTTCACTTTTAAGGTTTTAGTTTGCCTCTAAATTCTGCTGTTTGTTGTCTCTGTAGCTTACTCTTAATGGCAAGGACTTGGCTTCTAGGGTAAAGCAGAATTTATGATGCTAATGCTATCATATTAAGCTAACTATATAGTCACAAAATATCCCATGTAGCACTTACTACTGTGTTACACACATTGTTGCGTAACTCACTAATCTGTAAATGAGTCTTGTTTTTCAGGAATGCTTGTGATATTTATATTATACACCGAGTCATTAAATACTTTCTAAATTAAGGGATGAGAAATACAAGTTGGAAATAAACTTTAAGGCAGAATGTATGACACTAATGCTATCATATTAAGCTAACTGGAAAGTCACAAAATATCCCATGCAGCACTACTACTGTGTTACACACATTGTTGCAGGTAACTAATCTGTAAATGAGTCTTGTTTTTTAGGAATGTTTGTGATATTTATATTATACATATAGTCATTAAACACTTTCTGAATTAAGGGATGGAAAATACAAGTTGGAAATAAACTTTAGATAACTTTCCATGTATCATTTAATTAATTAGAGTTACTGAGTCTATCTGTTTTAACCTTAGTAAGGTATTATGCAGTTCAGATGCTTTATTGATCTGAGTGACACAGTGCTTAGGAAAACAGATTGCTTGTTTGCTTTTTGCTGCATCCTCTGCCCTGCTGTTAAGGTTTGCAGCATTTACAATAACGCAGCTTTAATCGTTAGCAGCCTAATTAAGTGTACCTCAATACTTCATAAGATTCCATGCCTTTTTAAAAGCAAAGCAATGAGCTGTACAGTTTTTAGAGGTTTCATTTCCTTAACCCCGCAGGGATTAATTTCAACCGCTGTTACAGTAACATTAGAAAAAGGATCAGTAGAAGAAATGCACTATATTGATGTTAGTAGGAAGCACACGTTTAACCTGACAGTGTTATAAGTATCATTATCATATTAATCAAAGTAGTAATGCAAAAGCATAATTTGTATGCATATAAGTGAATAATTATATTAATTAACAGTTGTGATCAAATGTTTATAAATTCTGGCAAACATTGTAAAGCAAGTGATATCTTGTTGACATATGTGGACAGACACGTAGCATATCAGTAATGTTACACAAATCTCATGAGATATGGATGACCATGTTGACAGGCCTTAAAGAAAGGTAGATATTTGTTTTTATAGAGTGCTTATTTGCCATATTAGTATACACTTTAAAAAGCTACGGAAAGTCAGTCTGTGTTAATCTCAAGACAATTTCACACCTATCTCTCTGTGTGCATTTGTGCGGGATGCTCATGAGAGAGTCTGAGACAGCATAGTTGCAACTGACTCTGTCATCTCTCGCTTTTATGCCTTCTACAAGATGGAGATCAGTTTTAGTATATCGAACAAGGAATGTCCTTCATCTATGGTAAGTGTGCAACTTTCTGTTTAGTTTTGTTGGCTACGTTTCAACAAACTTATCACATTTAGTTACACATCTCTGATTTTTAGATCTAGAATCTAAAAGTCTTTGAACTGTTTCTAGCATGTCACTGGCAGGAATAGTTGGGTAGTTACATATTTATTTATAATAAATCTTAAAACTGCTTCACAGTTTTTATTTTAATTAGCTTCTCTTGGGTGTGGGGCTTTATCCAAAAGTAGTTAAGAATGTGGAATGCACCTCAGTATGTCACTGTTGGTAATACTTGGTTTTGTATAATGGACCTGCATAATTAGTGTTTTGCTTACATAGAACTTATCCATATTAATTAATTAATTAATTAATTAATTAATTAATTAATTGTTTTTAAGTAGTGAGAAAATCTGTCTAGTCAAATTCACTGGCAAATAGCTCTGCATTACATATATTTGCACACATACCATGAGCTGTGAAGAAATGAACAATCAATCTGAAGTAGGATATTCATTTGTCTGCAACCTGTGGGTTATGGATCCGATATCGGATCCGAACCTGGTTTCCAGCTATGGATCCAAGCTCTCAGCTCCTCCTCACCCATAATGCCCCCTCATGACCCCAGATCTCGCCTGGTGACTGGATTTGGGTACATAGCTCTCAGCTAAGTGAACTCTTTTTCTGTAAAAATCAGAGAATTTTTTTGGTTGTTTAACTGAATTTGTGTGAAAGTTTAGGTTCCCCTTTAATATAGAGTATTTTGAGTTTATTTTTAGTTAAAGTAAGTAAATTTTATTGTGTGTGTAGGCCTGTGTGTCTTTTATTTTAAGTTACTTCTGTAACTGTTACTGTTTTATAGATTATGGCTGACCAGCCTAAATCTATATTTTGAATAGTGTGGCCATAAGCTCCCGGCTGATGGCCACACGATCACCTCACATCTGGTTGTTCCATTTGTGCAGGGTTCAACCCCAGGGCACTGAGGGAGCGGAGGTCCAAGCTGGTCTTGGCGGGTCTTTACTGCCAGAGGGACTACTGTGACTGCAGTTGTTCCCCTGTGGCACCACCTCCTGCTCCTGGGACTCAAACTCCCGCTTCTGGAGAGGAGAGGGATGTTGCTAAAGGACGGAGGGAGAAGATGACAAGCGGCGAGACGAGACTCTGTTTGCCCCGCCAGCCGTCTCCTCCTTCTGGCCCGTCCCCTGTGCTTTTCACCGGGTCCTGAGGAGGAGGAGACCCGATCTCCGCCGAGGCTATCGAGGAGGCACCAGGCTCACCGTAGCTCGAGATCTACCCATAGCCTTTCTGATGCTGATCTGGACGGATGATGAGAAGGTTCATCCAGGCCCAGATGCAGATGGAGTGCTTGCCTCCCCTCTGGGGAGCTCAACACCCTTTTTAGCTATTCCTTCTCCGACCCGCTATCCGGGTTCGGAGCAGCTGGAGCCAAGCAGCAGCCGGGGGTCGGAGCCGATAGTACTTGGTACTGGATCCGACCCTGCCCTCAGGCCAGACCCGATCTCGGAGCCTGGATCCGAGCCGATCCGGGGATCAGTGCTCTTCGCGCCCTGTGTCGGAGCGCACTGTCCCTTCGATCCGAGTGCTTCGCGCCGCCCGATCCACTCTTCGGATCCGAGGGAGCCGATTGTCGGATCCTTGGTCGAGGTCGGCCTCGCCTTTGATGTAGTGGAGAGGGCTCTGTTGAGGGTCTCCGGACCCCGGCACTTGCTTCGTCCAGCTCCCTCTGCACTGGGCCAGGCTTCCACCATCCAGCCCCTGGGACAGCCATGGAGCAAATTGCTGCTTCTCTGACAGCCCCCAGAGGAGGAAAGGAGGCACATTGACTCCCCGTCTCTCACCAAGACACGGACTTGGAGGAAGGGAAGGCCCCACGGTCACCCCGAGGATGTCTCCTTCGAGACATCATGGAAATGCTTCCTCGGACGAGTCCGTGTTCTTGGAGGCATTTGAAACGGGCCTACCTCTTGGGTGTCCCTGCCGACCCCTGGTGGACCTTATTACCACCAGGGCGTGGAAGGAACCGGACACCGTGGAGCCAATTCCCAAAAGACCGGATAGGATCCTTAGTCCGCCCCGACAGGACCCATTGGAGCCTGTAGATGCCATGTTGATGGCGCGCCACAAAGAGGGAACTGGCTCAGGAGAGTCCTCAGTCCACCCACCGAGCAAGGAGTCTCGATGATGGACCGCTTGGGAAGCGGATGTTCAGTTCGCGACCTTCTCGGTAAGGGCGCTGAACTATTTGGCACATGTTATTCGGATGCAGCGATCTTATTAAGGAATACGCTGCATCCCCTAGTCCATTTGAGGAGGACAGAGTTCTGCACTCCACCAAAATGGCCACTCTTAGGTCAGTTACAAACTCTCCCATGCAACGGAGGGCGCCGCTAGAGCTGCGGGACAGGACTGGTCACTAGACGCCAGGCCTGGCCTTTTTCTGAGCCCTTCAAGGCGCCCCTTTGATGGTTCTGCTCTGTTTGGCAAGACGCGTTGACCCAGAGCGAGAAGGGACGGGAAGAGTCTGCCGCCGGAATCCTTCTCTGCACCCCAGAGGCCCTATTCTAGGAACCAAAAGGGTCAGAAGAAGATGTGGTTCCGAAGTCGCAGCAGTCCCAGCCTGCTCCGGACAACCAGTCCTTCCGTGGCAGAGGAGGACAGGGAGGACGCCCTAGAGGCAGAGGGGCTCCCAGAAACTTCGGTCCAGGGAACCTTTCTCTGAACGTGCCCAGCGCAGCAACCCTGAGGGTACTGCTCTACTCTGGAGGCAGTCGGGGACGTTGGGCACCTAGCGGCATGGGAGTCCATAACATCGGACCGCTGGGTTCTCCAAATCATATCCAGGGATATCGCATTCCTTTCCTTCACCTTCCAAAGTTGAAGTCCCTCCCAGACGCCCCACCCGGTCAACGGGAGGCCGCTTTGGCAGAAATTGGCCATCTGCTAAAGAAAGAGCCATCCAGCCCGTTCCCCAGACCAGATCGGATCAGGGTTCTACTCCAGATTCTTTTTAGTGCCAAAAAGACGGGGAACTAAGACCAATCCTAGACCTCTCTCTTGAATCTGGCAGTTCCCAAAGAAAAATCAATGGTCACTCTGCAATCTATTCTCCCCTTCTGGGAGAAAATCACTGGATGTGCTCGATAGATCTCAAGGACGCAGACTACCACATCCTGATGGACAGGCGCTCCAGGAGGTTTCTCCGGCTGGGAGCCAGTCACTACCAGTTCCGGGTCCTTCCCTTTGGTCTCACCACAGCCCCCAGGGTGTTTACCAAAGTACTAGCAGTGGTAGCGGCCCACCTGAGGCTTCAGGGGTGCAGGTCTTTCCTAGACTGGCTCCTAACAAGGCATCTACTTCTCTTGGCCAGACTCCTTTCTCCATCTTGCTCCATTTCTGGGCATCACAATAAATACAAAAGTCCAACCTGGCCCACACAGCTCTTAGATTTCATAGGGGCCAGACTAGACACAAGGAGTTTACGAGCCTTCCTCACTGCGGACAGAGTTCTAAATCTGCAGCTCCAGGTGCGGCCATTCTCCATTCAAGTTCTGTTCCAGCGGAGTTGGTCCTGAGGGCTCTAGGGTCCATGGCTTCGCTATAGCACTTCTTCCTCTTGCCAGGCTCAATATGCGCATTCTACAGTGGACGCCTTAGTACAGTGGTCATACCTTGCTCTCCCCATGCATCATCCCATAGCGATCAGCAAGGCTTGCAAGCGTCCTCTTGTGGTGGCTCCACTCCCGGATCTCCACGAGGGTCGCCCATTTTGTGCTTCTCCTCTCGCCACGGTGACCACGGACGCCTCCTCGGGTGGGGGCACTTGGCCGGACAGTCCAAGGCACGTGGAACGATTCAGAGACCTTACTGCATATCAATGTTCTAGAGATGAGAGCAGTGCTCTTAGCGCTATAGCACTTCAGGACTTTCTTCCCTTGGGAACAATTGCGATTCAATCGACAATATGTCTGTTGTCTGGTACATCAACAAGGGGGAACAAGGTCTTACCCTCTTTGTCGAGAGGCCATGAGAGTTTGGGAATGGGCAATCTCCACCAATCGCTTTCTCATAGCAACGCACATTCCGGTCGGTCCAACATCCTAGCGGACAAGCTCAGTCGCACCATTCTGACCCCTTACGAGTGGTCTCTCAATTGTCAAGTAGCGGAACGATATTCGCACGGTGGGGAACCCTTCATGCGATCTTTTGCTTCTCCCTCAAACACCAAGTGCGACAGTTTTTTCGCTTAATACCTCCTCCGGAGGTACCCCAAGAGACGCTCTGGTACATGCTTGGCCACGTCTTCTGTATGCCTATCCACCCTTGCCTCTGATGCTGCAAGTTCTTCAGAAAGCCTCTCGGTGGGTTGCAGAATGATTCTCATTGCTCCATTCTGGCCTCGACAGATCTGGTTCCCTTCCTAAGGTCTCACTCGGTGAATCCTCCTTGATTCTAGAGCCCATTCCGGATCTGATATCCCATCCATCCTGCATTCCTCCTCCGAACCTGGACAACCTGAAGCTGACCGCTGCTCCAGTTCCACTCTTGATAAGGACTCGGTATTTCTTCACCGTAAAGGCTATTTTGGTGGCTCATAAACCATCCACTAGAAAGGTTTAGCAAATGGAAACGCTTCTCTGTGTGGGCGGAGCGGCAAGGCCTGAACCTTCACGGTTCCTCTCCCTGTAGTGCTTGATTTTCTAACCTCTCTCTTTAATGATGGTGCCAGCAGCTCCACAGTCAAAGTTCAACTGGCGGCAATTTCTCACTATCACATTGGTCAAGATTCTAATCCTCTTATGTCAGCCAAATTGTGTAAAACATTTCTTAAAGGTACTTTCCTTCTCAGGCCCCCTATAAAACAAGCAGTTCCTCCTTGGGACCTTTCTTTGGTCCTACAGGCCTTGACCGCTCCCCTTCGGCCCAGCTACGGTGGATCTCAAATTCTTGTCCTACAAGACAGCCTTTTTAGTAGCCATTACATCAGCCAAGAGAGTTTCTGAACTTCAAGCTTTATCAGCTAAACCTCCTTACTTGGTATTTCATCCGGACGCCTCAGGACCAACCCGTCCTTCCTTCCTAAAATCGCTTCTGAAGCAAACATCAATCAATCCATTAACCTCCCTGTTTTCTTCCCTAAGTATGAAAACAAAGGTGAATATAAGCTTCACTCACTAGATGTTCACAGGCAACTTAGATTTTATCCCCACAGGACAGCTGGTCATAGGCAATCCGACCAGCTGTTTATTTCCTTTGCAAAATTCAATTTGGGCAAGCCAATTTCTAAAGTTTCTCTGTCCCGCTGGATTTCACAGTGCATTTTATTGGGCTATCAAGCCAGGAAGGCCTGCACCGGGGTGTTCATGCCCATTCAACCCGGTCAGTATCTACCTCGGCAGCCTTCAAGGCTAGGATTCCTCTAGATGATATTTGTGCAGCAGCCACGGGCTTCATCTCATACATTTATTTCCCACTATAAGTTGGATCTTGCATCTAGGGGTAGAGCATCCTTTGGCTGTGCTCCGGAATATCCTTCCATGATGGCCGCCCAAGATTCAGGTAGCTGGGGACTTGTCCCACAGGTTGCAGACAAATGAATATCCTACTTCAGATTTAGAAGTTATGTACTCACCATAACGCTCCATCTGAGTAGGTGTATTCATTTGTCTGCAACCATCCCGCCCTCCTATCCCCCTGGCCTTTCAGTTTCCTGCATATTCCTTGTTACCCTTTTTAGGGTATTGTTGCTTTGGCAAACTCGATCTGAGGTCATGAGGGTAGAGCAGGGCATTATGGGTGAGGGGAGGAGCTGAGAGCTTGGATCCATAGCTGGAAAACCATGCCGGTTCGGATCCGATATCGGATCCATAACCCACAGGTTGCAGACAAATGAATACACCTACTCAGATGGAACGTTATGGTGAGTACATAACTTCTAATTTTTCTCTGGAGCACATTTTTCTCCGCATTTCTTTTGTAAGCCATCTTGCTGGGGACTGATCAGGTCAGTGGTTGTTTCTGTATATTATTTGCTCATGGTAGACCCTGCAGCCATTACTTTGAAATCTTCCATTTACCCCTACACCATGAATATAAGTTATGGCTCACTGCTTTGAACTTTTAATTTTATAATTTCTTCTTAGTGTGTCTGGGGGGTGTCTGACCTTTGATGCTAAAGCAACTTGTTGATTACCCATTATGGGCTAGCACTATTCAGCAGCATTCCAGTACATTGATTACACACTTGTGATACACAGACATGAGCACTGGACACCTCCTTCTTAAATGAGTATGTTATTATTATTATTACTATTATTATATAATCATTCCTCTCTCTCCACCCCAATGGCTGTGACACACTCGTTTTAAAAGTTTTCAAACCTTAATTTATGGTGTTAATTTGGTAATCATTAGGGTTTCTTATTTAAGATTGTTGGTTGCCTTCTTGTTAAGTTGAGATGCAAGACACTGGACTTAAAGGTGGAAATAGAGTTCTTCAAAACTCCACTCAGTGTCTGGGCAATGATAAGTATGCCATTTGTATCCCATCTACTAATATTGGTTCTTTCAGTTCATCTTCTTCACTATCAGAGTATTTCTTGGTGTTTTTAGGAATTCTTATCTCTACATTTGCACTCTTTTAGAATTTAAAGCCATAGCTGATGTCAACAATGAATGTGGATACGTTTAGTGGCATATGCAGTGATAGTGCTTGGCTCTTAGTAGTGGAGCTGGTGGAAGATGACCCCTATTACCACAGAACTGCCTGTGACCCAGTACCACTGTATTGGGAAATCTAATGTTCAGCATATGTTAACTTCATGAATGATTTCTCTCCATTCCTAACTCCCAGGAATTACAAGTACTGCAGTGTTTTTATGTCTGCTGTACTGTGACATTATAGTTGTGCAAGATGTTGTTAACACCCTTACTGGTTGTTTTTATTTTCCCTGTGATTGTGGAAACATGGAAATAGTGTGTGTGTGTGTGTGTGTGTGTGTGTGTGTGTGTGTGTGTGTGTGTGTGTGTGTGCATGTGTGTGTCTGTGTGTGTATGTGTGCGTCATTTAACTCAATGTTCATTTGACTGACTCACAAATGGTCAAACTTGATTAACTGAAAACTTATTTGACTAAATCACAATTGATATATACCACAGAAGTCTATAGACAGCATGGGATAGTGTTGTTTCTGATCATAGAAGTTATTAGGAAAGTGAGTTTAGAAGAGAATGTGTGGATTAGCAATGACTACTACCATGCTGTACCCCTAAATCTGCAAATATTTGTGTCTGTGGGCCATAACTGATTCATTGTGTGTGGTGTTATTTTTTTCTTTCATCCACGGTTGTGTGAAAGTTGAGTTAGTATATTTAAGTAAGGTTATTGCAGTGGGAAAAGCCTCCATTTGGGATGGTACAGTAGAAAATATACCCCTGCAAAAAAGTGTTTTTGCAGTATATTTGTTGTGTAAAATGCTGTCTAATAATTGTGATTCAGTCAATTGAGTTTTCAGTTAATGATGTTCACTGATTTCCTACTCGGTCAAATGAGCAATCAATTAAATGATCTATTTATATTAGGGCAAAAAAATGTTATGGCACAGATTTCACCATATTTGACAGGTGTTTGTCTTAGTGAATTTGACTGTTTGACCCATTCAGTTTGCCAATGGGGGTTATGGTTCAAGTCCTCCTGTTGAAATCCATCATGTCATGTTTAGCAAATTGGTAAACATAATGAGAATAACCCTCAGTTTACCATAATATTGCTTGGTTTAGTATTTCCACATAGCATATTCAAACTTTAAGGGAATTGTCAGCAGTTTTGGTCAAACATAATCAATAAATAGCATTACATTGTCAGTTTTCTTTGTTTTTAGATCAGGCTAACTAGTGCATATCTGCATTCGTAGAATGTATCTGTCAGTTGGTGGGCTATCCAGCTGACCCTATTCAAGTATGTTAAGGACTCAAGATAGTTAAATAAGTTTACAAGTGAATCAAACCTCAGACATAACTGCACGGAATGTACATGCTTATAACACTTCATCCATCCACGTCTCCTTTTTCCCATTTTTGCACACGAGTCTGGATGTCACTTCAATAGTGACAATGATCCATTGTCAGTATTTATACCAAGTGATGGCAGTGACCTTATACATGTATGTATTTATTTATTTATTTATGGGGATGTGCATTAATCCAAGATTTTCTATAGCAAAGTGTTTAATCATGCAATCATAACATGGCAAAACATAAAAAAGAATAGGGCAGTGTATTAAAATAGCAAAAACAAGTTAAATCTATTGCAGTGTAAATGAAAGAGAATTTTACTTTTATTTCCTCTTTATTTGTGTGTACACTATAGAAGGAAAGTGAATTAATCATTGTGAGTAATATTCTGTGATATGCCTTAGTGGCCACTACTCATGTTACTATATTTTTTATGAAATGTGTAAAATGTGGACAGTGGTACATTTGCATCTTCAAACATTTGTCACTGTTCTATGTGGTTCATGCATTAATGAAGCTTCAATCAGCCAAGTAACAAAGAAAGCAAACTTTAAACTACATAGACTATACGCACAAAATACAGACTTGCAATCCAGTCAGACACAGCACTGCCCAACTATATATCAATCCTAGACTTAAAATTCAAATGTAAATAAAGTAGTTTCATAAAAAAGAATAAAAGATAAAGAATGGATCTCAACTAGCCAGTCAGAAGATAGTACTAAAGAAATGCACTCTGTGTAAAATAGCTAAGCTTATACTGAGTAAAAGTGTAACCAAGCTATGAAGGCTTAGTTACAGGCTGGAAAGAGAAGCACCCCAAGTGTAGCAAGTTCCATAAAACATAGCAACAAAGCTGCAGAAGTAGTTGACATCACAGATAATATAAGAAACTAGTGCTAACATAGCCATGTTAGCTGTTGTACACAGAGGGATAAATCCCTGACTGTGATTCAGTTACAATCCAAAATTCAACAGGATGCAAAAAATGAATGTGGGGGTTACATGTCTTTTCTATGAGGTGTTACCAGATTTGTCCTACACAGCCGTATACGAGAGCCATTTCTTTCTGATCTGTTCTCAGACACAAAATTGGGAAATGGGATTTGATTATGATATATGCTAATGACCGCAAACCGTGTGACATAATTACATTAGTAAAATGCTGACTTTCACTGAGATGCCGCGTTAAGTACATACTTTTAGTTTTATTTCCATTTAGGAGTAGCTGTGCAGTGCCTAGCCAGGATTTGACAGACAAGAAAGATTCTTGTGTGATTTCCTGCAGGATTTATAGTGTAAGAAGGAAAGAGGAGAAATCTTTCCATTGTACTGACTGCTATTTGTGAAATAGGTATGAAATCAACTGTGAGACTAATTATTTAGACCTCTGGAGGAGAGTTTACTGAGAAGGTTTTGGTGGCAAACTGTGTCAAAGGTCTTTGACAGATCTAAGATGAGTTCTAATACTAGGCGGCTTTTATTTCTTTTGCAGTTGATAGCATTTGTAAAACTAATAAGAGCAGTGATTGTGCTATGACTGGGGTGGAAGCTGTGCTGGGTCATGGAGAGGAGATTACCTTGGGTAGGATACTTGAGGAGTGGATAGGTTTTTCTAATATTTTTGATAGTGGTGGTAGTATAGCTCTGGGTCTGTAGTTGGATAGGTCAGTTGATTTTCCACCTTTGTGGAGTGGAATCATGAAATATTTATTCCTGATGACTGAGACATGTTTTTCTGTTATGGATCTGTGAATTAGTATAGAAACAGAAGGCTAGAGTTCAGAAGTGAGTGTTAGGTACTCGGTAGGTAGTCTGTTGCTGTGGGTGTTGCTTTGAGTTTTTGTAGGTATTTTTTGTGGTGCTGGTTAGGGCTGGTTGGAAATAAAGGATGTAATATTGCTCTTAGATGAGGATGGGATAGTGGGGCTGGTGGGAGAACTTTCTTTAGTAATCAAGAGTACTGAGTTTATAAAGTCGGAGTTGAACTGAGTGGCTATATTGTCTAGGTTGTTATTGGTTATTGGTGTAGGAGAAGTTGTTTGTCCAGAGTGTAGTATGTTTTTGGGGGACCAAAATAACTTGGGATTGTTTTGGTTTGTTGACCAAATATTGATGAAGTAGGATTTTTTGTCATTGTTTATTAACCTTTTTACAGGATTTCATAAGTATCTGAAGTGTAGGTAGTTGGACTGGGTTTTTTTTTTTTGGAAAATATTTTTCATGCTTTGTCACTTTGAAGAAGAAGGTGCCTGATGTCTTTTGTTAACCAGGTTGCAGAGTTTGACCTGACTGTATCAGTTCTGAATAGTTAATAGCTATTGCAGATTTTTAGGAAAGTGTTATTGAAATGGGTTACAGCATCATCTTGTGGTATGGACATTAGGATATTTAAGCTGTAGAACTTGATTGTGGAGATAGTCACTTGAATTAAATTATTTTATATTTTGCACCTGTTTGTAGGCTCCCTGTTTGCATATGTTGGGGTGGTTTCTGACAGCATAAGTTGGTAGATGGCCAGTGATACTATCTTGATATCTGGCTATCCCACACTATTTGCACACTGATGCACAAGAGAGAGAGAGAGACAATGCATGAACCAAATCACTTGCTCACCTTCAAACTTATCAGCATCTCTACAACCTGGCTAAAACTCTTGTTACTGTTGATAAAAAAACAGTATTACTTAGATCCACAAATAAACCATATAAACCCCAAGAAATATCGGTCCTCTATTAACAAAATCTTACACCCTTGTACTCCAGTTGCCCCTACCCCTGCCTAGATTGCTCACTCATAGAAACATTTATTAAAATTAATTCCCATTTTATAGACTTTCTTGCTACCCTAACATAAAACCCCTTACAAGCTCATGGCAGTCCTGATGAGGTTCTCACTACGAATAATCCTCTTTTCTCCTGAAAAACTGTTGACGCCATATATATATATATATATATATATATATATATATATATATATATCTATACCTGATATAGCCAACCACACAAACCCCGACAACCACATCACCGGCACCACCACGATATATATATATATATATATATATATATATATATATATATATATATATATATATATATATATATATATATATATATATATATATATATAAACACCTACTCAGTAAGCTCAAGCTCTGCTCATCCATTCCTACAGAATATCTAAAGCTTGCAGCTACTTTCTTTACTTATCCAGTCTCCATATTGATCAATAGAGCCATTCAAGAATCACATGTCCCATCTCTGTGGAAAATAAATTATATCATACCTCTTCAAAAAGGTGGTATCTCCTCTGAAACAACAAACTTTATGCCTATTACTATCTTATATCCACTCTCTAAAATTCTAGAAAACTGCATACATCAGCAAATCTTGCAATATCTTCTTCAAGAAAATCAACAAACTTCTACCTAACATGGTTTTCATCCAATCCACAGCAAAAAAAACGGTCATGGTTGCCTTCTTAGATAACATCATCATAGGTATATAGGTGTTTACTAAGCTAATGACCACAAGGACCTTTTTATGCCTAGCCATGCATCCCAGATTTGTGACATATTCTGGTACCATTGATAAGTATAAGCAGGGGCTTGGGAGATGAAACATTTACAAACAGGGCCTGCAAAGTTAACCATTTACAGGCTGCCAATGTCCATTAGAGACAGGTGCCAAACCTAGGATAAATTTTCCTGTTCCCCATTCAGTTGTCCAAATTACACTTGAATTTGGTTGGTGAGGAACTCTGCTTCAAGCGGATGGGAAACCTGTCTCTGAGATACATACTTATCTCTTCAGCAGGTCCTATTTATATCACAGACAAGGTTAAGTCTTTATAATGGGTAATTCTGATGCTGTATGTTTTGTGGATATGCAGGTGGTCCATCAGAATGGGGTCTGACAATGCCTTTTATGTCAGGTATAAATCTCCCCTCAACAGCCTGTAGGAGACTGAATACAGGGATCAAGCTGTGAGGCAGTCTGCATAGGACATATTACTTGCACCCAGTATTCTTTTAGTGAGGATCTTCTGTGGATGTTCCAGTTGTTGAAATGTGCCTAGTTAGGTACATTCCAAAAGGGACATTGTAGTCAGTGATAGGATTGATTAATGCTGAATACTATGGAGTATTGACTTATGTGGACCTAGATGCTATACCTTTGTTTATAAGTTGCATAACATAAAATGATTTCCTCACTACTGTAGTCATGTGATGGCCAAAGGCTAGATTACTATCTATGTGCATCCTCAAGTCCCTAATTACTGGGTTGACTCTTAGGAGTGTGTTGGCAATGTCATAGTTACCAGAGGAGAATGGCTTCCCAAACTATACTATTATACATTTCTTGGCATTTAGGTTTAGTCCATGGCTTTGACAAAAGTTGTTTGTCTGGTCAGCCTTTCTGGAGAACATTTGTGTCAGTGGGGGAGTCTATGACTGCTCCTAATTTGCAGTCATCTGCAAATTTTGTCAGCCAGAGGCCCTTGTTATTGGCTTGACTTCAGAGAAATAAATGCCAAAAAGGAGTGGTCCCAGGAGACAGAATTTCAAAGGTAAAGATAGTAATATTTTTTTTCTCTTCCCTATTTTTTAGATGTCTCCAAAGCCTTTGACACAGTCTCTTACTCCAGATTACTATCAAAAATGTCTGTACTTGGTCTGTCTAATACAACACTCAACTGGTTTTCTAGCTACCTTTCTCATTGACAACAGTCTGTAAAATGGCTGTCCACATACTCTTCTTATCTCCCAGTTAAAACTGGTGTGCTACAAGACACTATCCTTGGACCTCTTCTCTTTAACATCTTTATTTGCAAATTACATATATCTCCCTACAGGCTTCACTCAAAATGCCTTCAGTTCCATTGAACACTAGCTCTGTGAAAACCAACTCTTCCTAAATCCCCAAAAAACAAATCTATTATTATTTCTCCTTAGGTCTTTAACACCTCCCCAAAACAGTTTCATAATAACTTATCTCAATCACGCAAATATAAAATTTTATCTCATACCAAGTTGCAAGGTATCACAATTGATGATCAACTGAAATTTGATCTTCATATACAAAATTGTATAAAAACATAAGAAAAACTTGGTGTGCTCTACAGATCAAAAAAGAAATATTTGCCAACTTCTTCAGAATGACTGGTAAACATACACCTTCTACTTTCTGTAATGTATGCTTCACCAGTTCTTGCCGATATTCAAATCTCACTCATCACAAAACTAGATCTATGTTATAACAAGGTAGCTAGATTTGCTATCAGTCTGTCATATAAATGCAATCACTTCTCTGCTTCAAAAATATTTGATGGTTTGAGTTGTCCAGTTACCTCAGTTACACTCAACTTGTACTTAATCGGATAGTCTAAAATGGTATGTAATCCTTTCCACTGTTCATTCATCAGTACAATTCTCACAGTCCCTTTCTGTCAACTTCACTCATTTGAGAAACAGATTCTTTTTACCCATAAACCAAATAAAAATAGGACATAGTTTATAGTCCTGCACAGTAGCCAGGACTTGGAACAAGATTCCTGTAGACATTAGAAGAACTCATCATATTTTTAAAGATACCCTAAAAGAACTCCTTCTCAATTCCAAGCTCTGTGCTTGACTTTCTCCTGGTTGAATTAACTCTTTTATTTTCCCCTTCCTATACTCTTTCTTTTACAGATTGATCCAATTCTCTTCCATATTACTTCCTCCTTGCAATCTACTATACACCCACTGTCTCTCTTAGTGCCTACCATTCTTTCTGTCTTATTTCCTTTTGTATTATCATCATTTAATCTTCTTTTACATTCTTCTTCTTCTCAATCTTCTTTGACCTTTCCTAGCCTATAATATTCTTTGTACTGTCAAGTTTTCTATTTTTGCACTTTTATATTACTTATGAGCCATGGTGGTACAGCGGTAGTGTTGTTGCCTCACAGCAAGAGGCTCTCCTGTTCGATTCTCAGCTGGAGTGCCTTCTGTGTGGAGTCTGCATGTCCTCCCCGTGGTTGAGTAGCCTCCGAAAGACATGCGTGAATGGGCATGCCTTCGCTGAAGGTTGGGCATTGGGTTGGCAACTCTGCACCATAAAAATCGACTGCCAATCATTAGCGGACTGGAGTTCCGCTGTGGCGACCCCGAACCGGGGAAAAAGACAAACAAACAAGCACTTTCGTGTTACTTCTTCTTTGTCCATAATAGTCAAATATACTTAGATAATCATGTATATGTTTACAGGTTTCTGATGTAATCATGCTTTTTTCTTGTATTGATCTTATTTGTATTATTTATTTTAACTTCTTTTGCAACGTGTATATTTCCAGGATTATATGTTGGCAATTTGTATTATGTCTTAGGGTACTTTTCTTCCTGGGCCTCCACTGAAAATAGGATTTATGCCCAGTTAGACTATCCGAGTAAGCAAATGTCAAATAGATAAAATAAAATTGTGTACTTGTCAAAGTTTGAAATGCATATTCTGTAGCCTTGATAATTCAGAAAGGCACGGCTTGTCACTACACAAGAGATTACTTACCACTTTATACCTCATTGATTAATCCCATTATTGAATACAAATATGCTTTATGCAGCCTTGGAACAAACTGCCTGTAAGAACTTGGATGGTAGAATGTTTCCTATTAGAAAAATTCTGGAGTTGGAAAACTTGTACTGTTCAGAAATATTTCAAGATTTTATTATATTCTTGTTATTATAGATTATTTAGAGGTGATCTTCGTATGCAAGGTAAATTCCATTCTGATTTGGTTTCAAAATCTATGTCTGGAATACACTGCTAGGGAGCAAATTCTTGATTTGGGAACTTGATACTTAAAATAAATATCAGTAATTAAACAAATGAAAGATACATTACATAATACCTTTCAGGACTGTGGAATATCTTTCCACTTGCTATCAGGAGAGGTCAGTCATTAATTTCCATAAAAAACATGCAGGAAATATCAGTGTGTGTTTATGGCAATCAGCCTTAAGTATCTTGAAGGTCAAAATTCCGATAGGACATAAGATGACATTCAAACCTGTGAATGTATGACTTGGGATCAGGTAGCAGCCTATGTACTGGATGAGCTGTGTACAAACTGTGGCAGTAACTCTCAACTCCAGTTCACCTATCCTTAATGAAGGGAAGGCAATCTGGACTGCACTGTTGACTCCCAATTAAGGCTCAGGAACACAGCATTAAAGGCTCTGGACACCCACTCACTCCATCAAGCAATGCTACACCTGTATCTGGAATTGGCATCTGCACAGCACAGGGATGAGCATTGCTTAGTTCGCTAGTATTGTAGTGCATGACTGTCAAGCTGCTGTGGGAGATATGGGTGTAAGACTAAGCAGAAAATCCTAATTGCTGCTTGGACGACAGTCTCCAGCAACAGAATGTCACTGGAAGAGGAACAAATAGACCATTTGGATCATGAGAAGAAGATGATGGTTGGCAACCTGCAGGAATGTAAAGAGCATAATATACTAATCCCTTGTTATACTATTGAACGAAGACAGAAACAACTGACACTTTTAGAAAAAGTGATTGAAAAGTTCACCCAAACTCTAATAGAAACACTTCCACAAGGCACGCCATCTATAAAATCTCTGGAGGATGTCTAAAGCCCTTTTCAGCAGATAATTTGTATATTTACTGCAGAACTATTACAGAACTTTGAAATCAAGAAAGTAGTAATTTGGACCTGAAAAGAAAAAAAGGAAAATGGATAACTGGAATATGTGGAAGTTGTGTAATACTTTATATTTTTTGATCTCTCGGATAGGGAATTCAGTTTGTAATTTGTTCCCTTACCCACTACATGAGATTTTCATACATATTCACACACACACACACACACACACACACACATATATATATATATATATATATATATATATATATATATATATATATGGGTTCCTATCACATCATCGAACTGTGTAATCACCGACACTCACCTCTTCGACACCAATCCATCGATGTCCATATCATCGACAATTCCGGTAAGCGATCTTCCCCCTCACAGGACCCATGGTAGCGCTTTCAAGGTAAATTGTATGGAATCACGTAAACCCTGATCGGTGTAACACAGGAAGAAGCGCTACCATGGGTCCTGTGAGGGGGAAGATCGCTTACCGGAATTGTCGATGATATGGACGTCGATGGATTGGTGTCGAAGAGGTGAGTGTCGGTGATTACACAGTTCGATGATGTGATAGGAACCCATATATATATATATATATATATATATATATATATATATATATAGATATATAGATAGATAGCTAGGTATAGATATAGGTATATATATATAACTTTCTTTGTCCAGGAAGTCAGTTTTTAAACCACTTGCTCTGGACAGGACTGAGGTAATAGCAAGCTAAGGATAGAAAACCAGACTTTCTTATATCCGCTGCAGTCAGTGGGTACCCAGGCATTCCCATGTAAACTAAGAGATATAATCCCTTTAACATGTCATGGGTCTGCTCGGATACTTTTACAGTGGGACAGGCTTGGTGGCACTCTTATCTGAGTCACCCAGGACTCAGCCTCACTAGGTGCCCAGACCTCCAGAACTGATTAATTTCAACATGTGGGAGCAGCTATTGTTCACTGTACTTTATTTAAATTTTTAATAATTGGTAATTGAGTAAGTGGGCTGGTCTTTTGATATTTTTTTGCCATTTCCTGCATTTTCAGGCAGTTAGTGTAAAGGAATAAATCCGTGCTATCCAAAATCCAAAAGGATCAGGACAGCCAAACGGTTCTGAGTATGTTTTTTACTGAAAACCCTTTAAAATATTAGAGCTTTCATTGCCTTATTGCAGACATCTTCAGAAAAAAACAAAAAGACCTAAAAAGGCTGTAATATCATGAGAACACTCTAAATCAGCTCCTTTTTATATCAAACCGGAAGTGTGTAACAAATAGAAAGTATGTAACAATATATCAAAAAAGACTGCCAAAATTCTTAAAGCGACCTGTGCAATTTAAAAACAACCTGTGCTGTTTAAAACAATAGTAAAACTTTGTAACACTGAAAACCACTATCAACAAATCAAACAAGAACATATTAAAAGATCCACTTTGAAAATAAAAATGGTGATCCACCACTAAAAAACTAATGTCTTTCAGCTTTTCCTGGTTAGGGGGTTGCAACAGCAGAACTCCGGTCCACTAATGATTGGCAGTGGATTTTTACGGTGCCGAGGGGCCAGCCTGACACCCAACCTTCAAAGAAGGCACACCCATTCACACATGCACCTACCTGCATGGCTTTAAATGTCACTCAACCATGGGGGGGACATGCAGACTCCACACAGAAGGCACTCCAGCTAAGAATCGAACTGGAGAACCTCTTGCTGTGAGGCAACAATGCTAACTTCTGCACCACTGAATACAGTAAATAAGTAGGCTGCAGAAAAAGTAACTTTAAAATGTGCAGTCAAAACTCAAAGTTTAGCACTCTAATAGTTCAGTTCACTAGTAATAGATACTGCTTCATTTAAACCTGGCAGACTTGTGGCATCCAAACGTAACTGCCAACATAAATTATGCAATAATAATTTCTGCCAGTCACCTTTGTTGTTTTCATCTGAAATCCTTTCAAGAATGGAAAATCTAAACATAGAAACATGTTCACAGCTTATTTTATGCCTTGCTAGGGCACTTTTGAGTTTTTTTTCAATGCTATACAAATGCTGATAATTGTGTTTATTAAAAGACTTGTTGGTCTTGCTTATATAAAAGGCTATGCATGACTGACACCGGACAAGGTAAACAACTTTAGATTTATAGCAAAAATATTTGCCCCTAGTAATCCATCTTCTAACAGTGTCCTTCTATAGTTATTTTCCATATACATGCATTGTTTGCACCAGCACCATTTCAATGTCTCAAACCTTCCAGTGCATGACTTTTTTTATCTACTCTGTCTAGAATTCTTTTGAAATTTGGACAATTCTTACATATGCAAGAAGGCATGCCATCGAAGTGACCTTTAAAGTCACTTTTATTCTCTACTAGCAGCCAATTTTTTAATATAATATTCCTGATGTCTGCTGCATCCAAGGAATAATAAATGATAACATTCTGATTACTTATATTCCTTCGGTCATCTCTGCTAGTTTCATCACTACATAAACCATGATATATAATTGGAGAATACTTCTTAGTTCTCTCTGCCCAGATTTTTTTCTTTGATCTTCTCAACCAACTTCACAGGATAGTCATGATCAAAAACATGTTTTTTAATAACTCAGGCATCTCTGAAGCACTCATCAGTGTTTGAGGTTAGAAATTCATGCAAATTCACTTTTCAGAACACCCTTCTTTTGGTGACAAAGATGGCAACTCCTAAAATGCAGAAATGAATTACAGTATGTAGGTTTATGATATATAGATGTATCTAATGTGCCATCACTGTTATTCACAAGTTCAGCATCCAAAAAATGGATCTTGTGCTCTTTGATGTTGGATGAAAATCTAAGAACATCTCTTGATTTCTCCAGTTCTGTTACAAGCTCTTCCAGTTGGTGTAAAGTACCTGACCAAATCAAAAGGATGTCATCCAGAAAGTGGCAGTAGCTCTTACAGTGCTGAAAGTAGTCCAATTTAAATACCACATCCTTTTCCCATTTTAATAAAACCATGTTAGCAAAGGTTGGGGTCCATGCTGCACCCATTGCCACCCCCAGATCTGTTTAAAATATTCTCTATCAAAAAACAGGAAATTGTTGGTCAGGACAGTTTTCATAAAATCGGAGATGAGTCTAAGCATGTTGTCAGTAACTAAATGGGAATTCAAAATAATGTCAATGAACCATGATAAACCAATGTCACGTGGAATCACTTTAAATAAAGTTTTGGCATCCAAGGTAACCAGTAGGTTATTTTCTCCACTCTGTAAATTTCTTAATTTATCGTCAAAATTCTATGAGTCTCTCAAAACATGTGGAAAGTCTTTAAAAAGACGTTTGAATTTGGTATCCAGAAATTTTGCAAAAGGCTCAGTCACTGACCTGCTTGCTGCCACTATTGGTCATCATGGTGGATCTAATATGCTTGAATGTATTTTTGGGATGCCAAATATTTTGTAAATAATTGGAAAGGACACCTTAAGAAAGTTGTATAAGTCTACAGAGATGTCCTCAATCAATAATAGTTTTTCCAACCACATGTCAATTGAACTGTATGCAGTATGAATGTTATTCAGAGAAACTGGTTGGTATACACTGGTGTCCGTCAATAAACTAGTCGTTCTACTGGTATAGTCAATTAAATCGATAATAAGCAGCACTTCCCCTTTATCTGGTTTAATCCACCGAATGTTGTTAATAAGATTTTCAAGTAGCTGTTTTTCAGAATGTGTAAGAGTGTAAAACGTGTTGTCTTTCTGTTGCTAAAAGTTTTCAAATCTCAATCTCTCTAACTTTTTCAAATGCATTAATAACTGGATGAAGGCGTGGGGGTTGTATGTGCTTTTCCATTTCATGTTCTTCATCATACTTTTGTTGTTCATATTGTCCCCCATTACGATTGTTAAATTCATTTTTCTTGAAAATAATTTCAAATCAATTAAAGTCTGTTCTACACTTGCACAACCAGCAGGAATAAAAGTGAAGCCTTTTAAAAATAAACCATGATGCTCAGGTTGTATTAAAATGTCTGTGTAATTGTCGATGTTAAAGTTATAGAATTTCATAACAGACACCATACCAGAAGAAGCAGTGATCTCATCACAATTCACTGGTTGTTGAATCTGGTGGAATATGTGTTCCTCTTGGGCCAGTGTGTTCTGTTCTTCCGCTATTGAACTGATTCATTTGTTCCATGTTTTTTTGTATTTATTGGCTATTCTGGCAGATCATGTCAGGGGTTCTTGTCCTAACGGGACCTCTCTGTTTTCATGGACACTCTCATATTGAAATTCAGTAGGTTCAGTCACCATCTCTTCAGTGGGTGAATGTACATTTTTAAGAGACTTGGGTTTTGGATATGCACATTTGGTGTTGCATTCATGCTTATCTCTGTCTAGTTTCTTGTCTTTTCTCCTTTTGACTGATAACGTGCTTGTAGTAACTTGTAGTAACATGGTAATGAAGGAATGCTTATAATGGCCAAAATTTAAGTCTTCCAAAATAGACAAGACTAATTTAGAAACTTCCTCTTAAAATTGTCATGTTTTTGCTCTTTCTGTTTAATTAATAAGTGAGTAAGTTCAAGACTGGTATGGTCAAATAATTGTAAAAGTTCCATGATTTCTTCTATCCCCTGGGGGAACTTCCATATCTGAAGCCCTTTGGTATGCACTGTCTATGTACACTTTCACATAAAAATATTTGCTCATTTGTAATGATTTGAATTTAAAGTATTGTCCAAAAGCTTAATCTTCTAGTCTAATGGCAAATATTGTCTACCTGGTGATCTAATGTATCTACAATCATCAGAGAAATTAAAAGAGTCCATCCATTTTAAATCATTTGCAGTTTCAGGGAAATCGGTCTGTGCAAGTCCAAATGCATTGTTACCCAAAGGGTAAATACACTGTTCATTTATCTGTTGCTCCACTGTTGGGATTCTCTGAGCAACAGGTAATTGTGTATAGAATCATCAATTTTGCAGTCATTGACTGTGATACAACTTGGGTAAGTTGCTGGATCAACAAATTCAGGTTACCCATCAAACATGTGAAATCCATTGCTGGAGAATTGTTCATAAACAAATCATCAGAATTCATAGCTGATATGGTAGTTGCTCCTCAAAATTGGAAAAAAATAAAAAAAAAGCAGCAAAAGCAGCCACTGCAGATCATAAACCAAGAAAAATCTAAAAAAAACAAAATGATGAGGACAGCCAAACAGTTCAGAGTAATTTTTTTTGAAAAAACATTTAAAACATTACTACTTTCTTCTAACTTATTCTAGACATCTTCAGAAAAAAAATAAGAGTCAAGTAAAGTCAATTAAAGTCTGTTCTACACTTGCACAACAAGCAGGAATAAAAGTGAAGCCTTTTAAAAATAAACCATGATGTTCATGTTGTATTAAAATGTCTGTGTAATTCTAGATGTTAAAATGATAGAAATTCATAACATACACCGTACCAGAGGAAGCAGTCTCATCACAATTCACCCGTTGTTGAATATGGTGGAATATGAGTTCCTCTTGGATCACTGTGTTCTGTCCTCCCCCCCATGAACTGATTAATTTCTTCCATGTTTGATTTGTTTTTGTTGGCTATTCTGGAAGATCATCTTTGGAGTTCTTGTCCTAAAGTGACCTCTCTGTTTTCGTGGACACTTTCATATTGAAATTCAGTAGGTTCAGTCACTACCACTTCAGTGGGTGAATGTACTTTGTTGAGAGATTTGGGTATCGGATACACATGTTTGGTGTTGTATTCATGATTATCTCTCTCTATTTTCTTGTCCTTTCTCCTTTTAAATGACAGGATGCTTGTAGTAACTTGTTTAAACACATTATTGAAGTAATGCTTATACTGGCCAAAATATAAGTCTCCTGAAGTAGAGGAGATTAATTTAGAAACTTCCTCTTTTAAAACTGTCATTTTTCGCTCATTGTCTTTAATTAACAAGTGAATAAATTCAAGATTGGTATGGTCAAACAAATCTAAACATTTCATGTGAAATGGGGAATTCTCTTTTATCCCCTGGGGGAACTTCCATAAGCAAAGCTCCTTTGGTACGCATTGTCTATGTACATTTTCACATGAGTGTACCAGGTTTAAATGAAGCAGTATCTGTTACTAGTGAACTGAAATATAAGGCTTCTAAACTTGGACTTTTGACTGCACATTTTAAAATTACTTTTTCTGCACCCTATTTATTTAGAGTGTTCAGTGAGAGAATGCTATTTTTACTTTCTTGTTTGATTTCTTGACAGTGGTTTTTAGTTAAACAAAGTTTTACTATGGTTTTAAACAGCACAGCTTGTTTTTAAATTGCACAGGTCACTTTAAGAGTTTTGGTGGTCTTTTTTGATACATTGTTACATACTTTCTGTTTTTTACACACCTCCTGATTGATACAAAAAGAGGCTGTTTTAGAGTGTTCTCATGATGTTATGGCCGTTTTACATCTTTTTATATTTCTCTGAAGATGTCTACAATAAGTTAGACAAAAGTGCTAATATTTTAAATGTTTTTTCAGTAAAAGTCGTACTCGGAACCGTTTGGCTGTCCTGATCATTTTTTACTTGGTTTACGATTTGCAGTGGCTGCTTTTGCTGTTTGGTTTAAATCTATGATTTCTTAACAAGCTTCATAGTGTAGTGCAGGACCTGATTTCTTCAGCCTCCATTTGCCTTCTGTATTACTCTAAACAAGTCATTTAGCCGGACAGTGCTCTCAGGCCAAAAATGAAAAGAAGAGTCCATGTGGGTTAAACCTGTAACTCTGTTAACAAGAAAAAAATAAATAAACAGAAAAGCAAGTAAATAAACATAGACATTTCAAGAAACTCTACAGAGTAGAAAATGGCTTAACAATGGCAAACATAGTTGACATTATTATATAATATAACATAGTCATTGGATTTCAGTATCAAAAAATGAGCCGTTTGGCAATACAGCCAGTGTCTCCTTCCTGGAAGACATTAGTGATCAGTCTAAAAGTAGAAATGACACTGTATTGATTTGTTTAAATTACTTGATTCCATTATTTGCTGGACATTATTGATAGTGTAAAAAAATCAGATGTTGATGGTGTATCCAGTCAGAAACATGTGTAGTCTTATTTAACAGAGTGACTAAACATTAGAAAAGTTCAGCCAACTGACAAAAAAAAAATGTCATTGCAAGTAGAAATGGCCATCTAGATTTCAGCCTTCTCTATTTGTACTCAGCATCACACCCAAAAATCCAAAACAATGCTTTAATGTAACCTCAGGCTAATCCTGTTCCACAAACGCAGGCCTGATTTCCACCTATTTTTTTCCACAAGCTGATACAGTTTCTGTAACATTTGTACTTGTACTTTTTCCGAAAAAAAAAATGAGAAACTAGTCAAAAATAGCCTTGAATTTACATAACTATTATCAGTCTGAAGCAATGACAAATCAAGTCCACTTTCTGTGCTCCTTTCAGTACACCGCACAGCCTTTGTTTCTACTTTTCCCACCTTATCTTCTTTTCAAAGTACTTTATCATGGGTGAAAACAGTTTTAGTATTTCTGTTAATATAATAACGCGAGGAAGCATCAAACACAAAAAAGAAAGAACATGCATCTGTTTTTTTTTTGTTTGCTTTTTAAATGTTCATTAAACTTACCTTCTATATCTGATTTGTTGTTGTTTTATTTATTACAGTCATTAGGTACTCTAGCATTACTAATTTTGTTGTCCTAGATCCACTGTATATTAACCTACACTAAGGTACTCCGTTAGCTTATTCCTGTTTGATTTAAGAATGTGTTATTTGTTGACATGCATTTCTACAGTACCATTTGCTGTCTATAAAGGGTATTTTTTGTTTTGTTTTACTTTATTTTATTTTACAATTCATATTTTGTATCCATTCTTTGTTAATGATTGCTATTATTTTGCATTTGTTTTAAACAGCTGAAGTGAATTTGTTCACAAATAGTCTTGTGCAATTTGTTTTCTTGATGTATAATACAAGGCAATTATTTAAAATCACTGTTTTGATGTTGATGTACTTTTACTTTTGGATCTATCTAGAGCCTCTGTTAAAACTCTTTAAGTAAATTTCCTTATCAGGGAAACAAATGTAAAACGTAAATAGATAAAATGAAAGAAATGAAAGAAGAATTACCCTGAAGTTATAATAGGTATAAATCATTACAGTAATCAGTTAAATAGTATGCCCATATGTGTATCACTGTGAACATCTTATTGATATTAAGGTGTCTTATTCTGGTGATATCATTGGCAAGGAATTATAGACAATGGTTATTTGTTTAACCCTTAATCAACTGATTCTAAAATTGTCTATATCATGTACAGTCATCACAATATTTATCTCCTCTTTTTTCAGTATAATTTGGGAAGAAGCATTAATAGCCACTGAATTATGCTTATTATGTATATCTACTTTCAGTGTGTTTAAATTCAAAGGGATAAGGGAGGTTATGGAACAGTAAATAAACATGTGATGTCGGCAAGACAGCAACAAATATTTCAATATGTCAGGGAGCAGGACTTAAAGGAAAACAATGAGGGTCTAGCCAGTTCAAATAAAGGATATTTAAGTCTGATAACACACATTCTGAAATACTGAGTAATTCATTTATAAATGTAATGCACTTATTTACATCATAATGTAGATAGAAATGTAAGCAATTAAAAAATTCAAACTATTAAACAAACAGCACGTTATCCTTAAAATGAACCAATTTTCTGTATATTAAACTAATGACAAGTTAATAGTGAATAAATGTATGTGTATAAAAAGACAACATAATATATACGCATGTGTTCAAAACCTATATGCAAAATATGTATGTGTGAAATTAGTATAAATCACATATATCAAAACAATACATTTAATAATTTTACTTTTGTTCTTATACTGATAAAATTAATGTATATATACACACAATGCTTAACTAAAGAAAACAAAGAAGTGCGTACATGGAGTGTATAGACCTTATCAATAAACCTTTTTGTCAAACACAAGCAATCACTGACTCAAATTTTTTCTGTTGCAACAGTTCTTAGTATAAGTACAAAAAGTATACAATGTATAATGAATGTTACTTTTACTTCCTATATTGTGCTTAATATAATCATTGCTGAAAAGGTTAGTGTTATAATTCATCTTAAATAAGACAAAATAATAAAACACCAGCATGAGTAAGAAATTGGTGTAATGATAATAGTGATGATGGTGTGTAATGTGATAATTATGACAATAAAAGCTAAACAACGTAACCATATAAAAAATATATATAAAATGTATATGTATTAAAAAATATATATATATATATAAAAAAATGATGTTGAAGTAAATAAAATAATATTTAACAGTATAAATAATGAATGTAAATAAATATTTAATTATTGTAAAATAAATTATGATGAATCATAAGATCTAGATGTTGATGTATATTATATGTGAAACTGATATTTATGTAATTTTGTATGTATAGGTTTGTAAATAAATAATAAGCATAGCATAACATCAATACATAATAAATTAAAAAAATATACAATAAATATGCAATAAATATGTTGAAATGTACTGAAACTACTATATATAAATATACCTAGTAATATATAATATACAATATGTAATATCAAATATGTAGTAAATTAAAAATGTTAAAATTGATTAATAAGTTTGTATTTATGATATTAAATATCTATATATATATATATATATATATATATATATATATATACCAGTAAGTGTACATAAAATATATAATAAATTTATCTTAAACGTGCTTTTAACTTTAAAATACTGGCTATAAATGTTGCGTTATTCAAGCCTGGCCAGTTATGTGCATTTAGTTTTAATTGCCATTCAAGTTCAAGCCTTTTTAGTAATAGTTGCCATGCACCACCCCTAATATCTATCTTTAGGACATCCAGAACCACAAATTTAAAATTATGAGATGTGTCTATGCTGATATGTTTTGCTAAAGCATTAAATTCATTTCCATCTCGTATAACTCTTATGGTTCATTTTAAGGGTAACGTGCTGTTTCTTTAATGGTTTGAATTTTTTAATTGCTTACATCACTGATTAATACTATTTAGCTTACAGGAAGTGATGTGATAACTCTTTGAAAAAGTTTGGCAGGCGCCAAACGAAAGCGCTTACCTGATATATCATTTTTCGTTATATTTGTTTATATTTATTAAATCTCCTGTTTGTCAAGTCCGTGGTTTCTTGTTTTTCTGGTTTTAGTTTGTCGTCACTCTTATAATGTAGATAGAATAGTCGGAGTAAAACAATACCTGTTTGCAAAGAAATAAGAAACGGAGTAAAACAATACCTGTTTGCAAAGAAATAAGAAACAAGAGGAAAGTAATATAGACCCATGAAAATGGTTTACCTAATTCATATTTCTAAACATGTAAACTTAATCAGGCTTTCTCCCTTTTGTCATTCATCAGATATTATTTCTATTAAATAGTTTCTTGAAGTTTGACTGTAAAAGTTTCCTTAGCTGGCACTGTTTGCATCCCTAAACATCAGAATATTACTTATCTGTACAAGTGGTTGCAACATAGATCTAGTCAGTCCTGGAATATTATTAGTGACTGCATCATTTCTATAGGCAGTGGATCACCCATGATTTCCTGGTTTGACTACTGTTAGCACCATTTAACATACTTCTGTATTGGACTGGGTTAAAATCAATGTATTTATTTGAGGAGTTAGTCTCTGAGCAATACTATGAACTTGGTTTATAGTTGTTTAGTCTTTCTTCTTGTTTTATTGGGTTTCCAATCATATTGTTGCTGGCTGCAGTGATGTTGCACCAAAGTGCTAGAAGTCTCAGTCAGGTATTTTGACTTCTAAGATATGCTCAGTAGTAATGGATTTTGTAAACCATTATCAAGCTTTAATTGCTTTTATGTTGGCACTCTTGTTTCTTCCTCTATACTTAATCCTGCTTTTCATGTTCTATGAAGAGCATTATGGGACTTTGTTTCATCTGAAACCATGATGAATATACTGGGCTGCAATAATCCCTTATCCCCTAAAATGCACACTGACATGGGCTTCCTTTTACAGTTTTATGTGGTAACTGTGGCATTATTGTAGAGCCTGTATGTCATAAAGCACGTAAGCACTTCACTCTTTAGTATGACAGTATCCATTTGTACCCAGATAAACACTTGACAGCATTCATGGTGCCCTGCTTGTACATCTAAGATTTCATTATTGTTAGCTGCCCACATGTGTTGTCCAGGCTAGCTTATTCTAAAGTTACCTGATCGCCAGAAAGCCTAATAACTGCTTTATAGATGACAGCTTGGAATCTGTGCTTATATTCTGATCCTGGTGAGAGTAGGAGCAGAGTGCATTGATTCCTGACTGTTTCTGGTTGGAGAGTGAGTGTCTGTGCTTAATATACCTGATCAGTCTGGTTGCTATCGAGACATTTTCCAGAAAAAGGCTACAAGCCTACAGACCCTTGTATCATCTGCGACAAGACTGTGGATCATCAAACAGGCTATGGCCTGCTTCTCTTCTTGGCATGAATGCTAACATTTTGCTTCTGGTGAGAGAAGAAGCAACGGAATATTGTATCCCAACAGAGTGAAGCTGTGCTGAGACCAGCATTAGTAGTAGCCATTCATGCAACTCCGCTCTTTTCATCATTCGTGACAAGCTAATTGTTTTCAGTAAGTACTGCTTGATTTGTTTCTAACTTCAGAATATCTGCCTAAATACTTCATCCTCGAATTTCCAGGGTCTGTCTATTAGTTTTCCCCTCAAGTGTTTGGCAATGCTGTCTATAGACTCAAACACCTTGAGTGACATTTTTCTTGTAAAAGCACAATTGAAATTTCTCAAATACCTAGATGCACATAGGACAGCTAGTTTGCAGTAAGAAGCACTTTCCAGATAGTTGCAAAACAGATACTCCTGACAGGGATTGATATTCTCACTACAACAGTCTAATTAATAAAAAAAGGTCTGTTGCCATGGATATGAACTTTCCTACTGTCTCCATTACTGGCTTGGTGGATATGGGCATCCTGAGGCAATGTAGAAATTGCCTCATGTTTACTGACAACCGGTTAATTCTCAAAAATACTGATGATCACTAGAGATATAGTAAACTTCCAGGCACTGGGCCCAACCCATTTTGGCTTCATCAAGGGCAGATCATGCATACTGCACCTGGTGGACTTCTTTGAAAAGGTCACCAAAGCAATAGGTGAGGGCAAAATCATTCACACTGCCTACCTTGACCTGGCCAAGGCATGTGACACAATACCACACTCAAGCATTGTTGACAAACTCAAGAAGTTAGGTACAAACCCGTATGTCACCTAGAAGATGGCTAACTGGCTTACAGACTGGACCCAGGAAGTTAGAATTGGGGAGTCCACTTCTATAAAGAGGCCAGTCACAAGTGGAATCCCTCAAGGATCAGTCCTTGGACCACTCCTTTTTGGCATGTGCTTTTCAGTAGTCTATGCTAATGTCAGTGGACTCTGGCTGAGTAAATTTGCAGATGATTGCAAATTAGGAGCTGACATTGAATCTCACACTGACACAAATGTTCAACAGGAGGGGCTGACACAGACAAACAACTGGTGGCAGAGCCATGGACTAAAATTAAATGCCAAGAAATCCATAATAGTATCCTTTGGGAAGTCATCCATGCCTGGTAACTATCATATTGACAACATACCTCTTAGAGTTGACCCAGTAGTCAGGGACTTGGGGACATACATAGATAGTAATCTAGCCTTTGATCATCCTGTGTCTACAGTGGTGAGGAAATCATTCTATGTTGGGCAACTTATAAACAAAGGTATGGCATCTAAGTCCAAGGAAGTCATTGTTCCCCTGTATTTGGCATTCATCAGACATATCTTTGACTACAATGCCCCCTTTGGCATGTACCTAAGCAGGCATATACAACAACTGGAACATCTGTACCTAACCAGGCATATCCAACAACTGGAACCTCCACAGAGGTTCCTCACTAAAAGTGAAGCAGAGTTCCTCCTTAACCCTATTCAAGTGCAACTTGGACAGTTGGATGGAAAACCGGACATTTATCCCTGGTTTGACACCTACGTCTTTAATGCAAAGAGGTAACTTGTAAATGGTTCATCTGCCAGGCACATGCTTACACTTATCAAGGGTATCAGAATTTGTCAGAGATTTGGGATGCATGGCTAGGCTTAAAAAGGCCTTTGTGGTCATAAGCCTTATAAACACATATGAACCTATGTACAGTATGACTCACACTGACTGGTCCAATTTCTACCAACAACCCCCCACCCCCACGCTAATAAGTGATTCATAGTGGCACTGTACTGTTTTTTTTTTTTTTATAATACCTTTATTGAATTATCACTTGTGACACAGACAAACTTACATTTATACAAAAGAAAACAAAACATATTTACTTGTTGATAGTTGCAAATGTTATACATCACTTATATTCATTTGTATAATATAATCAATCCAACATTACATCCATTTGTTAATTCCTCCCTTCCTTTAAACCTCATTTCTCCTCCAAAACATTTTTCTGCATTTATTCTTCCCACAAATTCCATTTTTCGGTGTAATTTGCTCATACCCTTTTCTAAAGATCCCAGTTTCAGTTCTTTTTTCTCGGTTACAATATTCAGTACTTCAAATAAGGTTGCTTTAAACTTTGATTTCCATTTTCTAGTAAAAGCTTTTTTGTCATCCACCAGAATTAAACTTAAGAAGGCCTTACTATGTGTAAACAATTCAGATCCTGTATCCCAGCTCAAAAAACAAATAAAAAAATATTTTCATTAATTACATCTGTACTCTCACCTACTGTTTCTGACAGGCTACTCTCTAAGGAATTTTTAAAGTCTTCCAACTCATTGTACTATCACAATGTATGCGTCCATTTACCTGTTTCTTCCCCATTGCACCTCCAACACTTGCCATTTGCATGAGGACAAATTCTTTGGAGTCAGCTTGGGATATAAAATACTTATGAAACACTTCAAAACAAAAATCCTAAATCTTCTAGACTTTGTTGCACATTTGGGAGCCATACATATGTCTTCCTGTTGTTTCTTTGTGAACTGCTTATCCATTGTCTCTTCCCAATCTTTTCTATCCTCCTCTGATTGATTCTTATATTTATCATGCAGTGTTTTATATGCCCTATTAATTATCTATTTTTTAACAGCAGCTTCTGTTCTAGATTCAACTAAAAACTCTACCAGTGTATGTCTTTCACTTAGGATTCCCTTATCCCTTTCTATTTGCCTATACTCTGACATCAATCCCTGATAGGGAAGACTGTGTCTTGTCTGCAATCCAAATGTCTTTTTGGCCTTTTCCCATTATTTTACCTTTCCCTGTCTAAATATTTGTTTCCAATACCTTGGTTCCTTTGCCAGTTTCCCCCAGTAAATTCCAACCTCCTCATGACTAATCTCTGTACCGCTAATTGCTAGAGGAACTGTACTATTGTCAGAAATGTAGTACTCTTGAATAGTGCTGTTTTTGTCTTTTATGTACATTTTAAGTTAACTAAGAACTTATTATCTGAATAAAAAATGGTGCTATTGTTGCTTTGCCTTTCCTAAAAATTAGTTCTTCCAGTAATACGCTCGTACGTGTTACTTCCTCCAAGCTGTTAGGTTTAACAGTTGCTATTGAGCTAAATTTTCAGACTTATGAAGTTAACCATAACAATAACAAATCAAAAATCTGTAATGTTTTACATAGCTCATACAATCATGCATATGTAAGCTAGGGCCTACTACTTCCAAGATCAATATATAGCTCCCTTAACCTCCTAAGTACTGCAGTTGGAAGCAGGCATGGAAGGGCATAGTTCAGTTTTGAAACTGTTATCCCTACTCATGCACACACTTGGGCAGCTGTGATGTCTCTACATTGCCTGCATTTCCCTCAGTTAACAGTTAAAAATCAAGTCATCATGGCTTACCAAATCTCATATTCCACTAACATCATTATTATTTATTATTTGTTTACCAAGTAAGAGATCTGGTCCTGGGATGCTTTTCATTCATGCGTTGGGTACCCAAACACAATTTTTTTTAACATCATGGTATCCATTCCCAGTGACTGCATCTATCCATGGCCTTGAAATGCATCTCCTGTAAAGGTGAGTTCTTTTACCAACAGGCATAGTGCATGTTTCAAAACCTTGTTGCCATGTCTTGGAATAATTTAACTCACCTCTCACAAGACTTGAATGATTGTGAGTTTTTGAAGTGATATTAGAATTCAGCTAGGTGCTTTGTCTTACACTTTTAATATTATGACTGTTCTATCATCTTTGTTTACCTTGCAACTGACTTCCATTGTTTTTTTTTTTTGTTTTTTTTGACTGTTGTAATAACCATGAAACCATAACTCTTCAGACCTCACCTCTGGTCCTTCCCATTCCATTTTTTTTTGTATTCTTTATATCACAATTTTTGTTTTTTTCCTTGCTCATATCATCCCTGTTTTTTTAACAATCCCTACCCCTTGCCATTATTTTTCCCATCTTCACTTACTTCATCCCCCTCACCCTTGCTGTTCCCCTGTTTTTGTAGTCTCAAGATCTTTAAAACTAGTATCCATATGTTTTTTATATACTTTGCTTCGATACAGAAAGTTTTATGCAGTCTTCTAAACTACCTTTTCACTTCTGTGTGTAATTTTTTTCCTTCAGTCTATGGGGTATTTTTATCCTTCAGTCTATAGGGTATTTAAATTTCACCATGAGGTTATCTCTTCTCTTTGCTTTCATACAATTGGTTTATCCATTGCTACTATATTTAAGCTGGACTAGCAGATTTCTTTTTAAGGTGTTGTTGGAATTCTGTGTCTGGCATTGCTTCTATATCAGTGGGGCTTTTCTCTTTTAGACTCCATAATAAATGTGCTGTGCCCAATTTGATCTTCTAGGAAAGAACATAAGTAATATACCTGCAGATGAGGAGAATTTGTTTAAAATCAGATCTGTAGTTTGTCACATTTGTCATATTTATAAACTGGGTCATGCTTTCTTCATTTTTGAACAGACAACTACATAGTAGAAATAGACTTGGAGGGGACAGGGGTATGAAACATCTCTAGAATTTTAAGCTAGGGAAATTGTTCCCTTTAGACTTATTAGTGTCACTTGAAACAATGAAAACATGGGTAGTTTCACATTTCATCATTAAAACACTACTGTATATTTGACAATGATAAAATAACAACTGCTGCTAAACATGTTATAAATTACTCACCTGACTTAATGAAGCTGGAATATGAAGCCTGCATATAATTTTTGGATTTGGACTTTTTTTTTAGGAAGATCTTGGATTTCTTCTTACATTGTCTGTAAGTGAAGAAGGAAACATTGCTTTAGTAAGTACTGACATTTTTACTTTTATATAAACTCAGCAGTTTTGTTGGCATCTTTTTTAGTTGCTCTTCACTTTACATAGTTCAAAAAGGCCTGTTAGCTATGACATGTACTGTTTTTATATGAAAGGGTGCCTAGAGAGTTGTCTTATCACTGTGCAGTGTGCTGAGGACTGTTTTGCTTTAGCAGATGCTGCTTATCCTATGGCTGGATGTCATGTTGTAGATCAGACATTTGTATCGTGTATACAAGAAAGAGACACTGTTGCCCTGCTTGGACATCTGATTTTTTTTGTTTTGTTTGTTTGTTTGTTTAGAGAGAATGAATAAATGATTTCAGTATGCTTCCAGACATTTTCATGTTATGTAAGTTGTACGGGTTAAGAAGGTTCATGTACTGAATGTCTACGGAATAAATATTTTAAAATATGTATTTCCAATGAATGTAGAAGGCCTTGAGATATTTTATAAATGTGCATGATTTCTGAAACAAGTCCTAATGGTAAATCCGTAGCAAGCTAGTGGTATGCTGGGACCATTCCTGAGTATTCTACTAGATTAGTATATCACATTTGGATATCAGACTATATGCTAATGACATGGGAGTCTTTGCAGCTCATGCTGTGGTGATGTGAGGTATTGCCAGCTATGCCAGGAGAAGTAGGGCAGTGGATGTATAACATATGCCAGCATAGTTAGCTAGAGTTTTGTAAAGAATTATATGTCATTTATATATCAAACTGATTTGTACAGGTGTTTGTGTTGAAAATGTATTTGTAAAGTTGCTTGTATTAAAAAATTGACCAACAGTGGGTCCTGCTGGACAGAAAAGAAATACACCTGTATGACAGACTGTATTGTAACTATTAAAATGAATATATTGTAACAGAGGATACTTGAAGATAAGAGGTTAATCTCAGTCAAGCTAACTTTGAAAAATAAATTAAATTACCTGGTTTAGGCCATAAAGATTGCATCTCACAGTTCTGATTGCAGCCAGAGACAACATGTCTGCGAAAACCAGGACTATGAATCCTACTGTATTGTCCTTAAGTGTGAACTAATTGCTACCCTGGAAGGGTGGAAGTTTTTGAAATTGTTTTACAGCTTCCAAATGCTGTAACACATCTTAGCAAAGCTCCATGTGGGTGTATTATGACACTTGTATGCTAAATTTTGGTTCAATTTCTAGTAAAGGGGGTAGTGTAAGAACCAGAGTCAGATGAACAGATTTATGTAAGTCATTCTGTAATCCAGCACTGAAATGATGTTTTAATACTAGATGAGACAGACATCTCCGAGTAGTCTGTAAAGCCAGACAAGGAAGACCACACACCCACATCATCTTGCCTTGCTCTAGTAAGTGAACTAGGAGACAGTAATTATTTAGATCAGTCAGGAAAATATAGTGAGATTAGTTAAGTACTGTTTTCTGTATCTATGTGAATCTATCCATCTGTGCTATGTTTAATACTTTCTGTGATTGAAACTCTGGTGTTTATTGTGAATATATATCAGTATTTTCATGTTCTTTTATTATTTATTATTAAATATATTTAAACTTTTCATTATGACTGGTCATTTCAGGGAATATTTTAACCTTTGAGAGTACTTGTATTTATTTGGTGGCATTGTGGATGTTCCTGAAAGCCTTGCTGCATTGGTCAAACACTACCACTTGTATTAGTAATAATTTTACTCAGTATAATTGGGTACCCTTGTAAGAGACTTAGAGTAACTGGCTTTGGAGTGTTCTGGTGGCAGTATCTACCTTATAGTCTGGGCAGAGGAGGCATAGTTTTAAATCTGTGCGAGCCTTTCCAGGTAGGTGTGTGTGTGTGAAAATCAAATTTCAAAGAGTGTGTGTGTCAACTACTTGGAGTAGGGACTCAGAGCACTGGGTTCATAGAGAGGGTGGCGGTGGATGTGGCTTAGAACACTCAGCTGAGGACTCAACTCTATAGCTGTGGTCTGTGTGGAGTATTATTTTGGGGCCTGATGAGAGAGACAGAAACCCAGTCCTAGGATGGCAGTGTGTTCCCTGTGTGCTCTTAAGGGAAATTGTACTTGGTGCAGAGAGCTGCATCTGGAAATACTGTGTGTATCTATTTTTGTTCCAAGTGAACATCCCTCACTGATGTCAGTGGTGAGAATTGAGGCTTCTTGATTACTGGCCCAGAAAAGGGACATCACACATGCTACAGTTACATCTTTCTTCTAAAGCCATACTTTTAACAAATGAACCCTGGTTGAATGCCTACCTTAAATGTACACACTGTGAATAATAATGCGACTTACACTTAAAATTATTAATAACATACTTTGTTACTATGCTATATACTTCTGTATGAATTCTGTAGTCTATGAAAAGGGTCTTTCAACCAGTCAACTTTCCTGTTATCAAACTGAAGTAAAATATAATAAATAAAATGCTCAGATTATTTTGGTAGCTACAAACTGGTATGGGAGGGTCAAGGCCTGCGGTATAATTATTTATTGGTGTTCTGTGCTTTCGATCAGGAAAGTCCTAGGAAGCCTGTTGACAAAAGTTCAGTGACAACTAAGTTCTCTTATAAGAAGTAGCATTGCCAACATCTTGTTACAGAAGCCATTATATTATTAAACAGTCATAAGTAACTGATTGCAGGTTGTAGAACTGTTCTTTAGTGGTGTAAATGGGAAGCATATGAAAAGCAAAGGGGTGATAGATATGGCAGAATAGTTGCATAAACATGATGCTTGGAGATGCTGAAGAGGAGGTGGCCAGGCTGGGAAGATGCAAAATATTAGAGGAACAATAGGAAGCAGATGTAGTGAATGGGGGAAGACGGGAAGTGAGGAAAGAAGTGAATGGCATCAACTAGGAAGCATTTGATGAGGACTAAAGAGGGAGATATTGAGCAGTGTGAGTAAGCATTTAATTTGGAGACTAAATGTCAAAGATAAGTGGGTTATTAATTTGAGAGACAGAGGATGACAAAAGGAAGAGAACGGAAGATTAAGCAACATCCACAGGGCCTAAGGGGGGAAGATAAAAAGAGTAGGAGAGGATGGGAAGAGAAAGGTACTTGCATTGCGTCTTATCTTTAGAAAAAGCATAGTGAAGAATGTGGTCTGATACTAGAAATCAAAGTATCACACAGCAGTTGCAGGACCTACTAGATAAAGCAGGACAACATGAATTGGTGTTTGATAATGGGTGACTTGAATGCACATATTGGAACAGCCAGAACAGGATATGAGGACTGCCTGGGTCCATGTGGGTGAGGTAACAGGAATAATGAAGGAGAAGCCATTCTAGACTTCTCTCTGGCAAATGGCTTGATGGTAGCCAACACAAGATCACATACAAGAGTAGCCAACATCCAACTCAGGTAGACTTCTTCCTAGTAAGGAAAAAGGACTGGGGTAGAATCCATGATTGCGAAGTCATCCCTAGTGAAACAGTTTGCCCACAGCATAAACCATTAGTTGCCACAATCAGCTGCAAGCAGTGGTCAGAGAAGGCTCTAAGGCCAACAGAGACACTGCTGAAGACTTGGAGATTTACAGGAGAGAAAGCAGAGCAGTTCAAGTAATTACTCAGGGCTCAAGCACCCCAAGAAGAGGAGGAAATAGGTGGAGTTGAAAAGGAGTGGCAACACCTAAAACCGTATGTGTTAGGACTACAGAAAAGATATGTGGTCGAACCAGGTATTGAAATAAGGTATGTAAGGAAAGCTGGTGGTGGAATGCAGAGGTCCAGGAAGTCATCAAAAGAAAGGAGTGCAGGAAGAAATGGGAGATAGAAAAGACTGACCAGGCTAGGAAGGACTACTGATTGGCTAACAAAGAAGCTAAGAAAGAAGTTGCAATAGCAAATAGTAGGGCATCGGAGGCACTCTACCAACTTCTGGAAAGTGACTCGGTAAGGGGCACAAAGAAACTATATCAGGTTGCAAGGCAAAGGCAGAAAGATAAAGAAGATAGTCAGACACCCTTCATAAGGAATGCCAGCCACTACCTGCTTACCAGTCTACAGGACATCAACGGCAGATGGAAGGAGTATTTCCAGCAGCTTCTGAATGAAGAAAACCCTACAGAAGCTGTACTACCCCAGAAACAGCCTACATTTAGAGAAGAAGAGGAGCTCACCTTAGAAGAAGTAAGAATTGCACTAAGGAAGATGACGTCAGGGAAAGCAGCAGGCTCAGATGAGGTGACAGCAGATATGATAAAGATGCTGGGTGAGATAGGGGAGAAATGGCTCCTGAGTGTACTAATAGCAGTGTGGAGAGAAAGGTGTATCCCAGATGACTGGAGAATAAGCATACTTGTGCCAGTGTACAAGAACAAAGGGGACATCCACAACTGTGGGCAGTACAGAGGGATCAAACTCCTACCACACTACATGAAAGTTCTGGAGAGAATGACTGATAAATGGATACACACAGTAGTAGAATGTAAGATGGGAGATGAACAGTTTGAATTTAGATCAAGATGCAGCACAATTGAGCCAATGTTTGCATTGAGACAGATACTTGAGAAGAAGTTAGAAATGAGGACAGAGTCCAACTGGGCATTCCTAGACTTGGAGAAAGCATATGACAAAGTCCCAAGAAAGCTAATCTGGGCAGTACTGCAGTGGTTTGAATTCCCAGAAACATTGGTAGAATTACTGCAGGCTATGTACAAGAACCCAGTAACTCAAGTACGAACAGTGTTCTGCCTCACAGAGGGGTTCCCAGTGGGAGAGGGTGTACATCAGGGTTCAGCTCTGAGCCCACTGCTGTTCATACTGGTGATGAACTACATTAGCAAACAGGTTGGAGGGGACTGATCAACAAAGCTGCTGTATGCAAACAATCTAGTAGGAAAAGGCAGACTCTGAGCTAGAACTTCAACAAAGGATAGGAGAATGGAATGCAAATCTGAAGGCATATGGGATGAAACTAAGCACAGATAAGGCAGTGGTAATGGCAGCAAATTGAGGAAATCAGAAGAAGCTGAGAATAGAGATAGAAGGGAAGATAGTGGAACAGGTAAACAGCTTCAAGTGTTTGGGAGGGGTGGTTGAGGAGAAGGGTATTCTGAATGAAGAGGTCAAAGCTAGTATCAGAGGGGCTGCAGCCAACTGGCATAGAGTATCAGGTGTAGTCTATGACAGAAGAATGCCAAAGAAACTGAAAAGCAAGGTGTACAAGACGGTGGTGTGACCAGTACTACTGTATGGTACAGAAATCTGGGTAGTAAAGGCAGAACAGTTGAAGAAGCTAAAGGTGATGGAAATGAAGTGCCTGAGAAGGGTAGTAGGATGCACACTGTGGGACAGATGAAGAAATGAGGACATAAGAGCAGAAGCCAAAGTAGCTCCAATTGCAGAAAAGATCAAAGAAAACAGATTACGGTGGTTTGGGCACTTGTGTAGAAAAGCAGAAGACAATCTGGTGAGAAAGATTTGGGACAGACAGGAAGAAGGTAAGAGAAAGCGAGGACATCTGGCAAAGTGGTGGATTGGTTGTGTGAAAGATCTGCGACAATCAGGCATGAGTGTTGAAGAAGGCAGGAGTGTGGCACTGAATCAACAGAGTTGGTGACGGTTAACACAATACCCCAACCCCATGTAGAAAAAATGAGAAAAAGGGGGCTGATGATGATGATTAGAAGTCAAAGTATAGAAAGAGAAAGAGAGGTTGGAGGGAAGAAGAATTCTGAAAGGGAGAGAGGGAAGTAGTGTTTTATAAGGATGATATGAGAGCCTTAGATGGGAGGGAAGAAAAAGCAAGCTAGGCATTATGTTATTAGGTTTAGAGAATATAGTTTGAGCTGGTCTGTAGAGGGTGTCAGGTGAGACAGGCATCACTAGTTATCAGGCCACTCCTCACAAACACTGCCAGTAGGATTTCCTCTAGTCAGGTGTACATGCCAGAAATTGGTAGAGTATCTATGCTGATTTTATAAGGAAGAGAGAGTTTCCATATGTTGTGACTGGATGTAGAAAATAATTCATTGACACATTTGTTGTTAGTACTGGAAAATCTGAGCAGATTGTATTCCACGGTGGTACAGCGGTAGCATTGTTACCTCACAGCAAGAGGTTCTCCCGTTCGATTCTCGGCTTGGCTTGGGAGTGCCTTCTGTGTAGAGTCTGCATGTCCTCCCCGCAGTTGGGTAGCCTTTGAAAGACATGCATGCATAAATGGGCGTGCCTTCATTGAAGGTTAGGCGTCGAGCTGGCACCTGGGTGTTTTGTAAAAACCTGCTGTCAATCATTAGTGGACCAGAATTCCGCTGTAGCGACCCCTTACCAGGAAAAAGCTGAAAGACAAACAACAACTAGAAAATCTGAGCAGATATTTAGGAAATGAATGTTGATGGCTATTATGCAGGTGCTTTGTAATTAGAGAGTTTCCATGCAGGGATATAGACATTTTTTTTTCATTTAGCTCTCTTAGTGTATTGTGCTGCCCCAGCCCCGTCATCCATGCTGCCCCAATCCAAACATAATAACCACACTGTACCAGACCTTCACACTAGATATCAACTTTTTGTGCGTAACTTTAAAGGTTTTCTTGTGAAGAAAGTTAAAGAAATAATGACCACACTGTCCCCACTCCTCCACTAAAGGTAGAATTTACCTGGTGGTGATACATAGTCACTGCCCCCACTGTCACTTTAAGAATGAAACTGCTTTTAGAAGACAATCCTTATGTACTCAGAAGCACACAGGAAAAAAGTTTCACTCTAGCCTGCCCTCTATTTAAAACTGCTGTAGGTGAGAGAGTGGCTTCTTTAGACTGGGACCTGCTACCTGGAACCACCTGCCTACAGACATCAAAAGTGTAGAAATCATTGAAAGCTTCAGAGATGCACTTAAAGGCAATATATTTACTGAATCTTGAATGACCAAGTAATATAAACTTTTCTCAGCCTCTTAATGATGTGGCATTTTATAGGCAAATATTTCAAATATTTATATATATTTCACACATATATATATATATATATATATATATATATATATATATATATATATATTTGTATTTTATGCATGTTTGCTTGCATTTATATGTATAGATATATAAGATATATATATGTATATATATATATATATATATTTATATATATATATATATATATATATATATATATATATATATATATTTAAATGCAGTCTGACTGTATCATTAATGTTACCCTATCAGCATTCTTACTAATTTCTGAATTTTGATATGTACTTATTTTGCATATAATATTGTTGAATGAAAGACCATGATATATTTTATGCTCTTTGAGCTCAGGTTGTGGCTGAGGAAGGTCAGTAGAGCAGTCCACTTCCCAAGTGAACAAATAATAAATAAAATAGTAACCACTTGTGCACACCACTGAGCAGGGTCAGTTTTACAGTTAGTGGGAACCATGGCAAAAGCCTGTATAAAGCCTGTGTCAAAACCCACTTATACAGCTGGGTGTTGGGGAGTCTACCAGATTCACAGAGCTCGGCGAGGTTAGATATTATGTGATAGATTTGATATCTTATTTTTGATAGTAAACTGTTAACTGTTCTTTTTTCACTGCTACCAAGAGGAGTTACACATGTGGCTATTCGTATTGAGTGTTCACAGAAAAATCTGAATACTTTGCCCCTAACAAGCGAGGTCTATGATGAGGTGCACTTTTTTGTTACACACGCACATACACACACATACATATGGACATTGCCCCTGACAGCCCAGGTCTATCACAAGATGCACAAAACAACCAACAGGCAAATTGGAGTAAAACCTTTTTACCTATTGGATATGTTTGAGGTGCTAGAGGAAACCAAAACGCATAAATAAAGCCACACAGAGAGGACATGCAGACTTCACATATAAGAAGACACCAGTAAAACATCAACTAGAGCCAAGCCCTGTGAGATGGCAATGCATTTGACTGTGCCAGTGATCAGCTTCAAAATGTCAGGCTGTGGTACTAAAGGAATATTAACTAAAGCGAATAGGAACAGTCTGTGAAATGCTATATCTGTCTTTGAGATTTCTTTACAGAAAAGGCAGTGCAAAACACATGTAAGACTGCAATTCTAACCTCACAGCTTTCAGTGTATCACACCTCTGAATTTGACCTCACAGTTTCACCTGCTTGAATGGCTACATTATGACCACTGCATGTTACATGTTTTTTTTTCCTTGTGAAAATAGATTTTTGTCTCTTATGTACTGATGACTTAGTAAATGATTATATTGTACCATTATTGCATATAGTACGCTGACCATATCACCCAAAATGAACAACAAGAACCAGATTCCAAAAGACTTGCTCTAGCCCCAAATATAATGCAGTGACAGACTGTGGCACCACAGCTTTCCAACCTTTGCCTCAGGTTTCACAGAGAAATCCAGAAATAATCAGTGACACTTTTTTAATTTATTAGTACTATTAATATGTGAAGTTGACAGAATAAGAGAATGTGAATTACCATGCTTTTTTGCTAAATAAACAATGTCTTTATTTATTTATTTGTTTAGTTGCATTTGGTAACTGGATAGTGTCCGACTGGACAAACAGTAGCCCATTTTCAGTGGAGACCCGGGAAGAAAAGCTCCCAAAGCATGGTTACAATATTTGTAGTCAGGAATGCAAGTTATAGCACAAAATGATTACTAAGAAGTTTACATAATTACATAGTACAGTATAAATCAAGTTAATAATAGCTGATAAAATCAAAAAATCCAAACAAAAAATCAAATTACAGCAATAAACAAATAATAAAATCAAACAATATTGAGTTAAAAAGGCAGAGAGTCAGAAGGTAGGGTAGTATGTTGGCTTAGCCAGAGGAAGTACAGGAGCATAACCAGTGATTGGAGAAATAATTTGTAAGGAGCTGCTTGAAGTATGAGTATTAGGTATAGATAGATAGTAGCTGCTGGGGAAGGGAATTCCAAGTTTTGGCTATGGAGTAGCTGTATAAAGAATCATCCTAAGAGTTGTGGGTTTTTATAACTTTGAGCAAGCAGCTGCCCAAACAACAGAGACCTCCAAAGCTGAAACACAATCAACAACCACCCACCAACATTACCCAAATGACACATAGCCCACAAAATCACTGTATTTTGTTTGAAGTTAGTGCTGTTCTCAAAAAAATAAAATGTGAGGACTTTCTCATTATGAAATAGAGGAATCATTCCTGTGATTTGCCGGCTACGGCAATGCCAATCACTAAACCGGTCTTATTGATAATATAATTTTGCTGAACTCATTCATTATTAGTTTTCATGTGTAATGTGTGCGTTATCATATAGTTTTAGTTATTAATTTATTGTAGTGTCTTGTTAACTGGAGGAACAAAGTAATGAAGTATAGAGTCTAATCTTGAAATAAAGATGTGTGTCCCAGGTGGACAACCCAAAAATTGGGAATAGTGTTCTACTGGTTACTCATTTCACCAGTGTTTGTGGACTAAAAGGTTGGGATGTCTGAGGATAAGTGGAGTGAATCAACTCATGGGATGGGTCCAGAGGAGTAGGGAGTGGCCAATGTGTAGTGGTGTGGATACACTGTGTTCCCAACTGGATGACTGCTGTGTCAGTGAAGTGTTGGGGTGGTTGTTTGGGGAACTAGGATCCATGGGTATATGGGTATATATGCAAATGAAACAGCATAACAATAGTGCAGTGGTTAGAGCATCCACCTAATGAACAGACATTACCGGTTCGAATCCCACTGCAGCACATACTATTTTGCATTGGAAATCAGTATATGTAAACGATCTTTGTTAACCATAGGTTATGAAAATAGAAACTGATTTTTACATGCAAAATGTATATGTATATATTTATATATAATTTATGATCGCAAAATGAACTAAGGTTGATATATTTCCAGCCATGTAGTATATTGCCTTGTATAAAATCACAGACTTAATAATCTACTTAATAATTTGGTTAAATAATATGTACCATTAAAGTACATTAGGGCTATATATTATTATGACAGCTACTAGATAGGGCAGGACCAGCTTGAATGTCACACTGATGGGGAAAGGGATGTGAATTTAACATGTGTACCAATAACACTTTGTTTTACATCACAATAAACCACTCCCGTGCCTGATAAAAAGTATATATATGTTTAGAAAGCTTGTGAGGAAATTATTACTCTATTTTTGTTTTACTTGGATCGTTTGTCTGTGTACTTAATAAAGGATTTTCGACTGGAAACATACTGCCTGCCTTGCTTGGATTACTTTCGAATACTTAGTAATGCTGTAGAATTACATATTTTCTATTATTACTTTTTGACTTGACGAGTTTACGTTCGCTACTTCTACTACTGTTGTCTGAATTGATTAATATACAGTGATTAACTAGAAATATATGGACTGAAAATCTTCCACACAGAGAAGTTTCTTACACTGTTTTGGAAATCAGTATATGAACACAATTTGACATCTTTTTGCGGTATAATCTGCATAATAACAATTAAATATGAACTGGAGTGAAGTGTCAGTGTCATAATGAATAAGGCACTAGTAAGCAGGTATAAGCATAATTAAGCAGTAGTAAGCATATGTAAATACCAGTGAGCGTGTTTGCGCATCGGGAAGCAGTGCTAACAGCCAGTTACAGTTTCTCACACTCAGTTAGCTTCTAGATTACTTAACCTGTGTAGGCAGTGCAAATCCCCTGCGCAAACAGGCTGAAACCCACCTACTGCTGTTTAAAAGTGCTTACTCCCACTTATCCCCGTGTGAACAGGCGTAGACACGCCTATTGCAGGAAGGTGGTGAAAAAGGGGCATGAAGAGGGAAAGACAGTAGGCAAGATAGCTAGGGATGTGCAGGAAGGGTGTAGGGGAGGTCCATACTTGCCCATTTCTTCTACATATGTGCTGGTGCCTGGTGCCATCTGCATTGATAGCATGATACAGGTATTCCCTGGTGTCAGTGCCATCTGTCCATGCAGAGCATGTGTATAAGGCATTGTATGTCCTTTGTGGATCAAATTTTATGGCACCACATATGTTGCAGGCATCCAGTGGGGAACATAGTGAAGGTGCATTGTCCGCAATTATGTGACTATAGGGTGCCATGCCCTCTGCAGCCCACTGCAATCACACCATGCTTACTATCTGTCAACAATGTGTAGGGTACTAGGAATGTAGCAGTCTTTTAGGCAAGTGTGTTTCTGTATGAGACATGGGTTCAGACTGAATTCTGGGTAATATTAGGGTTGCTTACTTTTTTCACCAGGCCTTTTATCAGATGTAGGGTTATGGCTTGCCAACCCAGTCTCTTGGCTGATTGAAATCTGTAAACCTTGTCAGGTGGACATTGTGACATATAATATGGCCACCATATAGTAAAAGTACAAAACCCACTCCTCAACAAATCCAGTTGTTAGACACTTACAGCCACCTCCACACAGGATATGACTGAGAAACACACACACACACACACACACACACACACACACACACACACACACACACACACACACACACACACACACACACACACACCCCTGCCATGCCTTGGAATAGAACTCCTACCTAACTAGTTCATCACACAACAGCATTACGCAGTTATAGCATGTGCTATAGAGATTAGTAGGCTGCAAGGTTCCCAGACCTGTATTTCCAGGTGGGTGACATCAGCAGCCTAATCCTGAATGTCTTGGCAAAGTTGGGTATGTGAATTGTATGGAGTGTGACTACTCTAAAAAGCATTGTTCTCTACTCAGGCAGAGACAGATGTATGAACACACACACACACACACACACACACACACACACACACACACACACACACACACACACACACACACACACGCACATACATACACACACACACACACACACACACACACACACACACACACACACACACACACACACTTGCCAGGTCTGGGATTAGAACACCTAACTATTTTACCACACTACAACAGTATGCAGTTACAGGACACGTTACAGAGATTACTGGGTTACAGTATCCCCAGAGGTGTATTTCTAGGTGGGTGACATCAGCAGGATTGCCAAAGTAGGGCCAATGAATTGTAATGAGTGTGACTAGCCAAACATGCAGTGCTCTCTACACAGGCATAGGAACAGACACAAAAGCATCCACAACTCCCATGTGTGGGACTAGAATCCCTACCAGAGTTCTATATCACACTACAGCATTACACTGTTATAGCATGCACCATAGGGTTTGCTGGAGTACTCGTTTCCCCAAAGATGTATTCCCCAGTGATTGACATCAACAGGATTGCCAGTGTAGGGCATTTGAATTTTATTGAGTGTGACTAACCTAAATTGCCACAATTAGTCTGTATGCATTAACCACTGTCCTGGCCAGACCAAAATAACCCACCTTTGCAGGTCATGAACCCAGGACCCTGCACATTATAGTCACATTAACTAACCACTAAGCCATCACAACAGTACGCGTCTGAGATTTCACCACAGTAATCCCACCATAGGCTAATCAAAGTGAACATGTGAAAGGAATGTAGATACAGTTGTCCATGAAAGACCTCTCCAAAGCCAGCTTCATGCTACTCAAGGCAGAAGTGACAATGTTTATGACACCCATGGAGACAGGAGTTGACAGTTTTACTGACGAATCCTGCATTAAGGTACTGTATGAGCATATCCACTTGTGCATGATTCCTGACATCCCACATGGAACCACAACACTCACCTCCCAAATAAGCAAGCCAATGTGGTGGTCTCCTGCCATTAACAGAGTATACAAAAGAAGGTAGATGCTGTTGGGTGAAAAATGATACTCCAAGGATGCAAACAGCCCCCTTACCAGCCACAGTAAAACGTTGAGATCCCTTATGGAATCCTCCAAAGCTGGTTATGTAACTAAATTCACCACAGATTCCATAGACAACCACCCAGCATTCTATAGTTATGTCCAGAATCTAACTAGCAATGCTGAGAAGTGCTCTGAGCTACAACAGAATAGCATTACACAGATTGCTCCCACGGATTGTGCCAATGTACTTGCGGATTGGCTTAGTGCCACAGTCACCCTGTCTCACCCCTAAAAGGGCCCATGGCAATATGAACAGAGTTCCATTGGCCAGTAATCATGGCCACACAAGCAGAAACTGCACTATCTACAGCTAAGAATACATCATCCATGGGACCAGACTGTCATGTTTAATCATAACCCCGCATTAGGCCTGGTGCTCATTGAGTGGCACACAGCTGCAGTTATCCCACTTCACAAGGGGGATACATCTTGGATCCCTGGAACTACTGTCACATCAGTCTGACAAGCCTGATCTGCATGACCATAGAATGCATTATCAGGGATGTTTGGAACACAGACATTGGTAACCCTCAAACACTGGACGCCACACAGATTGGGCTCATGGAGTGTCAGCCTTGCCTCCTGAAACCGATTGTCTGCTTTGACTCAGTTTGCATAGCTGTTGAAGAGGGTAAGGCACTGCACAATGCCTATGTGGACCTCTCCAAGCCCTTCAATACCTTACACCAGTCTGGAAACATAGATTAACATACTAATCAGGCCATACATCCCTATGCCACTTGATGGTTTGCCACATGGCTTACTGACAGAACTCAAACTGTAGGTGTAATCTTCTCCAAAGCTATCCCCAGACAAGTGACAGGTGGAGTACCTCAAGTTTCAGTCCTGGGACCACTGTTGTCTGAAATCTACATCTCTGTAGTACAGGCCAACAGTACGGGACTCTGGCTAACAAAGGTAACATATGACTGCAAAATGGGAGTCATTATGAGCCTGACTGTACTGCATGATATGTTACTGATATCAGCCTGACGTCATACAGGTGGGATGGGGAACTGTCAACAACTTGTGGCCTTGTTGTGTAAGGTCCTGGTTATGGGATCTGCAACAGTTGGTAGTGTACTGCAGGGTAGACATGTTTGGCTGTGGGGGGGAATAGCTTTTCGTGCATGACATATGTTATTTGTGCCTGTCAGTCCCATTCATGGTACATGTGGACATATATGTTTCTGCTATGTTCCCACCTTATCTACAGATGTATGTCCATATATACCTATATAGATATAAATATCTGCTTACACATATGTGGATATATACATATATATATATAGCTATATATATATATATATATATATATATATATATATATATATGTGTGTGTGTGTGTGTGTGTGTGTGTGTATATATATATATATATAGATTATATATATATATATATATATATATATATATATATATATATATATATATAATATATATATATATATATATATATAGGGTGGGAGATTGGCATAATGGTTAAGGTGTTTACCTTACAGACACAAGGTGCAGTGCTTGATTCTCACACTGGGCAATTGGCTAGGCTTAAAATGGCCCACAAGGGTAGTTAGCCTAGTACTAATCTATGAACCTATATATATATACATTTGTATCTGTGTAGACATTAATATATTTTCACATGCACATACCTCTACATGTTGGAATATATTCTCTGTACTGTTGAATGACTGAGCCGGATGGTATGTTTGTGAATACAGCAGAGTTATGTATATCTGAGGTGGCTTAGAGGTAAATCACTGTGGTTATGGTGTGCATGGTCTTGGGTTCAAGCCTAGCAGAGGTTGTTTATTTTGTTGCTAGACAGAACAAGGGCCGATGGATACAGAGTGATTAAGGCACTGTAAAGAAGTTGTAAGCATGTTGTCAGGCGTGGTATGTCCGTTGTGAGTCACATGTGAAGGCACCATAGGTGGTGCAGGTATCCATTAGGGAACATGGTGGAGGTGCACTGTGTGCATGTACGTGCATATTGGACAGATGGCCAGGGTGACATGCTCTCTGTAGCCCACTGCTATCACTGCATAGTTACTATCAGTGGCCAATATGCAGTGTACTACCCACATATTGGCTGTTGCCTAGGCATTTGTGTGTGTATTACACATGGGTTGGGTGCGTGCTCTAGGTAGTAGTGGGGTTGCTAACTGTGATTTGCTGGCCTTGATGTCACATGTATGGGTATGGCTTTGCACCCCAGACTCACAGCTAATGTACATTTGTTATCCCTGTATGGTTGACATTGTGATATAGAGTATGGCCAGCATACAAACTATGCAAAACTTCCTCCACATTGCTCACAGGTGTCATTCACTTACAACCACCACTACAGAAGATGCAAGTCACCCCCACCCCCACACACACACACACACTCACACTCACTAACCTGTCATATCTGGTATTCGAACCCTACCTAGCTAGTTTATTACACTACAGCAATATGCAGTTGTAGTATGTGCCACAGACATTACTGAAGCACCTCTTCCCCAAAGGTGTATTTCACAATGAATGACATCAGCAAGAAGGGCATTTCAAGTGTACTGCGAGATTTACATTTCTTTTAAACGTGTTTACCGCTGCTTACTGTCACAAAAACACATTTACACCCACTTAAAAGTGCTGTATTCTGGCCTAAACAAAGTTATTCTAAACAATTTTCTAAACAAAGTTATTAACAACCTCTGCAGGTCTTGAACCCTGGACCATGTACACTATAGTCACTGGACTTACCACTAAGCCATCTGAGTTATATGCATGTTACATGGTTTTTAGAATACACCACTTACTACAGGTATTCCACAGTCTGAAAACACACAGAACAGTCACTTTCTGTACATATGTACAGTACCTTTTAATGTACTGTACTTTGTGAAAATACATAGACAAGTCTACATATGTACAACTGTTTTATATATATATACATATATATATATATATATATATATATATGCATTTCTGTGATGTGTAGACACACACACACACACACACACACACACACACACACACACACACATATATATATGTATATACACAGACACATTTATAGCCATATATATATAAACAGCTCTGAACACCCTTTGTGACACAGAAGGATTCCAAAGGAATTGAACTGTACAAAAAACACAGGCAACCCTTGTATTATAACATTTAAATATTAATTAGTTCACCAGAGAAGGGATGGTTGTTGTGTATGTGGAGTTTGGGGTGGGTACTGGTGGGTAAGGAAATACACCCTGGGGATTATGGAGTTTTGGGGGGGAATGATGGGTAAGGAACTATACCCCAGGGATCACTTCTGAGTCACTGCTCGACAGTGGCACAGGAAAATAACATACCCAACAGTAGTCATTCTTGACTGTCAGTTCTTTTCTATTCCTACCTATGTAATAATCTGTAGACTCCACTCACCACAGATGACTACCATGGTGTGCACCATATTAAAAGACATACCACATGTGTATACCTGGCTACATGGTAGTCACACACATACAAACACACAAACACTTGCCAGTATTGTGCTTACAAGTATTGCCTATGTAAAGGTTACTAGTAGAGTGGTAAGCAGTTGAGGGATGTGCCACAGAACCCATACAACTACAGTTAATCTGATTCTGCATCTGAGCTGGGTGAAATCACAGGATAGATTACTTGGAGTGGGGAGGGAGGAAAGGGTGGTTTAGCAGATGACAAGGATAAAGGCCAGTGCAAAAGGTGGCTTCTCTTTAGAAAGCAGTAAAACCCACTGTCATGACAGGATGCAGACACAAATACACACACACACACACACACACACACACACACACACACACACACACACACACACACACACACACACACACACACACACACTCAGGGATTTGCAGACATACACCCACACACACACACACACACACACACACACAGTTGCCAGTGGTGGGATCAGAACTCATGCCTATCTCCAGATCACTATTATAGTACTCTGCAGTTACGAGACACGTCACACAGATTACACATGTCCAGGCAGTCAGAATGCCCTTCTAAGATTGAGGACATCAACAGGGATAGTGACAGTTAAGATGTACATATCTGTAAACCTGTTTGTTTAAAGTAGGAGTCCATTTCAACCTGTTTCACAAACAAGACACATCATCACATGCAGCCTCAACATTGCCAAGTGTATATGGTGATATGCTCAAAGTACAGTAAACTGTACTTTAAGTATGGACATATGTTTGGACATAACTACTAAGTGGTGGGGCTACTTCGCAGATGAATGATCACTGAAGACAGCTCACAGGTGTGTTACAACCATTCCTACAATAACCTGTGTAACTGCTAAGCTCTGGTGTTGTTAATTGAAGGGGAAGACACACAAAGTAGAATGCAGTAAGGTTGACACTGAAGGCAAACCTCTTGACACCTATAACAGAAACACCTCCCATGTGGATATATTGTGCATATGTCAGCATAGTTGGCAAAGGTATAAGTCAGTAAACTTTGTAGCATGTGCGATAGTGCTGTAACTCTGTAATACCTATCATGAGATAGACAGGTGTTTGATTCCCAGTACTGGCAAGTGTGTGTGTGTGTGTGTGTGTGTGTGTGTGTGTGTGTCCATATATGTCACATATGGTAGGGAATACATCCCCTATGTTTTTTACTCTCCTGTACAGTGTTGTAGACATCTGTACAGAGTGAAGTGTTGAAAGCAAGACATAGGCAGGGGTTTAAATCTCACACATGTCAAGTGTCTGTATGTGTGTGGCTTAGGTGTATATCTTTGTGAATGCCACAGTGTTTTTGTTTGTGTGTGTGTGTGTGTGTGTGTGTGTGTGTGTGTGTGTGTGTGTGTGTGTGTGTGTGTATGTGTGTGTGTGTGTGTGTGTGTGTGTGTGGCTGTCTGATCCCTGGAGTGAGGCTGTATTTTACCATACTCAAATGATAAAACCCCCACCTCACATCCACTCATGGCACTCTAGTATCCCTGTTGATGTAATCAATCTTAGAAGGGCATTCTAACTGCCTGTAAATGTGTAAGCCCTGGGGTGAGGCTTGTTTTACCACAGTCTACTGATATATCCCCCTCTGCGCATATACTCACTGCAGTCTAGTATCCCTGTGGATGTCCTCAATTGCAGAAGGCCATTCTGACTGCCTGTAAAGGTGTAATCTCTGTGGCGTGTCTCGTAACTGTGTAGTATCATAATAATGATTTGTACATGGACAGGGGTTCTAATCCCAACACTGGCAAGTGTGTGTGTGTGTGTGTGTGTGTGTGTGTGTGTGTGTGTGTGTGTGTGTGTGTGTGTGTGTGTGTCAGAGTGTGTGTTTCTGTGTCTGTGAATCCCTGAGTGTGTGTATGAGTATTTGCTTCCTGTCATGACAGCAGGTATAATTGCTTTCCAAAAAGAAACCAACTTTTCAACTGGCCTTTACCCTTGTCATCTGCTGAACCACTCTTTTACCTCCTCTCCACTCTGGGTAACTATACCTGTGATGTCACCCAGTATGGATTTGAGGCTCTGGCTACAGTAGCTTAGTACACAGCTATCATGCTGTTGGACAATTGGATCAGTCAACATGTTTGAAACTTGGGAAGAGTATAACTGTGATGTGGAAGCTACAAAGTGCATGCAGGTATTGTCATACAGACCTGTGAGTAGTCTAAAGTTACATATGGGACACTAACTGAAAGCACTGACATCCCCCTTGTAGTCTGTTTGCACACATTTGGCACATGCAATTACACCTGAAAGAAGAAAGCAGAACATCAAGATCAACATGCAGTTACTGGTGTTACACATGATACATACTGTCAACAGTACAAAATGCATTCTAAAACTCTAGTATGTGGTATGTCTGCTATCTGTCAATACTACTCAACAGTGGTAATCTACAATTGTCTTCCTTGTATTTTCACCGTGTGCATCAGACCATATGACCATGTCCCTGCACCAATGGTATGGATGACTGGGATGCGGCACAAGCATCATCATATGCACAGGGTGATAATGTTTGCCAGAGGCCTAGGCTGTACCATTGGATGACATCATGTGTGTGGGTTAAGGCCTTTTATCTCATTGGCCTTATGCGGATGTTATGCGTGTGTGTGTTGAGGTGGCCTACATTTGTTTCTGGTGGGCGTGTGTATGTATGCACACTGATCTTGCATGTGGCTGGCCTACACATGGGTATTATTGACAGCTGCAGACTGTACAGGGCAGGTTGTAAAGTTCATGGCATCTGGCCATGGCCACGTGACCTGCATCTGCCAGGGGTGGCACGGCCACTACCAGGCAGAGGTCCAGATTGGGTACTGTCTGATGACACATGTCCACCAGAACCGTGTCCCTATTGGAACCATCCAGGACCATGTGCATGTGGCCTGCTGTGTCCTAGTGTGGATAGCACAGGCACAGCACCAGCTGCACTGGTGCTGCTACCATCACAATGGGAGCGGGCATGTGAAGTAGTATGTTCACATTCACCTTCAAGAGTTGGTGTAGCTGGTCCACGTGCCCGACGCCTTACTCCCACCAGATGTTCTAACACAGACATTCCACGCTCGAGGATCAACATGCCATGGTCAAGGACTCCCACCATGTCACACAATTGTCTATCCAAAACATCTACAAGCTGATGGTGAGCATTTTTAATTGCCTGAATGTTGTCAGTTAAAGAACACACAGTAGCCCTCTGAAGCCTCAGACCTTCTCTGTTGTGTCATTCAAAATGTTTCTGTGCCTCCATTACAGCCTAAATCATGTGTCTGGAGACACCAACTGATGTGCTATGTATTGCAGGGGCATGTTGGCCAGAAGCCTCCCTACGAGCAGCCCTAGGCACATGCCTGTATGGGACATCACCAGTCAGTTGGCTGGGATCATGGTGTGCAGACACACCTTCCATAGTCTCCACACTTTTCTGTTCCATGCTACTACCCGCCACCTGTCCTTCCACTATGGCCACTGGTGATGGGGTATGTGTAGGCATGACAACTGTGTGCGGGGATGAGGGGGATACAGGTGGAATGCCAACCAATGGCACAGATTCTGCCCCTGAGAGCCCTTCCTGTGTCTCAATCATACTTTCATCATCACTGCTAGAGTCTGTGGGGACACTAACATCAGGTGGACCGCAGGAGGCCAACACACATACATCAACACCTGTGAGGGGTGGACAGGAACTGTACATTACCAGTTATACATCACAGTACAGACACACAGAGACAGATACACAGAGACAAACACACAGGCAGACACACAGACAGACACAGACAGACACATGATATGGCACCCAACGGCATGCAAAATGCATGTGATATGGAAGAAGGCATTCAACTTACACAGTTATAGTGGTAGTTATCATACATCCCTGGGTTGCACACAACAGCATGCATGTTTTATGGCAGAAGGCATGCAGCTTACACAATTATAGTAGTAGTTAGCATACATCCCTGTGTTGCACAATTTGTGTTAGTAGGTTATGCCCCAAACCTGCAACACAATGCATTCACTATGCACCGTTGCACCACACTGCCATGTTTTGTGCACCATACCCCACATCATAACAGACCATCGCTGACCTGGGTACATCTGCCAGTGATGCTTTTTGTTGGCCACTGCCCCTATGTGTGAGGAGGACATGAGCAGAAGGGTATGTTAAGTGAATACTATGTTTGCCAGAGCCCTAGCTTGCATATCTCCCATAAACAGTGCATGTCTGTTCAACATTATTCTGCTTACCTCTGAGCTGAGTCTACAGAAAATGTGCATGTGGCTGTACACACATGTTTGACATGACTGTCCCTACTTTGCAGTGGTGCCACAGACCAGCACAGGTTAACAGTACACTGGCCTGATGTGTGACATATGACCTTGCCAATCACATGTAGTATGACATGTCTTCTGTTGATATGATGAATGACATGCATACATGTTTAACGCAATGGTGTCCTTTCAAATATACAGTGAGGTACTGGTGTCCCAATGCAGGGATGTGTTATATTAGCATGGACCTTCAGCTGATGCAATGTTGTCAGTCCGCCCTACAGTTATACAGTGACATACTGCACATTGAGCTCATGTGCATAGCCATTGCAGGGCATCATGTTGCTTCACTATTGCTATACAGTGTAAGTTACAGACACAGTTCATAGCCATGACTGTGTTCAGATACAATACATATCTAATGTGGAATGTAACCCACGTCACTGAGGTGTATACACACTAAACCCTAATGTGGAATGTGTGACACAGGTCACTAAAAGGTATACAGATGACACCCCTGCACATCTGCAATCATATTGCAGATGCCAAGCAACTATGCCCAGACATGGGTAACTGTGCAGTACGCCGTGTTCAGCATGCCATCTGTGTACTTCACACACATGAGGAGCAGCCATGACAGTGATGTTTGACACCAGCAAGGTGAATGTACTGTATCTGTGGCCTGATGTAGTTGTATGTGTATGTTGTGACACATGTATGTATTTGGATACTGTATAGGTTAAAGCTTTCATGTCGTGACACACTCAAAATGTTCAAGACATGTTTTGTGGTGCTTTGATGTCATATCTACACAAGGTGTGCACAGCCCTGTATAATGCTTAGTGTGTCACAGCTGCAATAAAACCATTACACAAAGGCCATAGTTGTATTGTGTTAAGCCAATGTACAACAGGGTGTACACACATGTACATGTACATCCCTTCTACTGTCTGTGTTGTTTCATGTCTCTGGCCATCCTCCATGGCCAAGTGTAAACATGCTTTGTCCAATGGTTGTGATAGGCATCTATTTCATATGTCAGTGTTGTCCCATATGACATACACCCATATATGTCATATGCTCCACTGAGAACAGGTTTATGCAGACAAAGGGTGGTATATTTGGGATCTGAGATAATCATGTTTTGCAGGATAGTTAACCTGTGTTGCAGTCAACCCACAAAATGGCATGGACATGTCAGATAGCAGATGACATTGTGTGACATTCATAGCAAGGGTATACTCCACAAGGTTGAATCCTGTTGGTTTGCCATAATCCAGTACCAAAACATATAGTGTGTTTGCACACATATGCTCTCTGTATAATACTGTTTGTATTCCCCACATGTGTGATGCTGATCTGTAGTACATGTCCCTACAATGAACAACTCCTCCACCATTGTATTTACAGCTGTCCACACATCTGGCAATGACAGTTTGTAAGGTTTAGTGTGGGTGTTTCATATAGTCTTCAGATATTCCACATGGGTAACCACTGTGATGCATTGTAGGTCTGACCTGTATATATTAACAGGATCACCATACATAATGTGTACTTGTGTTAAATGGCCACATGGCAGATAGCATGCATTTAATATGATTTGTGCGTTATCAAGCCTGATAAGTAATAACAAACTCACCAGCAACAGGCTGCTGCCACTGCAAAACACCAGATGCACCTAAATAAGAGTGTCAGAGCAGTAAGATCATTATCCACACCTGTGTGACAGCTACAGGGTGCAATGTGCATGTTGGCACTTAAGCCAGTACAATAGACTATACTGTGCAGTATGCACATCTGTGCATACATAGAGTAGCAAATTATAGTAGGTGGCATGTGTGCATGCATGCTTTGCATATAGGTTCATAGGTTAATACTAGGCATTTATAAGCCTAGCCAGAATGTGTTTGGCTTTCGCCACCCATTTTAAATTTATTTTGCTATGCCCTTTTTCAAGGTTAGTATACTGTGCCTCTGTCTAACAGTGACACAGAAGTGATACCCAGGGTAAACCTACGATCTCCCATCCACTCATCAAGATTCCTCTTGAAGAGAGTCAATGAGGGACTCTGCCTAACCTGGACTGGGATTTTATTCCAGAGTGAAGAGAGCCTCTGGGTTATGAATCTTGGTGAGGTACTTTTGGGGTCTTTCCAGTTGCTGCAGGTGTCTGGTAAGGTACATCCCAAAAAGGGGCATTGTACTCAATTATGGGCCTGATGAGGGATGAGTAAAGAGGCACGATGACCTCCCCTGATCTAGATGTGAATCCCTTCATGATTAGGTGGGCTATATAAAATGTTTTTCTAACCACTTTGGCAATGTGGTTGTCAAATGAGAGATTGCTATCAACTTGGGCCCCCAGGGTCCCTAATTACTTCTTCTGTACTTAATGGATTACCACCTATGTGGTAATTTGTGGGCACTTTGTTTTTGCCAAAGGGGATGACTATACACTTTTTGGCGTTTAGCTTGAGGCCATGGCTCTGGCACCAGTTGTCTGTTTCTATGAGGCCCTTTTGGAGGATGCTTGTGTCGGCTGGAGAGTCAATTATGGTGCCCAGTTTGCAGTCATCTGCGAACTTAGTCAACCACAGTCATTCCGTGTTGGCCTGTACCTCCGAGAAATATATACCGAACAAGAGAGGTCCCAGGACTGAGCCTTGTGGGACGCCACTTGTAACTGGTTTGGAGTCTGACATGGCTCCAGCAATTCTAACCATGTGGGTTCTGTCCTTGAGCCAGTTTGCAACCCATCTAGTGACAATAGGGTTTTATATTTAAGCTGGTGAGCTTATCTATAATGCCCGAGTGGGGTATTGTATCGAAGGTTTTTGCGAGGTCCAGGTAGGCTGTGTGGACCACCTTCCCTTCATCAATGGCCTTGGTGACTATTCCAAAGAAGTTGACCAGGTTTAAGAGGCAGGATCTGCCCTTAACAAAGCTGAACTGGGTAGTATCCAGTGTCTGTAGGTCCCCAATATCTTTATTCATGAGATCCATGATGATCCTTTCCATAGCTTTGCAGACCAAGCTAGTCAGGCTTATGGGGTGATAGTTTCCCGGGTCTGTTGAGGCACCACCTTTGTGGAGAGGGACCACTGTTGCTGTACGCCACTCTTTGGATACTTATCCTGTAGTAAGGCTGAGATTGAACAGTAGTTTTATGTTTGGGTTTAGCTCTTCTTGGAGTTCATGTAGGATGCAGCCTGGGACACCGTCTGGTCCCATTGATGCTGTGTTTTTTGCTTTGGAGAGGGCGGCTCTTACCTGAGCATCTGAGATGTCAGGGGGGTAGCACTCTGCTGGGAAAGATATTTGCCCTTTTGGTGGGGAGGGGGGGAGAAGTTTGCGCTGAACCTGACAGCTAGGATGTTGGCAATGTCTGTGGGTTTGGTGTATTTTTTGTCATTTTGGACTAATTCTGAGCATATCTGGGAATTCCCACCCAGGTTCCTAACATAACTAAATAAAGCCTTGTGATTATCCTTAGTGTCCTGTGCAATTTTTCTCTCAAAGCTGGCCTTAAAAGATTTTAGTTTTTTGCTAATACTGATCAGAGATACCTTCCCTTTTTGGGATTTTGCTCTATCATGTAGTAGCTTCCTCTTTCTATTGTATAGTTTGTTTATGGCTGGGGTCCACCAGACAGGACGTCTGCCTTTGGAGGATTGGGTCTTGGTTTTATTAGGGATTGCATGATCCATGCATTCCTGAAGGTGTTCATAGAATGCATTTATAAAGCATTCTGTGGTCTGGGCCGTATTTTCCACAGGCCCGGGGGCTTTGAAGGATTCCACCTTGGTTTTGAAGAGTGTGAACTTTGCTTTAGAGAAGATTTCACTGTGGTTTTCTGGGCAGGGGGTGGGGTCAGGATGTGAATATCCAGTGAGATCAGTTTATGGCCTGATCTTACCAGTGAGGGATACACTTCTGGTCTAGAGCATAGAGTCCCCATGTTGGTGATGATCAGGTCCAGTGTGTTTTCCCCTCTTGTGGGAGTGGTAACAAATTGTTCCATAACATTTGAGTTTATGAATTCTAGGAATCTTTGGGCTACGGTGTTGGAGTAGAGTAATGCTCCCAGTCTATGTTTGGGTAGTTGAAGTCGGCCAATATAATGGTGTTTGGAGAGACCTTCATATTTTCCGGTGTTCTCAGGAAGGCCGAGTGGGGTTCCTGGGTTTGGGAGGGTGGTCTGTAGCAGGCTATAAACTGGAAGGCAGTTTTACCCACTGTTAGTTGCACATAGATAGTCTGTGATGCTTCGTGCTTTGCCACCAACCTGGAGGTGTGGGTATCTTTGAGGAATATCGATACTCCCCCTCCTTTTGTGGTTCAGTCCAAGTTTTGGGGCCGAAAAGCATGGTATGCGGTATAACCTGGTAGTGCTGGGGTGCCCTCGGGAGCCCAGAACCAGGTTTCTGTTACTGCACAGATATCAATGTTCTCCATGCTAAGGAGAGTTTCGAGTGCATGCATCTTGAGGTTTAGACTTCTGGCATTGAGTAGCATTACTCTTAGTTTCTTATCCCTTGTGATACCTATGGAGGTGGGTTTGTCTTTTGAGCCTTGCCTAAAAAAGGTACTATGGGAGTAGCAAGAGCCTTTGCCAATATCTGTAAGTCCAGGGGTGACAGGTGCAAGCCGTCCCTAGTGAAGCATCGTGGCTTGTCGAGCATATCATCACAGGCTGGCAGGCATTGGATTCCCTTTGAATGACACCAGTACTTAAGCCAATTGTTGAAATTGATCATCTTGTCTTCATATTGTGGCATCATTCTTGGTGAGGGTAAGATGCTACTCAAGGTCAGGGTCATACCGGCCTGGGCTACATGCTCAGAGAGCTCCTCTATGTCTCTTTTCATGTAGTCCAGGGAGGTACGTCTCAGGTCATTCACACCAGCATGGACAATGACTGAGTCATATTTGTACTTGCCTTGGAGTGACCTGAGGGCTTGTGTTATGTGACGGATCCTAGCGCCCGATAGGCTGCTCACCGTGACCTTCTCCTTGTTCAGCCTGGTGAGTGGGACGTCAGTGTGCCTGATGATAGAGTCACCTATTACAAGTGTATCAGGTGTGTTGTTTAGCTTTAAGGGCTGTGACTGTTCGGCACACTGGCTTTGTGAGATATGTGTTGCATGTGTTTTGTTTTGGGATCGCGGTTGCTTGGGTGTCTGCTTTGGAGATCTCTGCTGCTTAGGCAGATCTTTATTTAGAGCATCCAAGTATGTTTTTGTGTGAGTATGTGTTTGGTTTGCTGTTGTGGTAGGTCTATGTGAGACTGGAATTGTAGTGAGTGTGGTTTCCTTCTCCTCCTTACTGGTTATGCCAGTACTGACTTGAGAGAGCTTAGCCTCCAGTTTGGCTATATGGTTGCATCTCTCACATGTGTTGGAATTTGTTGGGAGGAGGAGAGGGTTGTCTGTGTACATGAGGCAGTTGTAACATTGCCTCAAGATTCCCAGATTCACCAGCTGGACTGGAGAGGAGATTGACAACTGACCTTTGGACATGCTAAAATAATATTGGGAATTCCTTTATAATTGAAAACAAGGGCCAATGGGGAGTGAGGGTGTAGTGCTTTTAATTTTTAGTGCTGACTTATATAATTGCTTTAGTGAGCGAGTGCCAGGTAACTTAAGTGCAATGTGTTACAGGTAACTTAAATGCAAAAATGACAAACAGTAACTTTCCTTCAAGTGAAACAAGGAAATAAGTACAGTAAGCAATGCAGATATCACTAGGGATCCACAGAAGTGCTGAGAAGCCGTGTTTTAGGTGGAATTAGTGTTCCAGGGAAATAACAAGCAAACAAACAACAAGCATACAAACAAAGCTAAATTCAGCAGGCCTGGATCTAGTCTATGCTACAGCAAACAAGGTGTACCAATTTCAGTAAGAAACAGTTGAAATATGCAGGCACTATAAATCTTTAACCAGAAATTCCCAGCTCAGAAGGGCAGAGTCCAGCCTCTCCTCCCACAAGAGTGCAGACCACGTACCTTCTTAATGTAAAATAACTGGCCTGAAGCCCAAGTGCTTAAACCAGAACTAATACACTTTAAGAATAACAGACACTGAGCTCTCAATCAGCAGTTCCCAACTTAGAAGTATGAAAGCTACCTGTCCTGCCACCACAGTGCATGCCACAAACCTTCTTAATGTAAAACAACTGGTCTGAAGCCGAAGTGCTTAATCCAAGAGACTTAGAATGATAGCTACACTTTAATCAAGTTACTACCAAGCAGTAATAAATACAATTGAATACTTTAATGAATGCCTGGATTTGTGCTCAAGTCATACAAACAAAGGTAGATTCAGCAGGCCTGGATCTAGTCTATGCTACAGCAAACAAGGTGTACCAATTTCAGTAAGAAGCAGTTCAGATATACATGCACTATAAGCCTTTAACCAGAAATTCCCAGCTCAGAAGGGCAGAGTCCAGCCTCTCCTCCCACAAGAGTGCAGACCACGAACCCTCTTAATCTAAAATAACTGGCCTGAAAGCCCAAGTGCTTAAACCAGAATTAATACACTTTTAGAATAACAGACACTGAGCCCTCAATCAGCAGTTCCCAACTTAGAAGGATGTAAGATACCTGTTCTGACACTACAGTGCAGACCACAAACCCTCTTAATGTAAAACAACTGGTCTGAAGCCCAAGTGTTTAAACTAAAAGACTTAGAATGAGTTACACCAAGCAGTAATAAATACAATTGAGTATTTTTAAGATGACACAAAAGCAAAATAAAGTAGGAAGAAACACAAGTACAGTAAAAGCAGATGATTTTTTTTTTCAGAAAAGTAGCAAAAGCAGTAGTAAATACAATTCTCATGCAGTGCAAGCTGGCACACTTGAATATGTAGCAATATTATTCCACACACAGTTTGAAAAAATGTAATTAAATTAAAAAGGACTAAAAGCAAGTGCAGAAAGGGTTTATCAGGTAGAATGCGGTAAAGAGATGGGCCTGGGGGAGTGTCTGAGATCAAATCTACAGTGGGGCGGGCACTGCAAAAGCCACTCAATTTAAACTACAAACAAGAACAGGGAAGGGGGGGTGGGGAAAAACAGTTTCAACATAGATGTGAGGAATGTGCAAATTATAAAGCCAAAAAATATATACTGTTCTCTATATATTTGCAGAGCAGTAAGACAACAGATATCTAAGCAAACAGTTTAGCTCTATAATACAGAATAATACAGAAAAATATACTCAGTTCTATATATTTGCAGATAGTTCTGTAAGGCTGTCTCTCAAACTAAGGTTCCAGTTTGAATGCAGATTGTTAATTAACAGGACACACAACACTAGATCAATTATATCAGCTGAAGACAAGGCAGGAAATGACGGGGGGGGGAAACAGTTTCAACACAGATGTGAGGAATGCGCAAATTATAAAGCCAAAAAATATATACTGTTCTCTATATATTTGCAGAGCAGTAAGACAACAGATATCTAAGCAAACAATTTAGCTCTATAATACAGAATAATACAGAAAAATAAACTCAGCTCTAAATATTTGCAGATAGTTCTGTAAGGCTGTCTCTCAAACTAAGGTTCCAGTTTGAATGCAGATTGTTAATTATAGCTCCTAGTTCATAGTCATTTGCAAACTTCAGTATGCATATGCCTTCTGTGTTAGTCTGTGTGGTATAGATTTAGATAACAAAGAGGGAGAGTACCAGGACTGAACCCTGTATTACTGTAGTTGGCACTGGGTTTGCTGTGCATGTATGAGTCAGACACCTTCTGTAGTGTTGGTTCTGCCAGCGGTCCAGTTGCCAACCAATCCTGTGACATGGGAATATACACCTAGTTTACTGAGTGTAGCTGGAACCCAGTATGGGTGATGGTGTCCTAAGACCTGGCAAGGTCAAGATATGCTGTGTGAATCAACCTTATTGTCATCTTCATCTGTACTGACTACATCACATAAGTTGATCAAGGTTCATGGCCTTACAGACCAGACTCAGCAGGGTAGTAGTGCACTATTTCCCATTATCAGTGGTGTCTTCCCCTTTGTGGGTTGTGATAACTGCTGCTAATTACCATTCAGTGTGTACACAGCCTGACATGCAGCTATGACTGAACACGATGTGTAGATGGAGAGCAACCAGTTCTGACTTTTGTGTAAAATACACCCTGGAGATGTTGACAGGTCCCATGCAAGCTGTATGTATGGCTTTAGAGAGTGCAGCCTGCACTTGCATAGTTGTTATTATGGGGACTCTGTAGTGTACATGAATATATAAATATATGTACCTGTTGGGGGGAGGTGAGAGTGGGTTTAAGTTGTCACAGACCCTAACTGGATGAACAGGTGCTATTTCTGTAGGTGCAATACTTCTCATGCCATAGTGTTCTGAAGCAGGGCAGGTGTTGTCGTTGTCATTATGATTCATGACACAGCTATAGAATGCTCTGTGGTTGGCCTCATAATATGTGGCTGATTAGTTTCACAGTGGCTTTATGTGGTCTTCTATGGTGTATCTAAATCTTACTGAGGCTGACCAGGGATCACCTCCACTCATGCAACAGTTTCTACCTTCTGTGGTGCAGTTTATGGCAGGGTACCACCAGTTTGCCTTCCTGTTTGTGTTTGGGTGAATCTTGGTTCTATTTCAGTAGCACAATCACTGCACTAATGTGAGTGCTTAAAGTGCATTTGTGTAGGATTCAGCATTTGCACATGCATTGTCCATCTGCATGAGTGCCATGACACTCACCACTTCTGTCTTAAGAAGCATAACATTGGCTTTGGAGACTGACTATGTGTAGCATACTGTTAGCCCTATTTGTGTGACTTTGGTGATCCAGTTCATTGTGGTGATGAAATCCAACATGCATTGAGCACAGGTGTTGGTACATGAGGAGTCCTCCCAGTTAATAGTGGGATAGTTGAGAGTAGCCATTATTATGGTTTTCTGTCTCAAACCTAATATTCCCCATTACAGTACAATATGACAGCTGGGAATTCAGAGGCATGGTGGGTGATCTGTAGCAAGGTGCAATTTGGATTCCACTTTGGCACAGAGGTAGATTCTCAGCATAATGCATCTGATGTTATGCAAGTGCAAATAGCCTGGGGGTGTACATATCCTTCAGGAATATGGACACACCTGCGGCCCGTGTGTTCCAATAAAGGATAATGGCCAAGAGGTGTGGTATGTGTTATGGTCATGCAGGGGTGCTCTCCGGAGCATTGAACCATATCTCAGTCACTGCACAGATATGTTATCCATGTTAAGGATTGACGTAAGTGAGTCCATATTGAGTTTCCAAAATGTATCATTGAGTAGCTAGACACACAGTTTATTGCTTGGCTGTCCCTGTTCCAGCAGTGGAATTGTCACTTGAACCTTGCATGATGAAGGCACTATAGGGAAAGCATGAGCCCTAGCCAATATCCAGATTCCCAGGGGTGACAGGTGCAGGCCCTGTCTGGCAAAGCATCATGATCTGTCAACCTTGTTATCCCAGGCAGAGAAATACTGGATATCCTTTGGATTACAGCAGTACATTAGACAATTGGGGAATACAATCCTTTTGTCCCTGTACTGCAGTATCATTCTGGCCAATGGCAGACTGCTACCCAGGCCTTGGGACATACCTGCATGGGCTACAAGACCTTGCAGTTCCTACATGTGTGTTTCCATGCAGTCCAGGTTACGGCATCCCAGGTCCTGCACAACAACATTTAATATGCCAGAACCATGTGTACAGTTCAAAAGGTGGTCTAAGTGTATGGGTATGTGGGTAATCATGGCAGACAGGCAGCTCAGTGTTTGCCCTTGTATAGCTTGGTGTTTGACATAGTGCTAGACTTTGCATTCACAAATGAGTACTGTTGGGCATGTTTCTGGCCATGTGTTCTGAGGAGTGGCACAGTTTGCAACTTGTTTCATACAGTTTGTGTAATTTATTTGTTGTCTGTCTGTTCCAGCTTGGGAGGTCCCTTGCTTGGCCAGATACTCGGATGTCTCTGTGAATGTGTGTGCTTTTTGGTGGTATGCGTGGGTGTCCTTACTGTGTTCTGGTAAGGGTATGTGTCGAGTGTGGTGATGAGATGCTTGTGTTAACCTACACTGCATGACTGTCCAGTCCAGTCATGGCTGTAGACTGGACTGCCTTCCAGCTTGCCTCTGTAGCTGCATCCCAAACAATGTGTGGGGTGTGGTGTTAGGTGGATTTGGCAGTGTACATGGCATGGGGAATACATTCCCCCAAGATGGCCACATACACAAAGCTGACATTGCTAAACACCAGTAGCTGACTAGTGGACATGCCTGTATAAGCATTCAGTGCTACAAGTACCAAGTACTGTATTTAGTTTACTTATTGTTTATGAAGATGTTTTATATGGTGATGCTCACAAGTACATATTTGAGTTATGGACGTGAAAACACTGGCTATTACAGAAACATAGTAGCTAACTTTAGCAGCAATCCTCATCTGAGGAGCACATCACATCCTGATAGTTGATTACAGATGATGCAAGTGTCAACAGGGCTGTATCCTTTTCTGGGTATATACTCGCATATCCACCAGAACCATGAGGTCTGTTGGGCACGGACACCCACTCCCCAAACTGAGTCAAGTATCAATAGACTCTGCTGCCACTATCAACATGATCAGGATATAATCAGATAGTGTAAGCCATCACCTATGAAGCAGCTATTACACATGAGCAGCAGTCTCCTACATCTTACACTCCTACTGCAGATGTTACACTGGGGTTAAAGATGATATGCAACTTGTTTCATTAGCAGTACTGTGCACAACCTTACATACAGTATTTGGAAGCGGCTGTTAGGTTGGCAATGAGAGGTTAGGCTACACAAACATGAAAGTTCAACCAGTGGGTCTCTACTCTCAATATCCACTCTATGTAGGTGTGTACATAGCCATTTGGCCCAGCCCTGTAACAAGGGTCACAACACATTTGCATAATATGTACACATGCACAGCTGTTATTGCTTGCAAATGATACTAGAGAGGTAGATATTGCATGATGATATATTATTCCATGATAATATGTACACATGCACAGCTGTTATTGCTTGCAAATGATACTAGAGAGGTAGATATTACATATGCTGCCTGGTTAAAGAAACTCCAGCTCTACTCAGTGGCATACCGCCTGCTCAGAGGCGATTTGTGCCTGACGTATAAAGCCATGTCCAACCCGGAATTAATGGACATGCTGCACCTCAGAAAATCCAAATCCCATCGAGCTACGCGCTCGAGAGACTTGAACCTCAGCACTGAAATAAATAGGACATGCTGGAGGGACAGATTCATAACTCAGAGGCTCCCTTCACTCTGGAATAAAATCTCAGTCCAGGTTAGGCAGAGTCCCTCATTGACTCTCTTCAAGAGGAATCTTGATGAGTGGATGGGAGATCGTAGGTTTACCCCGGGTATCACTTCTGTGTCACTGTTAGACAGAGGCACAGTATACTAACCTCGAAAAAGGGCATAGCAAAATTCATTTAAAATGGGTGGCAAAAGCCAAACACACTCTGGCTAGGCTTATAAATGCCCTAGGGCAGATACCCTAGTATGAACCTATGAACCTTTGAACCTATGAACCTATGTCTTATATACATGGATAGTTACCTAGCTCTTCCAATTGTCTTTGCTATCATGCTGCTAAACTGTCAGATGAATACAATTCATATGTATCCTGTTATTGAGTATTGTAATTGCCTTCAGACATAACTAATGTTTGTATAACATAACACAAATGCTATGTAAAATGGAATAAAAATGAGATAAATCTGCCTAGGATACTGTACATTACACAGTTATTGGCACATTATCCCACAATGCAAATCATATTTGCAAAGTAAGCCCACCTTTGACATGTTCATCTCACTAATACACCCATACATATGTCTACTGTTACAATATATCAATATCTACTATTCCCAGTTATAGCACATACTTGTTGGACCAACCCTGACACCGACAGTGGCTGGAAAAGAAATAATGAATTCCAAGCCCAAATATATCATCCCTTGTGGTGTATGAGGAGTTTGCCTTGTGACCTACAGCAGTACACACATAGAATACTACAGGCATAACTACTGCTCAACAATACATTACTACAAGATAGCTATTTCCACTATATGCATTGATTGCACTGCAAGTATTACAGAACAGGTACTACACACACAGACATACTACAATTTATGCATACCTTATTGGTAAATGGAGGTGTCATTGAGTTGTATGTTATTTATTTCAGTCTTTGTTTTATTTATTTTTAGGGTATTTTGTAATATTCTGCAGGTATATACAGATGGCTTGAATGTGTGACAAGCTATCCTTTCATAGTTAGAGATCAGTACCATGTGCTATCCTGATCACCAATTGATGTTCCAAAGTAGTTAATAATATGCACATCAGTTGTGTAGCTACTCCATTAGCCAATACCATGGCAACAGTGGAGTATAACTGAGTACTCCAATTGGGCACAGTTGTCCCTTTGCCTTACTTTTGAGGAAGACAGCCTGGAAGTGTGGTCTGAAATCTATTGCAGCAGCTGAATGGAGACAAACTCAGCTATATTGTGTGGAATGTCTAGACGTTTTGGTCTACATGTAGGTACTGCTGTTATATTTCTGAACATTGCTACTTGTGCAGGGTTTGTCTGTACCTAATGCTTCTGCATATGTTTCAGACTGGCCAGGTTGTTTGACCATGTCAAGACTGTATGGCTATGCATATAATGTTAGGGGTTTACAGTGTGCTCGCCAGATATCTTTAGTTTGGTGTTAATGTGCATCATACTGTGCTGATAATCAGTAATTGGTAACACTTCCGGGTGTAATTACTTTTCAACTCTCTGAAACAAGATTCGTTCAAACAAACCCCTGTAACATCAGCAGCTGTTCCATTATATAACAGCAACTATTTCACATAGGGCCATGTTAGTGTGACTCTGTCCAGGTATGTTGAGGTTTCAGCAGATGTCGTACAGTGGGTGAATAATTGGTTATGGTATGACAGTATGTATTGTTGTCATTAGTTTGGGTGTGGGGGAGATATTGGTGGCTGTACATAGCAGATGCAGGTGTGTAGACACTGCTTTTATACATATTCTATATGTGTGTGGGGGTTCTTTCCGTATGTGAACACCTATTCCTTATTGGACTAATACTGTGGTAATTGCAGGCTGATTCATTAAGGCACTGTTAAATGCTTCCTGTATTGCATGCAGGTAATGTTAGTCCTTGGATTCTTTTGGCCATACATCGGAATGTAATAAAGGTTTGCTAAATAAAATATGTCTGTGTATTTCTGTCATGGATATTTGCAGTCATTGTAGTTTTGTTGGTGACTAACCCTATTTGGCTCATGCCCGTATGACATATTTGTAATAGTGTATTGGCATATACTCTTCATATGTTATGTTCATATTGTTTGGGGGGGCAAAATGAGTGATTGCTATGCTCCATGTTATACTCAGATTTGAACACTTTGGATGCTGTATATACACACGTGTATGTATGTGTGTGTGTGCGTGTGTGTGTATGTATACATATACATATATATATATATATATATATATATATATATATATATATATATATATATATATATATATCTTTATGTACCAGTAATATATATTTTTTTTGCATACATTTATATGTACCGCCATAGATGTGTAGATGTTTTTAACCTATCTATCTATAGATATATATATGTATATATATATATTTATCTCTCTCTCTCTCTCTCTCTATACATATATATATATATATATATATATATATATATATGTGTGTGTGTGTGTACATCTGTATATATAATATATACATACATCTATATAGCATACACCTATCATTGGGTACATGGCAGTTTGTCCTATTTCCACACAGTCTTCCCTTTTGTATTTTAACCTGTCTGAAAACACAGCTGACATATGTACATCTCAGGTAGCTTAGTGGTAGGTTACTCTGAGGATGGTGTACATGTTTGTGGGTTCTAATCCTGGAAGTGGTTATTATTTTACTTCTCAGAGCAGGCACTACTAGGGAAATAATAACATAAGAAATGAAAGGGGAAAATATAAAATAAAATTCCTAACTACATTAGGCATAGCCCCTCACTGACACTTCAAGGAAAACATTGACAGGTGAATGGGTAACGGAATATTCAACCCTGGGATCATGTGTGCCAGAACCATACAGCTGGGGGGGAGCCCCACCAGTTTTAAGGCCGCAAGACCTGTCGGAGAAATTGATTGGTGTGAAGTTTTCATGTTAACATGCCCTGTTTAGATCACTAAGTGCCCCTATCACCCTCTGCCCCTCCAGTCTTCAACAGCTTCTGGCACCTCTACCTGGCATCAGTTCATTGGCTATGCTTGACAGAGGCTCAGTTAATTGATCAGTGGGGTGGAGAAAGCCAGTACACTGTAGCTATGCTTCTAAATGCCCTTGGGTGGATAACCTAGTACCTACTTGTGAACCTCTAAGGTGCAGGCTGTCAATGAAATACAATATGTGAATACACAGAGCTTTCAGATCACAATATACAGTGAGTAATAAGCATGTAGGCAGAAAACTGTTCAATACAGCAAGAACATGCAGAACACTGATAATTAATCACTCCAAAAGTCTCTCTTGGAAGCTAGAAGGCTTGTATCAGATTAAGGCTTTCTATTGCTTACCAGTAGGTTACCTACAGGAAATGTGAGAAACAAGCACAGACGGAAAATATGCAAGCAACAATACCATACTGGTTTGCACCTGTCACCCTTAGGCTTTTGAATACTGGCCAAGGCTCTTGCCGCCCCCATGGTGCCATTTTTAGGTAAGGCTCAAAGGTGAAACACACCTCCGTAAACAGCACAAAAAAGTAAAACAATGAGGGTTATGCTACTCAACGCCAGTTGTTGAAATCACAACATGCACACACTCACATCACTCCTCAGTATGGACAACGTCAACATCTCTGCAGTGACTTGAAACCTGTTTTAAGGCTCCTGAGAGCACCCCACAACTACTGGACTACAACTCATACCACACATTTCGGCCACAGAAGATGAACTGGCACAGAAATGGAGGGGGTGTATCCATATTAATCAAGGATACCTACACCTCCAGGTTAGTGTGACAGCATGATACCTCTGAGATCATCCATGTGCAGCTAACATCTGCCAGAACTGCAATGCAAATTGTGGCCTACTACAGATCACCCTCCATGACCCAGGACCACCACTCCACCTTCCTGGAGACAGTGGAAAACATGACAGTCCTACTGAACACCCTGATATTGGACGATTTCAACTACCCTACCATTAACTGGGAAAACTACTTGAGTACTTAATTCCAGGTCCAGCGCTTCCTGGAATTTATCAACTGAAATGCTCTGGATCAGATGGTAAACTCCCCAACTAGAGGTGGAAACAAACTAGACCTGGTAATCACCAACATGAGCGACAGGTGCAACACAGCAGAGGTAAACCCGTCAGTGGTTAGATCTGACCATAAACTATTCACTGTGGATGTCCACACCCCACCATCTCCCCCACCCAAGGAATCCACAGTGAAAACCTTTCCTACAGCTAACTTCACACTACTAAAAACAGAGGTGGGAAGTTTTGCAGCCCCCACACTAAGGGGAAACACTGCCCAAGATACAGAATGATTTACAAATTCACTCTTTGAGCACCTACAAGGATGTATGGATCGTGCCATCCCTGGTAAACCAAGACTCACTCCTCCAAGACAAGGACACCAGTCTGGTGGACCCCTGCAATAAACAGGCTATACAACAGAAGGAGGACAGTAGTCCAGAAATAAAAGAAACTCCCAAGAAGGAAGGACATCCCTGACCAGTATTAGTAAGGAACAATGGTCCCTCGTGTAATCATCCAAGACTAACTTCAAAAGGGAAATAGCCAAAGAATAGACAGATAACAACAAAGCCTTCTTTGGCTATTTCAAGAATCTAAGTAGTAACTCACAGATCTACACTGTGCCAGTGCAGTATAACACAAAATATACTGAACCTGCTGATATTGCCAACGACCTTGCAGATACATTCAGTGCAAACTTCACCCCCATATCACCCCCAAAAGGGTACACAACAATACACAGAAAGTACAGTATCCCAGACATCACAGATGCACAGGTGAAAATAGCCCTCTCAAAGGCAAAACACAGCATCACTGGGGCCAGATGGTGTCCCAGGCTGCATCTTTCAAACACTACAAGACAAACCAATCCCACATCTAAATAAGCTTTTCAATCTCAGCCTCTCCACAGGCTCCATGCCCATAGAATGGCACATAGCAATGGTTATTCCACTCCACAAAGGAGGAGCCACAACTGAACATGGTAACTACCACCCCATAAGCCTGACTAGCCTGGCCTGCATGGCTATGGAGCCCATCATCATGGAACTCATTAACAAAGAAATTGATAGCCTCCAAACACTTGACCCAACCCAGGTCTTCTTGGTTGAGGGCACAACTTACCTACTGAATCTGGTTGACGTCTTACAGACAGTCACCCAGGCAATAGATGAAGGGAGATGTGGTTCACACATCCTACCTGGACCTCGACAAGGCTTTCAACACCATTCCCCACCTGGGTATTATTGATAAACACACCAGCCTGAACATAAACCCCTATGTCACAGGATAGGTTGCCAACTGGCCTGAAGACAGAACCCACATGGTAAGACTAGCAGCCTCCAGGCCCAACTCTTAATCAGTCACAACTGGTGTCCCACAGGGCTCAGTCCTGGGACCCCTAATGTTCGGCATATACTTCTTCGAGGTACAGGCAAACACAGGTGGACTATGGCAGACCACGTTTGCCAATGACTGCAAACTGGGATCCATAATTGACAGTCCAGCTGACACAGACATCCTTCAAAATGGCTCACGGAGACTGACACAGGGTGTCAGAGTCATGGCCTCAAGCTAAATGCCACAAAATGCATAGTCATTCCGTTTTGGAAAATGAAACACCCACAAATTACCACATAGGTGGCAGCCCCCTTAGTGCAGATGAGTTAATAAGAGATCTGGGGACTAAGGTAGATAGTAATCTCTCCTTTGACATTCATATTGCCAAAGTAGTTATGACAACCTTCAATATAGGCCACAATATAGGGTTCACATCTAGACATACTGAGGTTATAGTGCCCCTTTACTCGTCACACATCAGGCCCATCATAGAGTATAATACCCTATTTGGGATGTATCTCAGAAGACACTCCCAACAGCTGGAAAGACCACAAGAGTACCTCGCAAGGAGGATTACTGGCCTCAAACATATGTCCTATGCAGCCAGACTGAATAAACGCCAGCTGTACTCAGTGGCATCTCATTTACTCAGAGATGATCTCTGCTGGCCTGCAAAGCCATGTCCAACTCAGACTTAATGGATATGCTCCACCTAAGGAAATTCATTTCACAGTGAGCCACATGCTCTAGTGAGCTAAACCTTGCCACAACAATAACTAGAACATGCTGGAGGGACAGATTCCTGTCACAGAGACTCCCCATGCTTTGGAACAACATCCCTAATTACATTATACAGAGCCCCTCACTAACATTCTTCAAGAGAAACCTTGAAGAGTGGATGGGGAATTGTAGATACACCCCAGGGATCCCACCATTGGCTCTGCTTCACAGAGGGACAGTTAATTAATCAATGGGGTGGCACATTCTGGCTAGGCTTATGAATGCCCTCGGGCAGTTAGCCTGGTACCTACCTATGAACCTATACATACAGTAGCAGTACATGCTGATAGCTTACTTTACTGTTCAGGTGTTGACCTACCTTCTGCCAATAGCACTTGTGTGTGCAATAGTTGTGGGCTGCCTTTGTTGGATGCACACAGTAGACTGCTTATACATGACAATTTACAGGTAATCTTATGTGTGTGTCATCCATTTTTACTATGTGTGCAGGTGGAGAAAGGTGTCAGTCCCTAGGTGCCTACACTGACAGTGTGTGTGCTATACGTTCCCTCCTTGCCAAGACATGGGCGTACTGGGCATGCCTCCATCTGCCTACAGGGGCTGGCTCAGGGGGCTCATGGTCTGTGTCCCTCTGTGCCTGTGGGGCCCTTGGCAATGGTGGTGGGCTGTGAGGGCCTTCACCATTCTGTCCCTGATGCAGCTGTTTCCACAGGATAATATTGTGTAGCATGGCACAAACTATGAAGATGTGGGCACATGTGACTGGAGAGTACTGCAAGGCTCCACCAGATATGTCCAAGCAACGGAACCATGATTTGAGCATCCCAAACACAACCTCTATGATTATTCTGGTTTGTGCGTGTGCTTTATGGCATTCTTGCATGGGTGTGTGTGCATTTCTGATGGGTGTCATCATCCATGGTTCTAGTACATAGCCAGCATCCCCCACCAGATGGCCATATGGGATGTCCCCCCTGGCAAATGCCTGATACAGCTGTGAGGCATGCCAGATGTGGGAGTCGTGATAGCTTCCAGGGCCACCAGCACACACATCCATGATAATGCCCTGGGCATTGCACACAACCTGGCAGTTGATGGAGGGGTATCCCTTGCAGTTTATTTAGCACCTACCCTGCTCACCAGGTGGTGACTTGATGTGTATTTGCTTGCAGTCTATTGCACCCAGTACCTCCAGGTATTCTGCCACACGGTGGAAGAGGTGCATATTGCTCGGCAACTCCTCCTGCATTTGGGAGAAGTATATATGTGCTCATTGGCATGTGGTATTATGGCATCTAAGAACTGGTGGGGTACCCTGGATGCTAATGTCTGTGAGATCCCCATGATATCCCCAGCTGGCCTTTGAAATGTGCCTGTGGCTAGTATTCTCAAACTTACACATACCTTGGTATCCACTGGGATGGGTTCCCCTCTGTTTGTTCTGGCTCTGAGGTGTGGCGGGCACAGCTCCACAAGTTGCTGTAGGGTGTCCCTGTTTACCCTGTAATGCTCTACTATCTCCAGATCATGTAGACCCTGGTAGGTTACCCTGGGTCTGTGGTGTTTGTCAGCATCATCCTCCTCACCACCTTCAATCTCCATCACATGCTGGTGGATCAAAGCAATGGCAGCCCCTAACATGTACATATTAAAACTTCCCCGTTTGTATACACCAATGGTGCAGTGTGTATGGGAAAACACAAGTGTGCGTGAGGTGTTTTCACACTTTATACTATTGTGCTATAGATGCTGCTGATGTAATTTGCTGTGTGTGAGCAGTTCCAGCTTATGGGTTTTACATTGATTACTGCAAGTGTGGAGGCTGTAGTGGGGAGTTATGCTTGCCTGGCTTGATTCATCTGTTGCCCTTTAATTACCTTTTAAACCTAGATCCCCTCCCATTTTCAGGCTTGCATCCACCTGCCAGCTTTATTGTCTTGTACTTTCCCTACCCAGTTGTGTGTTGCAAAGTGTTTTATATAGCTGATATAATGTAATCCTGCTTTGTTTGGCTGTGACACTTTACTGCTTTCTTTGCAGTACAGTCCCTCCCCTTTCCTGTTCTGTGGGTAGCTGCTAGCAGCCTTGTTAGCTGTTGTCAATGGCCCACTGTAGGTTCCTAGGTGTTAATTACTCATTTGTACTCCAATTTCCTTGCTGCAGCATTTCCTTTTTTTTTTCATGTATCCTTCCTGTTTCAGCTCCGGTGCACACCACGCATACCCATTTACTGGGTTTAAGTGCGTTTTAATCTCCATTCACATGCATACTCAGTTGTCTTGTGTGCTCTCAGCTAGGCAAAGCTAAAGCCAGTTAAACACACCCCTTTCCTTTAGCTTTGCTTAGCTATGGGCAAACCGGATTGGCATTGCTCCAATGTGCTTACAGCAAAGGTGACACACCCCTCTGTTGATGTCATCTTTATCTCATGGTCACACCTCGGTGTTATAACACTACACCGTGAGGTTCATCCTTACACTATGGGGTAATCTGTGATTCAGTATAACTCCTCTCATTTGCATTAGATTGCCTACTAATTCCTAGAAACCACGCATAACACTAACACAGCCCCTTAGCAACTCTTGCACCATGGTGTGGTATAACATGCTTGCCATTGACTATTATGGGGAAATCATTATATGTGTTACATTGTGTTTTTATTTTCTTTTTTTCTATTTTTCTTATGATCCAATTTGCATGCCATGCCGCTGCCCTACGCGTTAAACTTTGCGATAACGCGAGAAAAAATAATAATGTTATTTTTACATTTTGCACATGTTTTGTTATGCCAATGGCTATATATTTAGCCATTGGCATAAATTAACAATATAATACATGTGTTTGGCCGGCTGACATGGCTCTGATTTTATGTTTGCAGTAATGTAAACTGTGTTTTACGGTTTACATTTCTGCATGCTTACACTACGCCTGCACCACTTCCTGGATCGCTAACTACCCTCATTTGCATGCTACACTGCTGCAAATGGGGTGATTAGCATAGGAGCTGAGAGCTGTACTGGCGTAGTGTATGCAGGTAGTGCATGTGAAAACAGCTCATACCTGCATTGCTCGGCAACCATATTTGGTGTTGGAACACCTACGCTACTCCTGCACCTGGCGCAAGCTTCGTGAATCCCAGGGAGAATGTTATATTATAATACACACAAACCAAAAATGTAATTTTTCTTTAAATTTTCACAAACAAATTGTCATATATTGGAAGCTAAACATCCTAAACACGTTGTCAGAACATTTGTTAGTCAGGCATGAGATATCTCATAAGTCATAACAGCAAGAAATTCTTCTCTAAATGCTTTATTGTATAATTAGCAATTTAAATAACACTGAATATCTTCCAAGATGCACAACCTACAGTACAAATATCATCACCTGATGCCATCCAATAGTAATTCGCTTAGTTTTGGAAATATCAAGTACATATGCAAATATTGCTTAACTTCAAAACTGCTAGCAAATTTCCAGTGTAGTGTATTATATCTGGACATTGACAATAGATTTTTCTGTCTGCTACAATGCTCCTCAATAAAAAGTAGCTCCCACAGTTCTGAAAATATGAATGTAAAGTGACAAACAATAAAATAATATTTAACCAAAATAAGTACTTCAGCAATGTCATATCTCTCAACCTCTTAGAGTAGGAAATCTGAACCAAGCCACAAATAATGGAGTACAAAGGCCCAAAAATAGAAACACTTTTTGCATATTGTTTTTAAAAACTTAGAAAGTTGACAGAATAACAGGTATTGTCTTAGCATGAGTTTTTCTGAAGGATATGAAGTCTGAAATTCAGTTGTTTGCCATTATTTTCTGACTTCAGTCCTCAATGATTTGCCAGTGACTTGCCAGAAAACCACTATTGTTATGAAAAATAGACCAAAGATATAAGGCTAAAATCTAGACATTCTGCAGAAATTTGGACAGTTGAGAGGCCTGTATAAATGTGAAACAAAAACCCAAGGATGTACGCTCTGGGAAAGCAGAAATTGCAGGTGACAAACTTGAAGGTGTTTATTGAAGAAATAAAATAAAAAGAATGTTTTCAGCCAAATCGGCCTTTCAGGCTAGAACAAACATAAGGCCTTTTGAAACAGTCTGAAATGCCTCTCACCGATTTTAAATGACTGTAGTTGCATATGTTAAGAGATTTAAAAGTACTCGCAATGTTCAGTGTTTCAGTTAGAGATGTCAGATTCAGTGCGAACCTTCTTTGAGTGTGTTTTCTATTGCAGGAATCTGATCTTTTGATATTAACTCCTCCCATATGCAGTCTTTTTCTTAAACCTTTCCAAATGTCATGGGGTGTTCAGTTATAAAATAAAAAAAAAATCATAATTATTAGAGGAAATCACTAATCTGTTTAGAAACTCATTCCTGGAAGCATGTTCCTATATAACTTCAGTGAAATTGTATTCCCTATTTAAAAATTCATTGGAATAGCAGGACCTGTCCTGAACTTTATTGCTTGGTTTAGAAGGGTGTTTGTTGGCTTACTTGCTTGCTGCCATATGCACGCTAGTCTGTTAACAGTTCCTTGGCCTTTCTTTCGTTTTGTCATATTTACATGATGCTCCATCTTCTTCTGCATGCAGGCATTCTTTGTACTTCTGTAAGTACAGGTACGGGAAGATTTTGGTGTCTATAGGATACTAGCTGGGCACTCTGCCCTGGACTGTAACAGAAGCTGTAATATCCCTTTAAGTTGTCAGACAAAATATTGTCACTTTCTAGAAAGTGAAACTGATATAATGGGAATTACACCTGCAGCATGATGGCTGGCAAGTCAAGTAACATTGTTATGTGAACTGCAACTGTGTGCATGTATGAGTTAAAAGGAATCTTATGCTTATACCACATAATGCTCAGCCATGCATGTATGAAGTTGAGTGCAATGTTATAGATCTGTACTTATGTAAGACAATGGTTATGCATTATAACTTTCTCACTTTTATGCAGTTACTTATGGGGTGTTTTGTGACTTATGCTGCACTTACCTACTAGCTATCCATGAGGTATCCATCCATGCACGAAAAGGTTTTGAGAAAACTTGTCTGCCAAATACAGAAATCATGGGCAGTAATGGGATGTTTGTGCTAGAGGCATTGGTTTTACAACCATGTGTATCACACACTACCTGGCAGTTACTAGAATGGTAGATGTTCTTGTTATGGCACTTTTCTCACCATCTGCCACGTCAGGCTCTGGTAAGCCACATTGGTGCAATCAGTTGCACCAGGCAAGTGTGCCAAATCATAAAAAAAGCATGCATGATGGCAGGTCTAATGTGATGTTTGTGTAAAGTAGATATTCTTATCCACGTAGGCTAAAATGACTGTGAAGAACTGGTGCAGTATCCTAGAAGATGAAGCCTGGAAGATACCCAGCATAACCCTAGTCTGTCGCTGGACAATCCCTTAACAAATGTAATGAAAACTATCATACCTTAGTATCCATAAGGATATGCAACCACAGATTCCCCAGTTCCACTTGGTGGGCTATACAGGTTCACCAAAGCCTAAATGATGTCCATGCCCACAGGAAATTGATAAAGAATTTCATGTACATTGCTAGTAGTGCTTACAGCACTGGTGCCACAAGGAACATTTGGTTGTAATATCATGACCACAAGTCTGAGCAGAAACTCACAAAGCTAACTGCAGTTCTGAGCATCTTCAGAAACTGCAAAGTCTTTGGAAACAGCGATGTCTGTTCCTTCACAACGTATGTGCACATTACTCGCTTAGGTAGTTTTCAGCAATTCTGAATCTCACAAAAATAGAAAAGAGCATCCATCATCATATAATCAGTGCAGCATTTGAAGATCATTGTACAACATATACATATAACTTTTCTTGTGACTTTTGGAGGGTTGCACACACATGCAACTTTGGACTCTTGTGTTGCACTGTTAGATGTATCCACGACTTGTGCAAATATGTTCTGCACACATGTGCAACTGACTATGAGTATTAGTCAATTTTTTATTTTTATTTTATTTTGTTTTATATTTGTTTACCGGGAAAGTCCGACTGGACACATGTCCATTTTCACTGAAGGCCAGGAGAGAAAAGCTCAGGTAAAGTACAGTACAAAAGATACAATATGGAAAGATAAGAAGTGAGTATCATAGCAAGCAGGAGATTTATACAATAGAGCATACTTGGCAGAAATTAACAATTTTAAAATATCTAAAAGAAAAACAATACATTAGAATATACATTTATGAAACTCTGAGACAATTATTTTTTTGTTATTGTAGGGTATTTATCATCGGGTAGAGCAGAAGAGAATAGGAGGTAGAGAGCCACTGTTTTGATGTAAGTAGGATTCCAGCAACAGTGATGTTATGGTTTAACCTGGAGGGTGACATGAGCAAAGTCAGTTTGTTATGTAGTGGGTTTTGAGAAGTTTTTTTTTAAATTGGGAAGTAGAGGTAAAACAAATTAAGTGATTTGGGAGTGAGTTCCAGGTTCTGGCAGTAGAGCAGGCAAAAAGAGATTTGCCAGCCACATTTTTGTGTTTAATGACCTTTATGTGGTTCTGGTTGCTAGATCTTAAGGTTCTGGAGGTGATGTAGGGGTGGGTTAGATGCTGAAGGGCAAGTGTTTTGTCAGGAAGGTAGTAGAGCTTGTGAACTGTTGTGAGTTGGTTGTGGAGGAGGAGTTGTGGAAACTCAAGCCAGTTCAGTTGCTTGAGGGTTATACAGTGATGGGTCCTATGAGTGGTGCTGGTAGCAAACTTGGCAATCTTGTTGTAACAAGATTCCATCTTGGTATGTTTGGTGTTGCAAAGGTTAGTTAAGATAGGGGAGGCATACAGAAGGATGGATAACAGATGGGTTCTTGCAATAGTGTCTTTGGTGTATTTGCTCATGAACTGTCGGTTCCTGTAAAGGAGACCTAGCTTTTTGTTGACCTTCTTGATTGTCTGGACTATATGTATGTTGAATTTCAGATTATTGTCAATTTCTATGCCTAATAGCTTTGTGTGAGTTGTTGGGGTGATTTGTGTATTAGCTTTAGATTGTATGATAAAGTTATTGTTTACTGTAGGAGATCGACCTGGGCTAAAGAGAATGAGTTTGGGTTTTTTTTGCAATTAAGTATAAGTTTGATGTTGGTGAACCATGCTTTGGCTAGGGTAAAGTTACTTTGGGTGATGGTTTTTAGTTCATTCAGGGTGGGGGGCGGCACATATAATTGTGTTACCATCTGCATATTGTACTACAGAGGCAGATAGAGAGAGAGGAGGCTATCTGGTTAGTAAATAGTGAAAATATCAAGGATCCGAGGATGGACCTTTGTGGGACACCACTGGTGACTGGTAGTAGGGGGGGCAGTTGATCTTCCCATAGGACTGCTTGCTGACGATCTGATAAATAGTTATTGAATCAATATATGGTGTAGAGGCTTATGTTGAGGGTAGCTAGAGTTTCTAGGAGTATGCTAAACACTGAAGAAGACTCTGTAAAGTATTTGCTGAAACCAGTCTGTTTAATAAAACCTAACACTTTTATTAAAGTATTTTTCACTATTTCAACGTGCCTTGTTTGCCGGTCCATTTTTTGTTTTGTATGCTATGGGTGACCATAGCAAAGGCTTTGGATAATTCTAAGAGTATGGAGGATACGAATAGGCTGTTGTTTTTATGGTGATTGTTAATGTTGGAAAATGAAAGCAGTGCTGTGGTAGTGCTATGGAAAGGTCTGAAACCATGCTGGGAATTGGATAGTAGGTTGTTTTTTAGGAGATACTGCATAAGCTGGGTATGAACTACTCTATCTAGTATTTTTGACAAAGGTGATAGGATTGCAACAGGGTGATAGTTGGTAAGCTCATGTGAGTTACCCCCTTTGTACAATGGTATAATATGAGATATTTTCCATGAGTGGGGTACTTTACATTCTGATATTTACATGTTTATGAGTATGGACCATGTGATAGGCTATAGCATCTGCTGTTATCTGTAGGAAATCAGCTGGAAGTTTGTCAGCTACTAATGTGGTTGGTTTAAGTTTTTTGAGGAGTTTAGCAATTATATTGGTGGGGACTGGGTTCAGGGAAAAACTGGGGTAGGAGTAGTTTGTACTGAAATGGGTGGGGTTCTCTGTTGGAGTGGGGTTACTGGTTATGTTTTGGGTATTGGCTAGGGCTTGTATTGTTTCAGTAAAGTATTTGTTAAATTAGGTGGGGATATTGCTGTGGTTATTAGGTAATACAGGGGAAGGAGTGGTAGATTTACTTGGGTGTATTAATCTCTTTATTGAGGCCCAGAATTTTTGAGGGTTGTGAGCATGTTTTTCCTGCATAGTTTTATAGTAGTTAATTTAGTCAAGTTTTATTAGTTTTTTTGGCACTGTTGCAAAGTTCGTGGTAATTCTGTTTCAGGGTAGTGGTTTTGTTTTTGTGGAGTTGTGACCAGGCTTTGTCTCAATCTTTCATTATGGACCTAGTATCTTTTGGTAGCCATGAGAGGCATGGTTGGTTTTGATCCTAGTTGTTCTGGGTGGTGCATGGGAATTTAAGATTTTTAGGAAGGTTGAGTTAAAGTACTGCATGGCTTTGTCTAGAGATAGTTGTTTTAGGGGAGTCCATTTACAGCATTTTAGTGAATTGATTAGGTCATGGGCTCTAAAGGTCTTTTTGTTATGAACTACTCTGAGGATGGGTTGTTTAATTTGGTGGGACTGGTTCTTAATTAAATAGGTAGCTTGATGGTCACATAGACTGTCAGGGAAACAGCCTGATTGGTGAGCCCTAATGGAATCTGATAGTAGAATGCAGTCTAAGATGGACTGTTGTTTAGATGTTTGCTCAATTCTTGTGGGGGCAGATATGATTTGGGAAAACCCATGGTTAATGTGGGTAGAGGGATTTTGGCTGAAGCAGTCAGACCAGTCAATGTTAAAGTCACCTAATAGTATTGTTTCATGTGGAAGGGAAGACGACAACCAATTAAGTAGATTGTCCAGTATGATAATATTATTGCCTGGTGGGATATATCCCCCTGCAATAATAATTTGTTTGTTGGGGTTATGTTTTAGTCTGGCTAGGATTAGTTCTATGTCCTTGACATCTTGGGAGTTGCATTTGAATTGTTCAAAAGTTAGGTGGCTTTGGATGAGTATGGTTACCCCACCTCCCCTTTTTCCTGATCTATATTTACTTATGATATTGTAGCCAGGGGCGGTGATTTCATTGTCATGATGTTCAGATTTAAGCCAAGTTTCTGTTAATACAATGATGTCTGGTTTATATAGAGCTAGTAGGGCGTGGAGGTCCAGTATTTTGTTAAGTACACTCCTTACATTAATATTTAAAAAGAGATGTGGTAAGTCTTAGATAAGGGAGGTTGGGTTTTATTGAGTGTGTGGTGTTATATTTACTGGGTCCTGGATTTGGGTGAATGTCACCACAACATGAGAGTTTTTGTAGTAGGTGTAGGTAGAGTCTGTTTAATTTGTGGAATATTTTGGCTTTTTTTTGGGGGGGAGTGGAGGCTAGTTCTGTATGTGAGAGTTTTATATAGGTATGAGAAATGTTGGGTGGAGGGTAGGTCACAAGGGGATACTGGGAAATGGTTAGGTTTCATGGGATAGCTAAAGGATTCTGTTTGCCATGGTGGGGGGGGGGGTGAAATGTATTTGTATGTGGTAGGATGAGAGGAAAGAGAGGAGGAGGAGAGAGAAGAGGGTTAGTATGTAAAATACTGGTTGTAGAAGGTGGATGTTATGAGTAGTGGACATCTTATTTGGTTATAGGTGAGCCTTGTGTATGTGTCAGTGTAAGATGTATCTGTTAGGGGAGGGGATTTGTAGGGTATGGTGAAGTGTTTTGGAGTAGGGGATGGTAGGTAGGAGTTGAATTAATGTTTGGGAGTGAGTTGTGGTTAGGGGTGCAGTGTATAACTATAAAGGGGTGGGAATGGGGTAGGCTAGGGGAGCGAACAGAGCAGGGATACACTGTCCTTAAGGAGTGGAGAGTAGCAAGGACAAAGAAAGCAATCAGGGAGAGAGGTAGGCTGAGTTTGGGTGGACAGTTATACTTTTAGTACCGGTATGTTAACTTTATGCACTAGTTTGTGGAGGAAAGGATGGTCTGGGCTCAGAGGCTAGAGAGAAGCCAGAGAGGTAAGAGGGGTGAATTAGATGAGGAAAATAGGGAGGAGAGACACAGGGTTATGTAGGGTTGGATTAGAAGAGGAAAACAGGGAGAAGAGACTCAGGGTTAAGAAGTAGTAGGACTAAAAGTGTCCATGGGTGAAAGGCAGGTAGAGTGAGTAGAGACAGAATATGCAGGTTAGGTGGGGGACTGTGGTAGACGGTGAAAAGTATTACAAGGCAAATGTAGCTTACAGAGCAAAGACAGCTAGGTATTTGGGTAGGTCGGCAGAGGAATTATAACTAAGTGGTAGAGCAAAAACAGGAGGGTATTGTGAAGGTTGGCAATCCTATCATATAATCCTAGACTGTGTATTTATTTATTTATTCTTTTTTTCTGCAGCAGAAACTGCTCTATCTTCTACTCCCTTGAACTACCCCTCATACTTCGTCCTTCTTCTACTGCAGCCTTATTCTGGTTGTTGCAATAATGTGACTGTCACCAAGCAATTTTCTCTATTCAGTGGGATGATTTACAAGTTCTGCAGATGATGAATTTTATACTCGTGCTTCTGACAATCCTTTTAACATAGAATGTCAGTCTTTAAATGATTATGCACCTAATATAAAAAAATGCCTTTATTCCTATCTTTAACAATAAAACAATTAATGCGTTTGCTACATTAATGTCTTATCACATTAAGGAAATTTAATTTTTTTGCACTTGTCTAAGAATAATTCTAATAATCTAACTAAAAATGAACTGAAAACATGAAAGGAACCTTGTACTAATATGAAGATAGTAATTAAGCCTTTAGATAGAGGAAGTTCAGTAGTTATTTTTATCTAGTGAGCAGTGCATTAAAATATGTATGGCAGACCTATTAGATTTTGACATTTATGCTGTTGTATAATTTGAAGCCTATAATCAGGCTTATTGTGTTTTAAGGAACTTGAATGAAGAAGGTATTAGGCTGGTGTGATTTTATTCCTGCATAATGATTGCTTTAATTCACCAGGCTAATCAATTATTTCTGGCTGTTGTGGGTATCTGGAGAATGTTGTTACAGTGGTAAGCATTTACCTTCCTAAGTATTTACCTACTCTACCTAAGGACTGTAAGGAACTGTTATAGAAGCTTCAAAAACTTAAATGGGATAATATGTATTTTGCAGCAGTTGATTGACTAAGTTTGTATAATCTGTTAGACAAGAATATGGTCTTGCCACATTGCTACAGGAAATGCTGTCATATATTGCCAGTTTAAGGATAGTGCAATGGGGTGCACCAATATGCTGATTTATATATATATATCTATATATATATATATATATATATATATATATATATATATATATATATATATATATATATATATATATATATATATAGGTGCAACAATTATGCTGATATTTATATATGTAGATATATATATATATATATATATATATATATATATATATATATATATATATATGCATGTATGTATTTAGATATGCGCCTATGTTTGTCTATTTGTGTGTGTGTGTGTGTATATCTATCTATATTTATATATATATGTGTGTATGTGTATATATATATATATATATATATATATATATATATATAGAGAGAGAGAGAGAGAGTGAGAGATATGCGCGCACACATTCATTCATATATATATATATATATATATATATATATATATATATATATATATACATGAATGTGTGCGTGTGTGTGTGTGTGTGTGTGTCTGTGTGTGTGCATGTGTGTATATATATATATATATATATATATATATATAGTTATCAAAATGTTGAAATTCATATGGTCGAACGTTCATTTGATCGACACTTGAATATTAAGTAGTTCATTTGGTCGATAGAAAGTGCATGAAATTACCTGTCGACATTATGTTGACAACAGGCAAGGATTTACCCTTGTCAGCACTGTTGTGCGATTTTGGAATTGTAATGTATAAGTAGCAGGGGGTGTAGGGGCACAGCCCCCCTGCAAAAACACTAGTGTTAGTTAGCAGGTGTTTGTCGACCATTTAAACGTTGACATTTTTATTTTCAGTATTTTGAACGTTCAATGTAATGATTTTGTCATAATGATCATTGACCATATGAATTTCAGCATTTTGATAGTAAACCTAGCTCTCTCTCTCTCTATATATATATATATATATATATATATATATATATATATATATATATATGTGTGTGTGTGTCTACTTCATAACACTTGAAATTTCATAACATCGAAAATTCAAAGCACCGAAAACCCAAAACATTGTAAACTCAGAGCACTGAAAATGTGCTTCATAACATTGAAAACTGCATTGCACAAGGAAATAATATCACCTCCACCTACAACAATGCCTAACTAACAAACACACTTTCTACTATGTTTCTCAGGTTAGGAAATTAACTTTTTTCCACTGTAGTGTGATCTTGGAGTTAGTATATTTAATTAACGGGGTGGGGTGGGGGGCAGAGCCCTCCACATGGGGAGTGCAGGGAGGCTACCCCCCACAGAACTTATATTTGTTAATTAGGTATCATTATAGGTGCAGAGGATGTTATTTACATATGCACTATTGTTTTTAATGTTATAAAGCACACTTTCAATGTTCTGAATTTTCAGTATTTTGGAATTTAAATGTTTTTGTCCCAATGTTATGAAATTCAGCATTATGAAATTTCAATGTTATGAAGTAGACCCATGTGTGTATATGTGTATTTATATACACACATACACACATTTCTACATACATACATACACGTGTTTGCAATTGTATAGGGATCTACTAAAAAGATCCAAACAGAAAGAAAAGTCTGTAGGAAATATGTTAACTTAAAATAGTCAGCAAAATAACCCCAGCAGCATTATTTGCATGTTCCCATGTAAATAATGCTGTTGATGTTTTTTGTTTTTCCTTTTAACTTTGGTCTGATATAGATAGGTAGATAGATGGGTAGATAGCTATAAATGTACTCATTTTTTTTATACTGAGTAGGTTAATTTTATTTAGGTTTATGTATGACCTGTTTGTTTATGCAATGGTGATGACTGAGAGATTGAAACAAGAAGAGTATATTAACTTGCATAGGAATCATGTAAGCTTGCAATTTATTTATGATATTTTTGAGCTTGAAGAAAATTATTTAGATTTAAATTTGTATAACTGTAATAGTGAAGTAGGTGCCAACTCCAAGCAATACAGAAAGGAAAGCGTGCCTTTAACCTGCAATGTTTGCCACCCAATTCATACATTAAAGGCTTTACCAATGGGTGTGTTCACATAAACAATTCATGCATGCTGTAAATGGTGTGACTTTCAAATGGCAGATAGAAGTATTCTAAAATGCTTTAGAGAGGTTACAATAGACTAGAGTTAGACAATGCCTGTTGGAATACAGTTTGCATGCTGCTACAAAGTTTGCTGTATATTCTGACAGGAAATATAGTTTGTTAGAGAGTAAAGAGAGAGAGAGACGGTTTAGAAAACATAAAAGCAGATATTTATTCATTTATTTAGTTATTGTTTTAAATTTATTTAGCTCAGAAGGAATGACTTTGATGTTTGCATTTTATTTCAAGATGCAATACAATATTTTCAATGATTTCAAATAAACCTTGATGTATATAATAATTTGGTGCATAAAATTTTTTAAAGATCAGTAGAACAAATAAGAAACTTGCAGTTAAGTGAACCTAATATGACTCTTTGTGGCAAAATGTAATATTTTCAGATTTTATTCCTCACTTTCTAATATTAAGGGACTGCATTGTAAATTTAAATGGAATTTCAACTGTACTGCTAAAGGCATTATTTATGCTGTGTGAACATTTTACTGTATATACAAAACCTTGAGAGCTCTTTAAAGGAAGAATACAGGAGAATGTTAGATGTATAAAAAATAAAAAGTTGGAAAGTCCAGTAACAGCATTTCTTTTCAGAGTTATATTAAGAAGTTATTGGAATTAACTGTACAGTTTTGACATGAGTATTTCATAGGGAATGGAATTGGAAATCATTAGAGACTTTTCCGAGTCAAAAGCGCCAGTATCGATATATTAAAATTCAAACATTAAAACTCTGTGGTTTAAAACAAGAGTTGGAAAGGAAATTTTTACTGTAAAGTTTTAATTCTTTACGTGTTGTTATATGGTAGTATGATATGGTCCTGTATTTAAATTTGTAGGTTTTTGCTATGTGACATTATTTCCAAGAAGACCATTGGTCAGGACAATTGAAGTATGTCATGTTAATGTAAATTTTCTTAACCTTTTTTTTTTTACTTATAATTTATAATCATTGTTCTGATTATTTATACTGGTATAGTAATGATAATAATAATAATAATTATTATTATTATTATTAATTTATTCGTGTGTCATAAGTGTTCTGCAATTGCTTTATTTCATGTTTCATCTCATACTCTCCCCTGCTTCAAGTAGAAATTGTCCATGTGACATTACATTTGTCTTCACTCAGTATTATTGTCGGTAAGTAAACTGAGTAGCCTGAAGCAATTTATAAAAGTATTTTTCTTCTACTGAATAAATTATGATGTATACTTTCATTATACACTTGAAACTAACATTAACTTCTCTCTCTCTAACATCATCTAACTGTTCACACAAAATAGGAAACATAAGCATGGCTCATTGTAATAAAGTTCTGTAGTAACAACTACTTTGTATCAAGCAACAAAAGGGTTAAATCAAACTTACGTGCAAAGCAGTATTGTTGAAACTCACTGAGAGCTAAAATGGTTATCTTAAAATTCTAAGAATGCTGAGTTGGTAGTTAACTTGTGACAGTTTGTGGTTGCACCCTGCATATTTCTGTCTTAACTGAAACTTTATGCCTGGTAAACATCCTGCTGAGTACGTGTGTGTACGTGCAAAGAGGACTATAAAAACCCTTGTAAGTTGCAACTAAGGCAGACTGCTGACATTCCATCATCGATGTAGCAGGTCTCCATGCATGTAAATAAAGCTTTTATGTGCTATCGAAATCGCTGTGTGTTTCTTCTGACGAATGTTAGAGAAATAAGTGTTTTTCTTTTAACACTCATCTAAGGGATTGACTAGAGTTTGCTATGCATTCTCTGGCTACAAACCTCTAAAGCATAAAAGTAAAATTAACCATAGTCTGGGTTTCTTCCTCCAGCTGCCTGATAAACTTTACCCAGTGACATACCCTCAACTTCTGGTGAAGTGACCTGGCCATAGTCAGCGTGTCATGTAAGAGATGCTGGATGTACTGAGGTATAGAGGTCATTGATAAAGGTATTAAAGAGGAGGGGACCAAGAAGAAATCTTTGGGGTACACTGTTTGATATGTGCAGGTAAGGAGAGAGAGAGAGAGAGAGAGTATTCTATTTAACTGACTGGAACCTGTCAGTTAAATAGCTACTAAACTACAGTAATGCAGAAGGGGACTTTCCAAGTTGAGACAGGTTATACATGAGTTTAGGATGAAAAACTGTTTCAAAGGCTTTTGACAGGTCAGGGAATAGGGAGGAAACAAGTTTATCTGAGTCCCTGTATTTGTTTATGGTGTCATTGAATGATAGGAGGACAGTAGTTGTACTGTGTGTTGGGTAGATGCCATGTTAAGTGGATGTTAAGAGCCATTCTCGTAGAAGTCAGTGAAGGAGTTGCTTATGAATCCATCTTTCAAGAACTTTTGAGAGGGTGGATAAGATTGCAATAAGCCGAAAGTTAGACAGCAGCCATGATGCCACCTTTATAAAGAGGGATAATATAGGATTTTTTCATTTGTGACATTACACAGGATTCAGCTAACGATCTATTGATAAGGATAAAGAATGGGTATGCTATGGCACTGGCAGCTGTTTTTAGGTGCTCAGATAGGAGGTTGTCAACTGTAGTAGTGCAAAGTTTAAGTTTAAGTAGAAACTTTTTTTATCATTGATTTGCAAGCAGGTCCTAAGTGGAAGCTGCTAACAATAGATGTAGGAGGTAAATTGGATAAGTGTGAGGATGCTTGGGGGGGAGTGGGGATTAAAGGAAGTGGTATAAAGAAAGTGGTAGTGTATATGATGTATGGTGAATGTTAGTTTTGGTCTAACCTGTTCACTGAAGTACTAGGACTGGATATTGTCATAGGGGTAGTAGAATCACTAGATGGGATGAAGAGTTTTTAGTTAGGAAGGCAGTGCTTTATATGAAATAGGTATTGAATAAGGTAGACATTTCTACTGGGGTGCTATTATGAGAAGGGTTGGGTTCCTTGTTTGAGTCTGGATATAATAGGTTACAAATTGATATCCAGAATTTTTGGAACATTTTGTGTTCAAGCTCTAGATGGCTAAATATTGCCCTTTATCTAGGTAACTTTTTTTTTTACTTAGAATGCATAGTTCTTTATATAGGTGCAGGTTATAGAAAGCTGTACGTTTAAGCCATTCTTTCCAAGCTTTGTTTCTGTTAGACATTGTAGTTTTGTCTGGGTAGTGAGCCACAATTGATGTGTGGTTTATTTTCACTCTCTCTCTTTTTTCTTTACAAAGTGGAGCATGACTGTTTAGAGTACTTAAGAATAAAGCATTGAAAATGTAGATGGCTTTGTTGAGTGTAAGAGTTTTTAGGGTAGACAAATTAAACACTTCCAATTTATTGACGAAGGAGTCTTTATTGAATTTAAAAGGTGTTGGGATATTTTAAGTTGGTGCATGTTAGGCTGATGGGTTGTATTTCTATGGAATATGGAAAGTGAAAGGTGATTGCTAAGTGAGTTTGAATAAGTTCCAGAGACTGAACATTTTCTATGGTCAGGCAACAGTGTCCAGTCTAGAATTGCACCTTTACTGTAAGTATTATTATGTCTACTGTGTGTTTTGATATGTTGTATGTAACCATAAAGGTTTATTCTAGCTGAGGCAAAGTCTGACATAAGGTTTTGCCAGTCAATATTTACATCTCCTAGTCTTTTGTAAGGTATATTATAAGTTGTCCAGGACTGGTTTTCTTCTAAAGTTATTTTATTTCCAGGTGGGTTATAGACTGTAACAAAACATAGCTTTTTATTGCTATGCTTTAGAGGTGATACAACCATTTCTGCATTTTTAAATTTTAAGATGATGATATGTGAATAGAAATTGTGTGAACTAGGATAAGTTAAGGATACCCCCACCTGCCTTCTTGTGGGTCCTATCAGCTCTGATAATACTGTAGTCTGGGGGGAGTAGTTCAGAATCTGTAGTATTAGGCTTAAGCCATGTTTCTTTGATGGCAAGAATATCAGTCTTAGACTGTTAGATCCAGGCATGCAGTTCTGTAATTTTATTACAAATGGTATGGAGAATGATACTGACAATATTCGTTTTTTGGAAGACTAGTGGGAGAATGATGGAGTGAGGGGTTTAATGTGCTAGCTTTATTAGTTTGGATAGGTTGTGGTTTAATGGTAGGGCAGTACAGCTGGAAAGAGGTATAGTTTGATGTGGTGGTTGAAGAAGGGTTAGTCAAGTCACAATTTTGTAGGGTGGCTCTTTACTGCTTAGATTAATTAGTGAGTTTTTGGGACCTGGGTGAGGGTGGACATCACCAAACTGATAGATTTTGAGAGGCAGTGTATTGATTAAGAGGAGACCTGTATGAGTTTTATTTTTTGAGTAGTGTCAATGAAATGTGCTGTGGATAAAGTAAAGACAGAGTGAGAGATTAAAATGGCAGGAAAATACACAGTTACTCCTGATTTCAATGTGTCAAGTAGATTACAGTAGGCAAGTTGTATAGTTTGTTAGAAAAAATGTTATTAGCAGCAGAAAGAGACATGATGATTGGGGAAGTATTTGCAATTTTTGGTGGTTATAGAGAAGAGGAAAATGTGATGTGTAGTATCAAGATGAGGGAGGCAAAGATAGACTAAATTAAGAAAAGTAAGTGGAAAAGATTTGTCTTATTAGCTAATTCTAATTATGTAATAATTTTAAAAGAAATGGAGGAGTACCAAAAATGTTTGAAGTCGGTCAGAGATATAAGGAGCAGAATATAACTAGGGGCATTAGTAATAAAGTTTAAGTGCATGTAATAGTATGAAGAGCAAATGAGGCAGATGTACATTTCGGTGGTTGGTAGTGCTGAGAGTGTGTGAGTGGTCAATTGTGAAATGGTTATATGTCTGCAGGTGGAAGAAATCAGTGGTCCTGTTATAATATGGAGTATGGATAGGTAGGTGTAGGCCTAGTATAAAGGAAATGATGTCCGGTGGGTGGGAATAGGGGTAGGGTGTGGAGGGAAGCTGAAAGTAATGAGCTGGAGTGGGATTAAACTGAGTCCTACAAAAAAATAATCAGTAATAAATACATGAATTAATGGGCTTCAGTATGAAGGGAACCATGTATGGGAAGTATTCCTAAAACACCTCAGTACTCAAACAATATGGTGGATGGGGGCTGTTGCACTCATTCTAAGGCAGGAAATACCAGCAGCATAGAAATTTATTTGTACTAATCCAGGAAGTACCTTACTAAACAGTTACAAAAGGGAAGGTCCTTGTTTGAGGCAATTCTTTGTGACATCTCTAATGCCATCTGGAGCTGAAATAACATGGGATCCTGACCCTGCTTCAGAGCCTTTCCTAATGTTACTAGTGATGTCACCCTGAATGCGGGTGACATTCTTGAGCCCTCTGTTGCTGCACCCAGTAAAATATATCAGAGAAAACTTAGTTTGCAGGTTAAGAAAATTATGTAAATATCTCTCTAAAACATAGACATTAAGTACTTTATGATAACTGAAGAATTTATATGCTTGACGACTATTTAATGATTAATAGTAATTCAGATTTATGCTGAACAACAGGAATCCAGGCAAATTCACTGGAGTGCAACCACTGGGTGGATCATGTTAAGGAAAATAACACACTGTAGGAGATCATGCTGGAGCCTTTCTTCAATTACATGTCATTAAAGCTAGTGGGTCTGTGCCTATCTCATTGACTACCATGTAGTCTGTTAGAAGACACGGTCCCATTGGTGTTTAAAATGCTACATCTGCAATAATTTTCCTGTGGGACTTCTACCAGAATCAGGCCTATTTTTGTAAGTCCTCCTATCAAGATCTAATACATTTTCATAACCTTATCTGGCTAAAATATCTCCATTTGTGGATTTACACCAAATCAGGACGAGTGAGTACTACTGACTGTATCCACACATCCATAAAATATTAATTTATTATATATCTTAAAATTTACTTTTACTGTCCATCATTTTACATTTGCCATTCTTAGTGATGTGAAAAGTACTTTTAATAAAAAATTCCTGCATTTTAGAAGGTTAAAAGGCCAACCATCTGTAGTAAAAACAATTTATTCAAGAGTAAATTGTCCCATTTTGAATTGTTCATAGGTAGGTACTAGGCTATTGGCCCAAGGGCCTACGTAAGCCTAGTCAACAAGGTTCACTGGCTTACGCCACCCAAGAAAGATATTTTCCTGTGCCACTGTCGAGCAGAGACACAAAAGTGATCCCCAGGGTGTATTTCCTATTTCCCATCCACTCATCAAGATTTTTCTTGAAGAGTGCTAATGAAGAACTTTGCTTGACATAGATGGATAGCCTGTTCCAGAGTATGGGAAGTCTCTGGGACAGGAATCTATCCCTCCAGCATGTCTTGTTTATTGTGATGACAAGGTTTATGTCACTAGAGCATGTAGCTTGGAAGGATTGGGATTTCTTTAGGTGTAGCATGTCCAACAGCTCTGGGTTTGACATAGCTTTATATGTTAGGCAGAGATTACCTCTGAGTAGGCGATATGCTATGGAGTAAAGCTGGATTTCTTTGAGGAGGTCAGTGTAGGGCATTTGTTTGAGGCCAATAATCTTCTTTGTGAGGTACTTTTGTGGCCTTTCCATCTGCTGCAGATGTCTTGTGAGGTACATTCCAAAAGGGGCATTGTACTCTGTAATGGTTCTAATGAGTGTCGAGTAGAGGGGAACAATGACCTCTTTTTTCCTGGATGAGAATCTTTTCATGATGAGGTGTGCCATGTAGAAGGACTTCCTGACTACTGTGGTGATGTGACTATCAAAGGAGAGACTACTGTCCACCTGGGTCCCAAGGTTTCTTATCACGCATTCGGTGTTAAGTAGATTGCTGCCTATGTGGTAGTTCATGGGTACAGAGTTTTTACCAAAGGGGATGACAATGCACTTTTTGGCATTGAGCTTGAGGCTATGGCTCTGACACCAGGCATCTGTCTCAGCGAGGCCCTTCTATAGGATGTCCACATCATTTGGGGACTTGACTATGGCTCCTAGTTTGCAGTCATCTGCGAACTTCATTAGCCAGAGGCCTTCTGTGTTAGCCTGTACTTCAGAGAAGTAGATACCAAACAGGAGAGGTCCCAGGACGGAATCATGTGGTACTCCACTTGTCACTGCTTTGAGGTCAGATTTGGAGTCTGCAACTTTTACAGTGTGGGTTCTGTCAGTGAGCCAGTAGGCAACCCATCTTGTGATATAGGGATTTATACCTAGTTTAGTGAGTTTAGCTATAATTCCAGAATGGGGGATGGTGTTGAAAGCCTTGGCGAGGTCAAGATAGGCTGTGTGAGCCACCTTACCCTCATCTACGGCTTTGGTGACTGCCTCAAAGAAGTTGATCAGGTTTAGGAGGCATGATCTGCCTTTCAAAAACCCGAACTGGGTGGGATCCAGAGTTTGGAGGTTACCAATGTCTTTGTTTATGAGTTCCATGATGATATATTCCATGGCCTTGCAGACCAGGCTTGTCAGACTAATAGGTCGATAGTTCCCAGGATCAGTGGCGGCTCTCCCTTTGTGGAGTGGGATAACTGTTGCAGTGTGCGATTCAGTGGGCACAAAGCCTGATGTGAGGCTACTATTGAACATGGCGCTTAAGTGGGGAGCCAGTTCATTCTGAAGTTCATGTTAAACGCAGCCTGGGATGTTGTCCCATGGATGCTGTGTTTTTGGCTTTAGAGAGTGCAGTTTTTACCTGCATAGTTGTGATTACAGGGACTCTGCATTCTTCCTGTATAGATATGGGCCCTTTAGTGGGTGAGAGGGGGGTAAAGTTAGCACTGAACCTATCTGCCAGGATGTTGGCAATATCAGGTGGTTTTGTAATTTTCATGCCTTTGTGCTGTAACTCAGAGCAGATCTGGGTGTTGCCATTGAGATTCTTGACATAGCTATAGAATGCTTTGTGGTTGTCTTTAGAATTATTGGCAATTTTGTTTTTGTAGCTAGCATTAGAGGATCTTATAAGGGATCTCAGCTTCTTACTGAGGCTGACCAGGGAGCTCCTCCACTCATGGGATTTTACTCTCTTTTGCAACAGTTTCTTCCTTCTGTTGTACAGTTTGTTTATGGCAGGGGACCACCAGACTGGCTTCCTTTTTTTGGAGGATAGCGTCTTGGTTCTGTTTGGGATAGCATGATCCATGCACTCGTGTAAGTCCTTATAGAGTGCATTTGTGCAGGATTCAGCAGTTGTAACTGTATTGTCCATCTGCATGGGTGTCATGAAGTTCACCACTTCTGTCTTAAGAAGCATGAAGTTGGCTTTGGAGAAATTTTTTACTGTGGTTTCCTTAATGGGGAGTGGGGGCAGGATGTGAATATCAAGGGTGATTAGCTTATGGTCGGATCGGACCAACGAGGAGTTGACTTCAGGTTGGTAATGACTAGGTCTAGGATATTGTTGCCCCTGGTGTGGGTGTGGATAAGTTGATCTAGGGCATTGTAGTTTATGAATTCCAGAAAGCATTGAGCGAAGGACTTGGCACATGAGTAGTTTTCCCAGTTAATGGTGGGGTAGTTTTAGTCACCCATTATTAGGGTGTTTGGTTAAACCCTAATATTTTCCAGTACATCAAGAAAAGAGAAGTGGGAATCCTGAGGCATGGTGGGGGATCTGTAGCAAGCTACAATTTGGATTGCAGTTTTGCCCAGAGTTAGTTGCACTTGGATAACCACGGTTGCATTATGCTGAGCAACTAGCCTGGAGGTGTGGATGTTCATCGTGCATACAGCTGCAGTCATAACAGATGGGTTCTCCTGCCGTTAGGCGGGTCCTCGGTCGGCCGAATTCCAAAGTCTAGGTCCGGCGTCGGTTGTCGTCGCTTCTTCCCTGACGTCAGTGCAACAGGGGTATAAAAGAACCAGCCGATGCCATTTTCTTCAGTCTTTCTTGCCGCGCGATGCCCGAAGCAGAAGCAGTTCGCAAGTGCCCGTCGGCCAGCTCCTGAGATTACGAAAAATTTGGAACCGAAGTCTTCTTAAAAGCTAAGTACCCCGTTGGGGAAACTTTTCTTGCCTCAGACTGATGTCAGACAAAGTTAATAATTGTATTTCTTGTGGGAAGCAAATACCGCATAAGGATTTCCATTCCCTCTGTACACCTTGTTTAGGCCCAGACCACGACGTCTCGGTCTGTCGCTTTTGTGCTACATTCAACAAACGCACTATTAAGCGTCGAGTGGAGTTCACCCAGCATTATTTTGGGAAAGCATTTAACTATACTATGTCGTCAGATACTCCGACCCCGGTTTTGTCTAAAAAATGCAAAGACAAGGACCGACACTCGAGGTCCGCGGCCTCTACCGACACCACGCCTAAGCCAACTACACGTGGTCCGGTTCTCAGCGAGGCACCTATGCAGCCCCTGATTACCGACGACACATCTTTGGCAGTGTCTCCTGTACCCGAGGTCGCAGGCTCCTCGGCCCACACCCTGATTACAGATACCGAAACCACGCTTGGCGTTGAAACTCAGAATGTGGACAGGTCCACCTCCACTCAAGGTGTCTTCAGACCTTCCTCTTCTTTCTCCATCAAGGCTTTCACCAAGTCCAAAGCTACCATGCACCCTAAGAGACCAGCTACACAGGGCCCATCTCCAGGCCCCATGCCTAAGAAACAGATGCTTAAAATGGCTGAGGATTTAATTACTCTAATCAGGGTTCTCAGCCACCTCCGGACAAAAGACCCAGAGTGGAGGAAGATTCCCCCTCCTCTGATCAGGGCTCCATTATTTCAGAGCACTCTGATTATCAGGAACAGTCTTACTCCCCTTTTGAAGACTCTGATGCAGAGGAATCTATCCCCCCCCTGAGGATTACTCATTTGGTGAAACTCTGCATACCTTAAGGGAACACTTCCACTGGGAAGGCCAGGATTATTCAGATTCCAAGAAAAGGCTCAGGGAATTTCTTTTGTTACCCCAGCAAAGGCCTCTGGCTATACCTCCTGTCCTGGACATCCTAGATGATGTTTACTCGGAGGCCTGCCTTAACCCGGATTCTCTTCCTCCAGCTCCAGTTAAGCCTGACAGGTACTACAGCGTTCCTGACTCACACCAATTTCTATACAAAAGCCATGCGGCTGACCTAGAAACCATCTCACAGGGGCCCAAGGGAGTTAAGGCCTCCATTACCAAAAACCCATTGCCTTCCGAGAGAGATTCCAGATCCTTAGAAAGGTGGGGAAAAAGGTATATACCTCGGCTACCTTATCCATGAGGGCCTTAAACTGTCAGTTTCATATGCTAAAATACCAACAGTTTCTGTTATCTCAATTGAAAAGTAAAATGTCACAACCTGAACAACCAGACATGAAGGAGTTGCAGGATTTGATGCATAGTGCAGAACAAGTGGGTAAACATACCTTACAATGTGGTTTTGATGCTCTCGAGGCCTCATGTAGAGCTGCTGTTACAGGCTCAGTCATACGTAGGCATGCCTGGCTCAAGGAACAAGCCTTGCCTGATCATGTCAAAGCTAAATTACTAGACACCCCTCTTCAAAAGGATGTACTATTTGGGGCAAATGCTGAGGAAGTATTACGGAAAATGGAGGAAAAGGCTAAATCAATGCAAACTGTGAAAGAATTTCTGCAGGTCCAACCCCCCACATTTTAGTAGAAATTGGCCTTCCAAAAACTGGTCCTTTCCTGCCACAGACAGACCCCAAAGAGGCAGATACAGGCGCCCGAGGGGCAGAGGACAAACACAAGGCTCGTACAGAGGCAGACAATGGCAAGCTCCTACACATAGAGGTGGTGAGGACAACTCGCAATCTTTCAGAAAGCAAAACCAATGACTTTCCCCTTTGCATGCCAACCAGGTCTCAAATGGCAGCCCCCTTAGGAGGAAAGCTGGCACTATTCTCAAAAAATTGGCATATTGTCACACAGGACAAATGGATCCTGGACATTATAAACAGAGGCTACAAATTCCATTTTCATACTCTTCCAAAAATGAAAGGCATGCCAAACCTGCCACACAATCAAAGGGCAGAGGCACAAAAGCAAATTTCGGGTCTTATAAACATGAAAGCTATTCAAGAGGTACCTACACATGAACAAGGTCAAGGTTTTTATTCCAGGCTATTTCTGGTGCCAAGGAAGGGAAAAGATTGGAGACCGATTTTGGATCTTTCCATCCTAAACACATTCCTACTCGTACCAAAATTCAAGATGCTCACTCTACAGCAACTTCTTCCCATGCTGGGCAAGGAGTCTTGGCTGATAACATTGGACCTCAAGGAGGCATACCTGCATGCCCCAAATCAGACAAAATTGCAGAAGATACCTCAGATTTCTTGCAGGTTCAACTCATTATCAATTCTCTGCATTGCCCTTTGGTGTATCTACTGCACCCAGAGTATTCACGAAATGCCTGGCATCAGTAATTGCCTACTGCAGACTTCAAGGGATACAAATATACTCTTATCTGGACGACTGCCTGATCCAAGCGGACAGCAAGCACATTCTTCTGAAACATTTGGCTTATGTAATAATATTATTAAACTCTCTAGGATACACAGTCAACAAAGAGAAATCAAGACTAATACCCTCTCGGAAGATAATTTTCCTGGGTGCCAATTTGGACACAAACACCCAGATGGCCTACCTCACGTCAGAGAAGCAGGGGCAACTAATTCAATACTTCAGAACACTGGCAAATTGCACCAGGCTGACTGCAAGGAAAATCCTGCAGGCTCTGGGATTCATGGCATCTTGCATCTTACTAATCCCATGTGCAAAGCTGCATATGAGAAAACTACAATGGTACCTAAAAAATATATGGTCTCAACACAGCCACAGTTTGGAAACAATAATACCATTAATTCCATGTCTGCAAAAGGAATTTCTGTGGTGGGCTCAAGCATGCCAAACAAACACAGGCCTTCCATTCAGCAAGCCTCAAGCAAATCAAGTCATCACAACAGACGCCTCGGACTACGCCTGGGGGGCACACATGACAGACCGGTGCATTCAGGGCAAATGGACCCAAAAAGAAAAGCACCTTCACATCAATCAAAAAGAAATGCTAGCAGTGATAAATGCTATTATAGCTTTCAAGGACCTTCTACAACCAGGTCAGCTATTGATAAGAACAGACAACACCACAGTTATGTGGTACATAAACAAGCAGGGAGGAACACATTCTTATTCCCTATGCAGACTGGCCATGTCACTTTGGAACATGGCCATGGACTTACAAATGGCACTACAAGCACAGTACTTACCAGGCAAGGAAAACACGGTGGCAGACAACCTAAGCAGGAATATGACAGATCCACACGAATGGAAGTTGCATCCAAAAGTTTTTGCAGAAATAATCCAAGAATGGGGAAGGCCAGACATAGATCTCTTTGCCTCTCACAAAAATCATCAATTGCCAAAATTCTGCTCAAGGATCTTCCATCCAAAGGCCTGGAGAGTGGACACTCTCTCTTTCAGTTGGACATCAATGACAGTTTATGCCTTTCCACCTCTTTCTCTGCTGCCCAAAGTCCTATTGAAGACCAGAGCAGACAGACCAAAGATGATCCTCATCACTCCGGACTGGCCAAGGCAACACTGGTACCCACTCCTGAGGAGCCTGATGCATTCCCCACCATGGACCCTGCCTCTAATGCCTCTTCTTCTGACTCAGCACAGCTTCAAAACTCTTCACAGTCAGCTGAAAACACTCAATCTAGCCGCATGGAAGATTCCTTAGCATCGCAGCAGGCCCTGCTCTCCAAGGAGGTGCAGGATGTCATTTTGGAGGCCAGAAGGCCATCAACTAGAAAAGCTTACTCTGCAAAATGGAAACGTTTTTGTGTTTGGAATGAGAAAAAGGGCCAGTGCCCTGGAAAACTGAATTTACCTCAAATACTACAATATTTGGCTGAACTGCTAAGCAGTGGACTTTCTTTCTCCTCCATCAAAATCCATGCCCCAGCCATCTCTGCAGAATACAACACTGATCCACCTTTATTCTCTCACCCTCTATTAAGACAGTTCCTCAGAGGGGCTAAGAATTTAAGACCTCCAAGTAAACAACCAATACCTGCTTGGGATCTTAATTTAATTCTGGACAAACTGACTTTGCCTCATTTCGAGCCAGCTGCCTCATCAGATTTACAATATTTGTCCTGGAAAACAGCTTTCCTTCTGGCTATCACTTCAGCTTGTAGAGTTTCAGAACTACAGGCTCTTATGGCTGTCCAGCCTTTTATCATCTTCCATCAGGACAGAGTTTCATTACGTACCAACCCGTCCTTTATGCCTAAAGTGGTATCCAGGGTAGCTTTAAATCAGGCCATACATTTACCTACTTTTTATCCTAATCCTCAAAACAAAGGGGAAAGATTACTGCATTCCTTGGACATCCACAGACAACTGCGTTATTATCTGGACAGAACAAAACCTTTCAGAAAATCAGAACAGCTTTTTGTGGCCTATGCGGTAGGAGCTCAAGGAAAGTCAATATCCAAACAGACAATCTCAAAATGGATAGCCCACTGCATACGCTTTTGCTATTCCTTTCATGGCAAAACTGTACCTACAGGCATTAGAACTCATTCTACCAGGGCCACAGCCACCTCTGCAGCCTTCCTCAGAGGAGTTCCTACCAAGGATATTTTTAGAAGCAGCCACTTGGAGTTCTGTACATACCTTCTCCAAGCACTACAACCTACCATTATACTCCAAATGTAGAGCAGGCTTTGCCACTGCAGTCTTGCAGTGCATTTTGGCTCCTCCTAGTTCCACCTAGTGCCTACCACCCCTTTCTTAGCTTTGGGATTCTACCCAGCTGTTATGACTGCAGCTGCATGCACAATGAACATAGTACAGTTTTGTACCTACCATAAATGTAGATGTTCGAGTGCTAATACAGCTGCAGTCCAGGTTTCCCTCCCTCCTTCCCCTCTAGGGGTCTTCTTTTATGGTGTATTTGCTTGCAACTACTGGTCTTTGATTATATTGCATTGCATTATTACATGATTTTATGTATTGCCTTCCTTCTGGGGGCACCTGACATCTGGGGCAAGAAAAACTGAAGAAAATGGCGGCGACTGGTTCTTTTATACCCCTGTCGCACTGACGTCAGGGAAGAAGTGACAACAACCGACGCCGGACCTAGACTTTGGAATTCGGCCGACCGAGGACCTGCCTGACGGCAGGAGAACCCATCTGTTATGACTGCAGCTGTATTAGCACTCGAACATCTACATTTATGGTAGGTACAAAACTGTACTATATCCTTAAAGAATATGAACACACCTCCGCCTTTGTTGTTCTGGTCCAGTTACATGGCCGAAAAGTGTGGTATGAGTTATAGCCTGGTAGTTCAGGGTTGCTTTCTGGAGCCTTGAACCAGGTCTCAGTCACTGCACAGATATTGATGTTCTCCATTTTAAGGAGTGCCTCGAATTAGTGCATTTTGAGATTTAGACTTCTAGCATTGAGTAGCATTACCCTCAGTTTCTACTTGCCTGTTCTTGTTATGGTGGTGAATTTGTTATTTGAACCCTGCCTAAAAAAGGCATTATAGGGGCAGCAAGAGCCTTATCCAGAATCCGGAATCTCAGGGACAATAGGTGCAGGCCATCTGTGGCAAAGCATTGTGGTCTGTCGACCATGTCATCCCAAGCAGACAGATACTGAATCCCCTTAGAATGACACCAAAAGCTTAGCCAATTGTTGAAGTCATTCATTTTGTCCTTGTACTGCGGTATCATTCTGGGCAATGGCAGAATGCTACTCAGGGCTAGGGTCATACCTGCCTGGGCTACAAGATCGGAGAACTCTTCTATGTCTCTTATCATGTAGTCCAGGGCGGTACGTCTCAGGTCATTCACACCAACATGGACAATGACAGAGTCATATTTGTACTTGTTGTGGAGTGACCTGAGTGCATGGGTTATATGGCAGATCCTGGCACCCGACAGGCAGCTGACAGTAACCTTCTCTTTGTTTAGCCTGGTGAGTGGGACATCAGTGTGCCTGACTATAGAGCCACCTATGACTAGTGTGTTGGGCACGTTGTTTTGCCTTATTGGCTGTGGTTGAGTCTGTGGGTTATGTGTCATTTGGGTTGTGTTGTGGAATGGAGGTTGCTTGCGTTTCTGCTTTGGAGGTCTTTGTTGCTTAGACAGATTATTTTTGAAAGCCTCTGTGAATGTTTTTGTGTTACTATGTGTGGATTTTGGTGGTGTAGATTTAGTGAGACTATATAATGAGTGTGGTGTGGTGAAAATGTTTACCTTCTCCACATGACTGTCAAGTTTAGTCTTGGTTGGAGAGATCTTTACCTCCAGTTTGGCTAGATAAGTGCATCTCTCACAGGTTGTAGTGTTGGGTGGTAGGAGGAGAGGGTTGTCTGTGTACGAGGCAATTTCTACATTGCCTCAAGATGCCCAGATTCATCAGATAGACAGGAGAGAACACTGGGAGCTGACCCTTGGACATGCCTGAATAAAAAACTATTTTCCTCTAGATAAGTGATGAAAGTGATTACAAGAGCTGTTTGTCTCTAAGCCAGTGAGAAAAGTAAGTACAAAAACTGTTTTGCTCTAGTCTAGGTAATGAGGAAGATTTAGTGCTATAGTAATTACTAGCTTATTTAGTGCTTACAAGTCCTGAACAAGTGCTGAGCATGAATAAGCAAATTTAAGTGCTAATACTAAGAATCTGTATCTGCACTAGATGAGTTACAGGACAGAAACAAGTGCAAATGCAGGCTTTCAAATCAGAAAGTTGAGAAAGATGGAAGATTGCCCAAACAGCCAATAACTACAGTTTCTGGGCCAGAACCACTCCTTATCTGGTAGACAGGTTACCTAGTGCTTACCACTCCCACTGATAAGCTAGAAGGCTTTCCTCCAACACAGAAAGGCTTAGGGGGCTCAGAAGCTTACATACAGTCCTGGATACAGCAAATCTGTATCTGGAACACTAGTAACAGAAAAGGTAGGAAACAGGCTTACAGTTTTTTTTTTTTTACAGAAAAGTAGCAAAAACAGTAGTAAAAACAATTCACATGCAGTGCAAGCTAGCACACTTGGGTATGTAGCAATATTAAACAGCAGGTTCATTAATCACAATTGTAATAGATGTACTAGGAAGCCTTTCTCCAATCAAATCTTTTGGAGTAACACATATCTCAGTCTCCTGGATGCCAAAAAAAATGTTGTCCTTGATGGTTTCAAGGGACAAAACCTGGACAAAATAACTTCTGGAAGCATCACAAACATCTTTATTCAAGTATGAACAATTGGGGAATACATGTTAATGACTAATCAAACAACACTAAAAGGAGCATCCTTGTGGGGGAAAAAGAATAGCCCAGAATTTCCAGATGCAGTTTTGAAACTGTGTAAATAAAGTTACTGCATCCCATAAATAGCCAGCTTTTTAGTTTGCATGGGCATGGACTTAAAAGTCTACTGACCTATTCAGAAGATAGGTTGAAAATGCAGAACCTTGCAGCCTTTTTTGCTCATCTTAACCCTTTGTGTGTCATAACACTAACCTTTGGTAAACTGTTTTATTTGCAATAAACTAGATGTTCTTCATTCCACATTGCTGCAGTCCTAACTATTGGGGTAGTCCGCTGTCCAGTCGGCCCGAATACCAAAGTATATGGCTGACGTCGGTCACGGCGCATTAGACTGACGTCAGTACGTCAGGGTACTAATGCGCATGACCGACATCATATCCTCAGTCTTTTTTGCCGCATGGTCCGATGCAGAAGCAATTTTGCGAGTGCAGGTTGGCGTTCTGAAAGTTTCTGAAGTCAGAGTTTCAGACCGAATCAAAGTTGGCTAAGTACCCCGTTGGGGAATATTTTGGTTTTTTCTTGCCTCAGTATTTAACCGGATGTCAGAAAAAGTGAATAACTGTATTTCTTGTGGGAAACAGATACCTCATAGGGATTACCATACTTTGTGTATACCTTGTTTAGGGCCTGAGCACGACGTTGTTGGATGCCGCTCTTGTGCAAGATTTAACAAACGCACTATTAAGAGAAGGTTAGACTGTGCCAGGTTAGTGTTTGGGAAGCGTTGTAATTATAAAATGCCGTCGGATGTTCCGACGCCCGCTTCGGGCAAAAAGCGCAAGGATAAAGCAGCAAAGCCTAGAGTGGAAGAACCGACAGTCCCTGACGCCGGTTCTTTAGAAGGCTCTGTGGAGCCGGAGGTTCTGCCAGGTGTTTCTTTGGAGTCTCAGGGAGAGACTTTATTGTTACAGGATGTATCCTCTCAGGAAGTAGGCCAGGCTGAGGGGGCTTCTCAGGTGGCTGTTCTTCCCTCTCTTCCTAAGGTGGTTAGAGCCTCCCCCTCTGTTTCCAAGGCTTCTTTGAGAGGCAGGCCTAGTGTAGCTTCAGTGGGGGTTTCTCCTAGTGCTTCAGGGTCTTTGCCTAAGAAACATATGCTTAAAATGGCAGAGGATTTGATTACTATGATTAGAGGTTCTATGCCCCCTCCTAATAAGAGGCCTAGGGTGGAACCTGAGTTTGAGAGTTTTGAGCACTGTTCGGAGGCTTCTGAGTCTTCGGCTGAAGACTTGCAGGAGTATCCTCCTTATTCTGATTCTGATGTGGATGATTCTACTCCTTCAGCTTCTCCTCCTGAGGATTTTTCATTTTCAGAGACTCTGCATTCCATGAGGGAGCATTTTAAATGGGAAGGTCAAGATTTCTCTGATTCCAGGAAGAGGCTTAGGGAATTCTTGTTTTACCCCAGCATAGGCCTTTAGCTATACCTCCGGTTCTGAATGTGGTGGAAGATGTTTTGCAGAGGCTTCCCTGAATCCTGATTCTTTGCCTCCTGCACCAGTTAAACCGGATAGGTACTATAGGGTGCCTGAAGCTCATAAGTATCTTTTCAAGAGTCCTAGGGCAGACCCGGAAACTGTCTCTCAGGGGCCTAAAGGTGTGAAGGCTTCTGTGGTTAAAAATCCTGTACCTCCTGATAAAGAGTCAAGGGCTTTGGATAGATGGGGAAAGAAAGTGTATACTTCTTCCACTTTAGCCATGAGGGCATTGAATTGTCAGTTTCACATGTTAAAATATCAGAATTACCTCCTTTCACAATTGAAATCTAAGGTGGATGCTCTGGCAGAAGGTATTGTGTGTAAAGAGTTGCAGGATTTAGTTCATGTGTCTGAACAGGTGGGTAAACATTCCTTGCAGTGTGGTTTTGATGCTGTGCAGGCCTCCTCGAGGGTGGCTGCCACTGGTTCTGTTCTTCAGAGGCACGCCTGGTTGAGAGATCAGAACTTAGCTGAGCATGTTAAGACAAGGATTTTGGATGCTCCTTTACAGTCTGATGTGTTGTTTGGTTCGCCTGTTGAAGCAGTTTTAAAGAAAATGGAGGACAAGGCTAAGTCTATGCAAACTGTTAAAGATTTTTTGCAGGTGCAGCCTCTGAAGTTTAGTAGAAATTGGCCTACTAAGGGGTGGACTTATCCTGCTTATGATTCCCAGTCTAGGGGTAGGTCTAGACGTGGTAGGGGCAGAGCTCAAGGTTCTTTTAGGCCTAGGACAGGGAGTTCACCTGCTCAGACTTCTGGTGAGGGCAGGGGTCAGTCCTTTCGTAAGCAGACCCAATGACCTGCCTTTTCAGCTGCCAGTACATTCTTGCCTGGCAGCACCTCTGGGAGGAAGGCTGTCTCTTTTCAAAGAAAATTGGGATTTAATTACCCAAGACAGATGGGTTCTGGATATCATTCACCACGGTTACAGGTTTTATTTCCTTACCTTGCCTCCTTTCAAAGGCATGCCAGACATTCCTCCTCTGCAAAGAACAGAGGCTCACAAGCAAATTTCTCTGTTGCTCCAACTAGGAGCCATTCAGTCAGTTCCTGTGCCAGAAAGGGGCCTAGGATTTTATTCTCGCCTGTTCCTAGTACCAAAGAAGGGGAACACGTGGAGACCAATTCTGGATTTATCTATCCTCAACACTTATCTGGACATTCCCAAGTTCAAAATGTTGACGTTACAACAGCTTTTACCTCTGCTGGGCAAGGATCACTGGATGGTAACTTTAGATCTCAAGGAAGCTTACCTTCATGTGCCTATAAGGCTAAGTTGCAGGAAGTATCTGCGTTTTCGAGCTGGAAATTCTCATTATCAGTTCTCTGCATTGCCCTTTGGCTTATCCACTGCCCAGAGTATTCACAAAGGTTCTGGCTCCAGTGATAGCTTACTTCAGGCTAAAAGGAATTCAAATCTATCCTTACTTGGACGACTGCCTGATTCTGGCTCAAGAAAAGGAAGACCTTCTACAGCATTTGGAATATGTTATAGCAGTGCTAAGATGCCTAGGGTATTCTGTGAACGAAATAAAGTCCAGTCTAGTACCCTCTCAAGACATGTGCTTTCTGGGTGTGAGACTGAATACAGCAGCCCAGATGGCCTTTTACCCCCGGACAAACAAAAGAATCTATCCAGTTACTTCCATCAACTATCTCTTCAGTCCGGGCTGACTGCAAGGACAGTCCTTCAAGCCTTAGGGTTCATGGCATCTTGTATTCTGGTGCTTCCCAATGCCAAACTGCATATGAGGAAGCTACAATGGTATCTAAAAAATCTATGGACACAGCACTGCCAGGATTTGGACACTGTCATTCAAATAATACCTTGCATTCAAAAGGAATTTTTGTGGTGGGCTCAGGAATGTCACCTAAACAAGGGACTCTCTGTGACCCGGCCAGAGGCGAGTCAGATTCTAACGACGGATGCCTCAGACATTGCTTGGGGAGCTCATCTAGATGGAAAATGGATACAAGACAAGTAGCCTGCCAGACTACAGCATCTACATATCAACATGAAAGAGATGTTAGCAGTCCAGTTTGCATTAATGGCTTTCAAGGAGTTACTTCTTCCAGGGCAGGTGTTGATTCTAACAGACAACACAACTGTCATGTGGTACATCAACAAACAAGGGGGAACACATTCTTACCCATTGTGCAGGCAAGCAATGATTTTATGGGAAACTGCGCTCAACTTGCAACTAACTCTTCAGGCAAGGTTTCTGCCGGGAGCACAGAACTCCTTAGCAGATGTGTTAAGCAGGCAAATCATGGATCCCCACGAGTGGAAACTGGATCTTCATGTATTTCAAAAATTGACAGTGTCATGTGGAACTCCAGACATAGATCTGTTCGCTTCTCCACTAAACCACCAGCTGCCACAGTTTTGCACGAAGGAATTTCATCACACAGCTTGGAAAGTGGATGCTCTTTCTTTCAGTTGGAAAAATCTTCATGTGTATGCTTTTCCACCTCTTCCTCTTCTCCCAAAGGTGCTTCTAAAGGTCAGACAAGACAAGCCAAGGATGATTTTAATAGCTCCAGATTGGCCTCGGCAGCACTGGTACCCATTACTGAGGAGTCTGGTAAGGAAGCCTCCATGGCCTTTACCCTTGATTCCACATCTGTTGTCTCAGAAGGACGGTCGACTGCTCAATGTCAAGCTTCACTCTCTTCATCTAACAGCCTGGCATATTCTGTTTTGAAAGACAGCAGGTCTCAACTTCCTCAACAAGTTTTAAATGTGATTATGGAAGCCAGAAGACCTAGTACAAGGAAAGTGTACGCAGAAAAATGGAAGAGATTTTTATTTTGGACTGCAGCAAAGAATTTGGAGATTTCGAGCCTAATTTGAGTGTGGCTCTTCAATATCTTACTGAGTTATTGGACAAAGGTTTGTCTTTCTCTTCCATTAAGATTCATGCTGCAGCAATTTCAGCTCACTATGATTGTGACCCACCATTGTTTTCACATCCTTTGTTCAAGCAATTTCTTAGAGGGCAAAGAATATAAGACCCCAATAGAGCTCCTACTCCTGCTTGGGATCTCAATTTTGTGTTGGAGAAACTTACTCTACAACCTTTTGAGCCTCGGCTACTGCTGAACTGAAATACTTGTCATGGAAGACTGCTTTTTGTTGGCCATTACTTCTGCAAGAAGGGTTTCTGAGTTACAGGCCCTTATGGCGGTTGGGCCTTTCTTGATTTTTCATAAGGATAGGGTATCTTTACGTACTAATCCTTCCTTTATGCCTAAGGTGGTTTCTAGTGTGGCTTTAAACCAAACTATTCATTTGCCTACTTTCTATGCAGATCCCCAAAATAAAGGGGAAAAGATTTTGCACACTTTAGATGTACACAGGCAATTGCGTTATTATTTAAGCAGGACTAAGGATTTTAGGCAGTCTCAGCAGTTGTTTGTTTCTTTTGCTTTGAGTTCGCAGGGCAAGCCTGTGTCAAAACAAACTATTTCTAGGTGGATTGGGTTCTGCATTGCATTTTGTTATTCCCATCATGGCAAGGAGATTCCAGCTGGGATTAGGCCTCATTCCACTAGGGCTACTGCCACTTCAACAGCATTTCTAAGGGGGGTGGCAACTAAGGATATTTTGGAGGCAGCTACTTGGAGTTCAGTGCATACTTTCTCTAAGCATTACCACCTTCCTCTCTACTCTAAGTCTAGGGCTGGTTTTGCCACAGCTATTTTGCAAGGCATGTTATCAGCTCCTGCTTCCTTATAATTTGCCAGCCTCCCTTACCTCTGCTTTGGGATTCTACCCAATAGTTAGGACTGCAGCAATGTGGAATGAAGAACATAGTACAGTTTTGTACCTACCATAAATGTAGATGTTCGAGGATCCACATTGCTGCAGTCCAATTTACCCTCCCTCCTTCCCCTCTGTGTTTAGGGGTGGTTGTGTAGGTGAGATTATATTCTGGTACCTTTGTATATATTGTATATATTTTTGGTGCAGGTATGTTTGGTGTGTTTTGGTTTTGGCCTTGTCTTTTTAGGGTCTTCTGACATCTGGGGCAAGAAAAGACTGAGGATATGACGTCGGTCATGCGCATTAGTACCCTGACGTACTGACGTCAGTCTAATGCGCCGTGACCGACGTCAGCCATATACTTTGGTATTCGGGCCGACTGGACAGCGGACTACCCCAATAGTTAGGACTGCAGCAATGTGGATCCTCGAACATCTACATTTATGGTAGGTACAAAACTGTACTTTTGCACATTAGGTAGGAAATGTATCTTAAAACCCAAGGAATCAGGAACAGTTGGTTTTTGTGGTATACTTCAAAATTCATCATTTTAACTGTTCCTTCCTTGGCCATCCCTTTTATGTTGTTCATTAACAAGAACATAAGATATGGTTTCTGCCTTGAGGAAGGAAGCCCATTAAATTCTTCTCCCCAAGAAAGGAATATTGGCAGTGCCAAATAACTTTAAGCCTGTATTTTTATTAAATACTGCGACAGAAATATTAGAATCTTAGAAAGTGTTACCCACCAACAGTTCACTGAATTCTTTGACCTTAATGCACTGAGTTTCATCATGGTTTTTAAGCATGTTTATCTCTGTACATCAACAGTGTTGCATTATATATGAAAATACTTTAAAATAATGAAGCCTTGGTGGCTTTGTTTCCTACCTAAAGCATTGATACCAGGAAGTTGACAATGCTTACTGGTCAGGTGATCATCATATAGGACACAGCATAGATCACAGATTCCTGTTCCTAGGTAACAAAGGGGATACTCCACAGTTAGTTTTATGGCCCCTGTTATACAATTTCTCTGTCAGCAGGCTGCCCTCACATTATGGTTTTAGGTCAGTTACATGATAATAACTTTGGGAGCAGTTAAACGTATTATATCTATGTCAGAAGCATTTTGACTCAAATAACACATTATGTTTGGAACTACCTACAGTAGTGTCTAGTGTTTAAAACTATACATAATATGCTTACCTGATAGGACTGTACCTGTAATAAATTGCTTTTTTATGTTTATAAGATGCAATGGAAGAAGTTAATGTGTCCTTTTTGGAACTGTGTAGGAGCAAGATTCTGCAAGCTGAATGCATTTTTTTTTACATAAGATGGGTGTGGTAACAACAACATGAGAAATGAGTGTAACATATGAATTTCTGGCTACATCAATGACTATGTGTTGGATGGAGTGTGGCCCAGAAGAAACTGCAGAAAAGTTTCCCTAGGATTGATTGCTGGCTACACAAATGTGCCTTAAGTATATCAACTACTAGATCAGAGGATACCATAGAAAATGGAAAATTCCCCTATCACAAATGTAGCAACTCACTTCATTCTTTTAAAACTGCATTTCAGTCAGTTTTAGTCACACATAAACATTCAGAAGGAATGCACTTTGATCAGCTATGGGTGACTCATATAGATAGATAGACAGATGTAGATATATATATAGATATAGACATAGATATAAATACATATAAAACACCAAACCGCAGCATTTATTATTATTTTATATTTATTTATTTTTATTTATTGACATTTGTTAACCGGGTTAGTCCAACTGGGATTTTGTCCCATTTTCAGTGGAGACCCGAGGAGAAAAGCTCCAGATAGTACAATAAAACATTACAGTAGTAGACAAGCACAGCAAACAGAATAGAAATAAAACTAGCATTACAGTAATAAACAATAGAAAAACAGCACTAACAACAGTTAAATGACAGCAACATTTTTTTTTTCTCTCAAGATACTATGCAACTGTACTAGTGAGGCAGAGTGTGACAAGGATAAACTGAGAGTGATTCCAATGTGTGGGAAAACAGTAATAAATTCACTGACTGTTTAAAAGCCCAGATGCATTTATTAAATCAAAACCAAAGCAGTTTTACCTCAACATACTGAGCTTCCTTAGTGGATTTTAATATCTAATGAGCAAAGAACCACGTTCATTGAGCATGTAAATGTATGAAGTCACATTAAAGCTGTAGTAAAGGCAAAATGCTTGTCTGCATCTTATAAGCAAAAAAGCTCAGATATCATTTATATATATATACACAGAAGGCACCACATTGACACACTTCCAAACACAGAATGCTTATGAATACAGTCCATAACAATAAAATAGAAAAACGTGTGTTGGACAGACAGTAAATAATCAGATCCAGTACAGTATGTATTGAATAACAAATACATCCAAACATGCCAATAAGCATGAATGATAAGCTAAATAAATGTGTATTTATGAAGTGCAATTATTATACATATGAATCAAATATCACTTATCTTGGCAGGAATTCAATAAACTAACACACAGCCTTCTCAGAGAGAGAAGAAAAAAATTGATGAGCCAAAAACCTGCACCCTTTTTTTTAGTTTGATTATACATGCACACTGAAGTCATAACAATGAAGCAGTTCAAAAGTAGAATGTTTGTTAAACAAGCACCAAGCACACAGTGAAAAGTAAGATCTGATAAGGAAAAGCCTGCACTCTGTTTTTTGGCATAATTATGTGTACACCAGAAGGTATCACATTAAAGCCGTTGCAAAAACAAAATGCTTATTAATCCAAGCTTGCCCATGCACATGAATATTACAGCTAAATATATGAAAATACTCCACATCCCTATGCGTCAATCATCACTCACGTGGGCACTGCTTTATCCATGAAAAATAACTTCTGATGAGCAAAAGCATGTATATTTTTTGATTATGTATGCACCTGAAGGGCATCACATTAACACATGCAAAAACAGACTGCATATTCAGCAAACGTCCAGCCTTCTCAGAAATTAGTGACTTGTAACATTTGTGCATGCACACAAACAGCATCACATTAAAGTAGCTGCACAAGCAGAGTGCTTATACATATTGGTCATGGCTGCAGGAAAACAAAATGAACGCGTATGTTGGACAAACACAAAAAGAAAAAACAAATCACAAACTATAACAAATATTAAATATCTCATGCAAATCAATTACTTATGTTCATTGAAACCAGGGCTGAATAATGCTCTATTTTTCATTATCCACATTCTTTCTTTTTTGTAAAGACTGTATTTGGTACACAGAAGAATTATATACATCAATGCCCACAAAAGTGAATTTTGTCCTGAGAGTATTATATAATCTTATAGACTGCCCTCCTCACTCATTTTATTCTATCAAACATCACACACATGGATGGAAATACATTCCTTTAAGGTTTTAGTTGTCTGTCCAGCATAAAATGCTCCACACTAGCACTTGCTAAACAACAAACCTGGTATCACAAGTGATAATAAGTCTAACATATAACGGTATTTTAAAATTACTGGTAACAAAGGAGTCTGCTCTGAGAATATATTCACAGATATGGAAACTACCTCTTTATCTGCTGCCATTAAGGATTCCAGTATTTTTGGTTTACTTGCCTAGAGAAGCATGCAGTTTTCTATGTTTATTAAAGTACTGGGAGAAGTTTTGGTTCTTCTGAAACCAAATTTACAACCTGAATCCAGGAATTTAGAAAGAGTTCTATACTGTAAAAAACTGGGCCAATGTTTATGAACCAGGTGGTATTAGAGCCATAAGTAGTGGTCAGTCTAGTCAAATCAATGTTCGTTTCATTACATCCATCTGAGTATTATAATAGTTGTATATGATCCATTTGATTTGCTACTGTCTTAGTTTCCAATATTTTCAAATGAAAATATTTTGTTTTTAAACGTATGAATCAAATCATGGGAAAAATTCTGGTAATGGCCCCCACTACTACATCTTTCTTCAGTGAATGCATGAAGTGAGATTTAGGAATATTTTAATGACATCTGGGGTGACAGTTGTTGTAGTAAAAAAATATATTTTTAGAAGAGGGTTTCTGATAGAGAGATATAACCAAATTAGCATCCAAATGTTTGGTTACTTTAATGCAACAAAAAGTATTAAGCAATTCAGTCCTAAAAGTAAAACTTAGATCATAATCATTCTTGTTTGAGTATTGCTGGAATAGTTTTAAATATACTAAACTACCTACAAAAACTAGTCAGCTGTCATCAGGGTATCTGCACCAATTATTCTTAAATGGCAAATACTTTATTCTTAATTTCATCATATATATATATATATATATATATATATATATATATATATATATATGTATATATATATATATATATATATATATATATACTGTATTTAAAAAAAAATAAGTTGGCATGTATAGCAGTGAATGCCATCCCCATAGCTGTTCCTCTTAACTGTAAAAAACATTATTTTTGATAATACAAAGCATATACATACAATATTGGTTATGATTATATTGTATCTGTTCAACAAAGTTTTTTTATTTTGTTTGCTTATGGTAATTTATTTATTTATTTTACATTTGTTAACCAGGGAAGTCTGGCTGGGCACAAAAGCCTCTTTTCAGTGAAGTCCCTGGGAGAAAAGCACCAGCACATGCATTACAGACAAAATCTTTTAAGTTATACAATATCAACAATGTCAGGCAGAATACAATTAAAATAACTGTATTTATAAGCATTCTGTTTTTGGAATTGCTTTAATGTGATGCCTTCTGTATAATATGTATTGATGTGTCTTTCGGCTTTTCACGGTTAGGGGTCGCCACAGCGGAACTCCGGTCCGCTAATGATCGGTAGTTGATTTTTGCGTGCCAGGTTACCAGCCCTGATGCACAACCTTCAACGAAGGTACGCCCATTCACGCATGTTTCCACGCAGAAGACGTCTAGCTGAGAATCGAACCAGACAGCGTCTTACTGTGAGGCAACAACGCTACCGCAGCACCACCAAATCAAAAACAATGTGAGCTTTTCTGATTATAGCTTTAGTTGGGCATTTTGCCTTTTTCTGTTACTTCATTGTGATATTACTCTTTCGCATGCAAAATTAACCTATAACAGTGTGCTGTCTCTTTGCTCACAAGATGTTAAAATCCACAGAGGAAGCTACGTATCTTGCAGTGAAACTGGTTTGGTTTTGATTAGTAAATGTGTTTGGTTCTTTTAAAATGTTGGTGAGTTTAAAACTGTTTAAAAGTGCTGAAATTTGGTTGTGTTTGTCCATTTTTCTCCACACACTGAATTGGACTATTTTGAAATCCTGTTTTGGTTTTGTATATTTATACATACATATACATATATAGATGCATAGCTATATACATATATATGCTAAATGTATGGTTTTATTATGCTTTAGAATTCACATAGCAGCAGTAAAGTACAAAAAAGCATGGTTGCATTACATCAAGCTGGCAAGTAATAATATCTCTCAGCCACTTAGTGTTTTCTAAAGTACCTTTGTTTTGTAATTAATTTCATTTACACGTATACTCTTCATGTAGAGTGTTGTTTCATTTTTTTCTCTATATCCTCACCCACCATAGGTGCCAGAAGCAGTTGAAGACTGTGGGGGGGGGGGGGGCAGAGGGTGAGAGGGGCACTTAGTGATCGAAAAAGGGCAATTTTTTATAACTATTTACTACCACAACATAAGTTCACTTGGAGGACATTTTAAGCTTAGCCAATTCACTTTTGCTGATTGAATTAACATTTTCTGATTGGTCTTACCTATCCCATGGCTGATAATTGTATATTAGCCCTAGTGAGAATAACTGTGATCATACTATAAATAATTTGAGGGGACCCAGGTAAGGGATGCAGCATTTAGGAACTGTCTCTATCCTTTAGTGGCATGAGCGGCAATCCTGGAGTACATTTTCTATTACCCATCCTTAGACCCAAGTTGCATTTGAATATGGACAGATGAGCTTTGTTTTATTTTTATGGATAGTCTGTTCTGGAACAGTGGTAGCCTCTGTGATATATATCCATTTCTCCATAACATTCAGTTTACACACCTGGACTGAGTATTTCTGATGCCATTTGATTTGCAGATGCTCAGTAGATCCATCTTTATTAGGTCGGAGGATGTCTTGTATACCAGACATGTTACCTCTAAGCACTCTGTAGGATACTGAGTATAGTAATAAATATTTGAGGCGGTCCATGCAAGACCTATTGTTTAGGACCTGTATCCTTTTAGAAAAGTATCTCTGAAGGCATTACAATTGTTACATAGGGCTGGACAGATACATGCCAAAGTGGGCATTATACAAAATGATTGACCTAATGAGAGCTTTGTAAAGGGGGACAACAACATCTCTAGATCTAGTCACAATCAATTTGTTTATAAGCTGTGCAATATAGAAAGGCTTTCTTATGCTTCTGGGCACATGTTGGGCAAAAATTAGGTCACTGTACACACAACTTCCCAAATGCCAAACAAATGGGTCAGTTCTCAGAGGGGATTGTCATGATTTTGACAGCAGTTATTATTTGGGACAAACCTTCCTGCATGATGGCTAAGTCATTTGGGGATTCAATAATTGCTCCTAGCTTGCAGTCATCTCAAACTTAGCTGGCAAAAGCCCTTTGGTATTTCCTTTTACTTTTGATATGTATATGCCAAACAGAAAGTCGCAGCACCGAACCCTGGGGGACACCATTGATGACTGGTCTCTTCCCCTATTTTGATCTCCTGCATCCTGTGAGCAAGTTGGCAATCCAGCTGGTGACACAAATGTTTGCTCCTACATTATTCATCTTTTGTACTAACACCTGAGTAGGGGATTGTGTCAAAAGGCTTGGCCAGGTTAAGGTAATGTGGTGTGAACTGTTTTACCTTCATCCATTGCTTTGGTGACAAGAGTAAAGCTTAAAATTTGCCCATGATTTTGAGCCTTTCACATTTTCCTCTGGGCTGTTTTCAAACACATTTTTAGGGCCATGCATACATCTTACCCTGTTTTTTGATTCACCTTCCTGATTGTATTAAATTATATTCCTTGTATAATACAGCACCAGTTGTTAGAATGTGTGTTAAATTTGTAGTTTTGAACAGCCTTCTAGTAAGCAATGAAACAAAATTTATGAACCAATAATGACAAAACTACCCATTTCAGAAAATTTCAGCCACAAAAGGCCACTCGAACGTCTGTCATTGTGTCTTTCAACTTTTCCCGGTTAGGGGTCACCACAGCGGAACTCCGGTCCGCTAATGATTGGCAGTAGATTTTTACGTGCTGGCTTGCCAGGCCTAACGCACAACCTTCAATGAAGGAATGCCCATTCACGCATGTTGACACACAGAAGACACTCTAACTGAGAATCGAATGGGCAACGTCTAACTGTGAGGCAACAATACAGTAGTAGAACCCCCAGCCTTCTGCATCAAAAGTAAGGCTACTACTTGTTGTGCTACAAACAATGCAAACAAACTTGGCATAAGCAGCACTAAACTTATCTTACCCTGAAGATCTCAGCTCCTTGTAATTTTTTTATTTATTTAACATTTATTTACCAGGAAAGTCCAACTTGGAACAAAGCCAATTTTCAGCAGAGGCCGATGGAGAAATGCTCCAGATGCATGCCTTTGTAATGTGGGAGAAAACCAGAGCACCCAGAGGAAACCCACACAATCACAGGGAGGACATACAGACTCCACACAGAAGGCATCCACTTGACAAAACTAAATCTCTCAATTTCACAGCAGAAGAAACCTGGAAAAAAGCCAAACTTTATCTGGGGAATGCCAAAGGCCCAAAACCAGGGACACATTTAAAATATTGCTTGTATAATCTTATAAAGTTGCTAAAATAGTGTTTTGTGTTACCATGTGTTTTCAAAAAAGATAGGAAGACTGAAACCTAAAGGGCTATCATTATTTAGTGAATTCCATTCTCACTGATTTGCCAGAATAGCACACATTTTGAGAAACCGGCCAAAAGTATGAGCCAAATGTTCTGTGAAAATCTTATGGACTGAACTCCCTGAATCACAAGTGATGGTGCGGGTAGAGAATGCAGGCTGTTGTATCTAAGGTACAGGGTTTGAGTCTGGACGATTCTAACCACCAGGTATAAGTAACTGGGGCATTTTACACAGACATACACACACACACACACACTCTCACACACACACTCACACACACACACACACACACACACACACACACACACACACACACACACACACCTACCTGCCTTCATAAGTAAAACGCAGGACCCCTGCCTTCATAAGTACACACAAGCCCTTCATAAGTAAAATGGAGTCCTGCCTTCATAAGTAAAATGGAGCCCTGCCTTCATAAGTAAAATGAAGCCCTGCCTTCATAAGTAAAATGAAGCCCTGCCTTCATAAGTAAAATGGAGCCCTGCCTTCATAAGTACACACAAGCCCGTCATACGTAAAATGGAGCCCTGCCTTCATAAGTACACACAAGCCCTTCTTAAGTAAAACGGAGCCCTGCCTTCCTGTATAAGTAAAACAGAACCCTGCCTTCCTGTATAAGTAAAACAGAGCCCTGCATTCCTGTATAAGTAAAATGGAGCCCTGCCTTCCTGTATAAGTAAATAAAATGGAACACTTCTTACCATGGGTGATTCTGGCAGCAGGCTTAGCAGCAATGATGTGGTCAGGAAAATTTTCCGCACACTTTTGTTTTAAATTCACGTTAGCATGCGATGCACACATGAATCCTCTGTTGGGCAGTCCTTAAAGAAAAACTCCATGGTCTTGCAGCTGTAAAAAGTGTGTGGGGGGGGGGCACTCCCTCCTCCTCGATCTATGGTTTCGGTGCCTATGACATCCACAAAATGATGTCTTGCTTAAAATTGAGTAGCGATTTACATTCACTTGTAGAGTGTTTTGAGTAGGCAAAACAGCTTGCCTCATTACCAGGTCAGTGATTTAACTACTGCAGCATTACATATATTAATTTTCAATATTTCTGCCTGCAAGACCTACTTGAGTGCTTGTCTTTTAAGGATGTAAAACTTTCTGGTACTTATGTATTATTGCAACCACATTTCTGACCTGTGATAATTTCTTATGTTTTGCTGAAAATATTTCCATTAATCTTGCAATGTTAAAATGGGTGTCTGAACTACTAATCATTGTGTATGAGGCAGGAAGAGGAGTAACGGTCACATTTTGTATTCGTGGGTGGCGTATGATTACATCAGCTGTCATAATCTTGTACCTTTACATTAGAGAAGTCTTTCTTTAAACCTCTGTTCAGCAGAAACATACAAACATTGCTTTTAATGCAGACAAGTGGTCCCATGTTGACTGAGATGTCTGGAATTATTCAAAGCCCAAAAACAATTTCAAAATCAGTGCCAGTTTGTTCCAAGAATATTAACTACTACTGCATTATAAGTATGACACACGTGAGGAACATACCTCTCAACTCTCCAGCTTTTCGCAGAATGTTCAGATTTTTGTGTTATACCGTTTTTGGTCTTTTCTCATAAAATTTGTGGTTTCCTTGCAAAACATATGATTTTAAAATAGTATGTATTATCGCTATCAGATTTCGAACAGGAGAAACAGCTGTACTGCTTGGAAAAGTGACGTTTCTCCTGTTCAAAATGTGGTTGCAGTAATACATAAGTACCAACTTTCCTATTGATGCATTTAGAATGAAAATGTAATCTAAACATTAATTTAAGTGATAGTGCATTGTGGATTTAGTCTTTCATGATGCCATGCAAAGAGCTTTCAGTTCCAAGAAAAAATTAAGGGTACAATCCTTGTCAACAAAATAACACAAAAAATCAACACACACTCTGCATTGAAGACTGTAATATGACATTGCATATGGTTAAGGAGGTTCTGTGTAACTTCAAGGCTCTGTTACACACACTTGCACTAGAAAATGATCAATGTACTTTAAGCAATAAAAGTTTTATTTAGGAAAGCAATACCACATAAAGCGTAACATGTATTTTATTTTATTTATCCTTTGTTGACATGGTTAGTCCCAGTAGGCTAGTAGCTTCTTTTCGAGGGGGTTATACTACTAGGAGACGTGGTCAGGGCATCAGGGAACTTGCTTTTGTGAGGGGTAACATTTTTGTGTTCACACTTCTAGGTTTCATTTTTGACACAAAGACAGCTAGGAGAAGCTGTGTGAGTAACGGAGAGAGAAGAATCTTGTTCTGTTTGGAGATAACAGAGTGGTTTTATCAGTTAGACAGATAACAGCTAAGAATCGAGTGGATAGTGCAAATATCCAGTGTCTAGCTGACTTTAAAGATCATGAGTTTTACGAGGTTGTTATAACAGAAGTTGAGTCTGGAGGTCTGCCTGATAAAAAGCTGGTTCATTTATCGAACAAAGGTTATCCTGGAAAAGAGTCTGAGATTTCATGGTTGGATATGATGGAAAATATTTTTGGAATGGACAGTGAACTGGGTGGAAAGGAAGTGAGTTGTGAGTTGGCTGGACATAAGAATACAGAAGGGATGCAATCTGTAAAATCTTTTGCTGATGCAGATGGAAAAAACAAAAGGTACTGTAAACTTTAGTAAAAAGAAAAAAGGTCTGTTCACATAAGAAGGAAGAAATAATATATATTTTATGTGGGATAATTCAGTGGTTCCTTTGGATTTTCAAGCGAAAGACATTAGTACCTTGATTCATTTGGGTAAAGAGACATTTTGTGATTTAACATTCAAGACTGAAGACTTAATGGACAGATTTTTGTTCAATTGTGAAAAAAGAAAGACTGTTACCCATGAAATTAATTTGTATTTTCTGGGAAAGGGTTTCTGTTAAAAGAAAAATGTGTTTGTTAATTTTTGTACTGATGAAATTGACTTAAAAGATGTTAAAAAATATTTTTCATTAATGTATTTCTCAGTTTCAAACATTGTGAAGATTAAAGATGGAAGGGATATTTGGACTAGGTGATGGGAAGTGGGGTGTTATCTTAAAATATGAAAAAGTGTGATAAAGCATTTACCAAGTATTGTATACCTGGATGGTAACAGAGGAACAATTAAATATAAGGGGCAGCCAAAACCCTGTTTTCTGTAGAGATTTCAATCATGTGATAAGTGAGTGTTGAGAAATAAGATGGAATCAATGTGGGGGAAAAAGGTCATATAATGAATAAGTGTAAAAAGGAATATAGAATGTGTAAATGTTAAAGCCATTTTTGGTTTGATTGTAAAAAAAAATAAGGAATATAATGCTGACCACGATAATGAAAAAAATGGCTGTAATATCTGAAGGTAATGTGGAAGTAATAGAAAATGTGTGAATGAAAAAGTGGATGAAGTAATAAAAGATTACATAGATAAAATGTTATATTTCAGAAAGATGAAGTAACTGTAATGAGAGGGTTGAATGAAGAAGAAATTGAAACTGATGTTAGACGTTTGTGAAGGGAATGTAAATGGTATTAGGAAAAGAAAGTCAATAGGTGCTAGAGAAATAAAGAGGAAAACATTTAAAAATAATTCACCAAAGATTAAAAAGAATGGTGAGTAGTTTTACACGTTTCAGTTAATATGATCAGTGAAAAATCTGTTTCTGAGGATCAAGAATTATTTGCAATTAAACACAGGAAAATATTCAGTTGGAAAAGATTAAAAATAAGAAAACAGAAATTTTAAAATATTTTCCCTAAACTTAAACAGAAGGAAAGGCACAATTTTAGAGCACTTTCAGTGCTGCAAACAGCATTATTAACACTGTAAAAAGGACAGTGTACTAAATGTGATATGGATGTTATTCTTTTAGCAGATGTAAGGTTCATGACAAGTGAAGAAAGACTGCAAACAGGAAAATTGTGTGGTGGAAATATAACATGAAAGGTAGGAAATGAGCACTGTTCTGGAGAGGCTGTGTTGTATAAAAACGGTGAAAGTACTAGATATTACTTTGCTAAGGATGTGAAGGTTAACTGTTGATATGAGGTGGAGAAAACATGTTTATAGAATTATAGCATATATAACTAACAAGGAAAGAGAGAATCTGTTTCATATAATGTTAGACTACGTGGCGGGTAACATGAAAATTGTGATTGTAGTGAACTTTAATTGTGATTTAAGGGAAGATGTAAAAAGAAATGGAAAGATGTAAAAAATACAAGAAGTGGTAAACTGTAGTAAATTAGCTGTGTGAAACAAAAGTCAATGGACTTACAGAAAAGGAGTGCTTAGCTCTTAATTTGATTATTTTGTATTTTCAGAAAGATTGCGGGTAGCAAACAGTGATACAGTTGTGACTGGTGTTTCAGACCATTTAGTAGCATGGCTGGAGGTGAAGGAAGAAATGGAGTAGATTAAAATAACAAAGGGAATAAAAACAATACATTTTATTTTATTTATTTTATTTTATTTTACATTTGTTTACCAGGAGTGTTTGATTGGGTTAGGAGTCTGTTTTCAGCGGAGGCCCAGGGACAAAAGCTCCACATACAGTTTTAGACAGAGCAATAATTTGTATTATAAGAACATAAGAAGTAAAAATATAGAAGTCTGAAAAAGGCCACTGAGGCAGAAGTACGGGTCTATATTATATAATCGACTGCTTAGTTTGCCGAACGCCTAAACCTCGACAGCTAAGGGTCGAAAACTGACAATGTCGAATGGCCAGTTAAGCGAATTCTTTCACTGGGAAAGAATTTGCTTGGCCATTATCGGGAATATGCCCTTTCCCCAATGAAGAGCGATCTCGGAGTTGGTATATTTAGTTAGGAGGTATGTAGGGGGCACAAACCCCACATCGGGAGGTGTGAGGGGGTGAAGCCCCCCACTTTGTTATGGCTTGGAAGTTTGTTACTCTGGCAAGGTCAAGCAAAATCTTTCCTGATGAAAGAATTCGCTTAACTGGCCATTTAACATTGTCAGTTTTCGACCCTTAGCTGTTGACGTTTAGGCGTTCAACAAGTTAAGTGGTCAATGATATAATATAGACCCTAGAAGTGCAGCAGACATAAAAATCTAATATATAAAACATGTAACGTTAACAGAGGTACATGTATATACGTATAAGATAGGCCATTTGAAATTCTACAGGGCGTAAGTTATTCTTATCAATGCTATAGTGAGTGGCAGCAGGCAAGAATAATATACTTAAAAGATTACTACTCTGGTATATAAATATATATTTATATATATATATATATATATATATATATATATATATTACCTAATACTCCAGGAGTTTGCTTATGGATCACTAATGTGAAACTGTAGAAGCTATTAACTGATAAGAGAATGTTAGTAAGTTGAATCATGATGGTCTAAGAGAAAAATGTATATAGAGAGCTAGCTGGTACAAAAGTCAGTATGTAGACAGGGAGTGGATGTGGAACTGCTTATGGTCAGATTGAAGAGATAGACACGGATAGGACACAGGGTTGGGGGAGGTACACAGAGGTGGACAGGGTCATCTTGGGGTGGTGCAGGAGCAGAGCCATTTATTTGTTATGTATTCCTTGAGAAGGCTTTTAAATCTGTTAGTGTTTGATGTATTGAGAATATGCTAGGGGATGGTGTTCCAAATTTTTTATATTTGGCTGGAGAACTGGGCATCCCCAGAACTGTGATTGGCTTTTGTGACCTCTAATAACAGTTTGTTGGAAGAACACAGGGATCTCCAAATTACAGTAATAATTGACTAGATTTTTTAGGGCAGGGCAATTGTTGGGTTGATGAATGATTGCATGGGCCATTATGAGTTGGTTAAATGATATTAGGTGAGGAAGTTCTAATCATTTTTGTTGAGGGATAACTGTGCAGTGGTGAGTCTGATTTGGGTTGTTATTGGCAAAGCTAGCTAATTTGTTGTCGCAAGCCTCAAGTTATTTAGTTTGGATTTCCTTAGATCTGTTAAAATAGGGGAGGCATATAATAATGGGGAGATTAGGTGAGTGTGGACGAGGGCCTGTTTGGAAATTTGGCTGAGGAAAGGTTTAGCCCTGTACAATTAGACAAGCTTGATGTACACCTTTTTGACAGCCAGGGCAATGTGTTTATCATATCTTAAGGAGTTGTGGTGATGCCAAGCAATTTGGTGTGGTCCACATGTGAGATTGTGGTATTGTTAGAGGAGAGGATGGAGAAAGTTAGTGAGAACTGAGATTTGTTGTTATTTGTGACTAGCATTAGTTTAGTATTAGCTGGTTGTCTGAAAGATGTCATTCAGTGTCTGTAAATGAATGCTGTTTTTTGTAAAAGTTCAGGGAGGGAAGGGGCTGTACATATAAGTGAGGGGTCATCGGCATATTGCACAATGGTAGCCAAGTGAATTGATGAACTGAGTTTGTTTGCGAAAATCATAAAAACAGTATTAGACCAAGGATTGAACTTTGAGGGACAACGACAGGCAGGGATAATAGGGATGAGGTCTCATTTTGCGACTTGATTGCCTGTTGTCATTCCATTAGGTTGCTGAGAAATCAAGAAAGGGCTGTTTGGGAGAGGTGTAAGGTAGCGAGTTCATTAAGGAGTTTCTGATGTGAAACTCTATTGAATGCTTTTGACATATCAAGGAAGATGGAGGGCACGTATTGTCCATTATTCCTATGCTGGTTGATTGTGCCTGTGAAATTAAGAAGATCACTTGTGGTACTGTGTTTGGTTCTAAATCCATGCTGTGAGCTGGAGAGTAGGTTATTTTTTAGTAATCAAGGCATAAGTTAAGAAAGTATGAATTTCTCAAGGATTTTGGTGAGAGGGGGAAGAACTGCAATAGGTCTGTAGTTCGATAGTTCTGTAGAGGTACCTCTTTTATATAAAGGTATGATGTAAGAGATTTTACAAAGTTTGGAGATACATTGTTCGGAGATGGAAAAGTTAATTAATAGGAAGACAGAGGAGGAGATGGACTCAGCTGCTTACTTAAGAAATTCACTACAGAGTAGGCCTGAAGGTTTCAGTTTGTTGATGAGTTTCTTAATGTAGCTTATTGGTATTGGCTTAATGGTAAAGGAATAAAGATGAGAAGGTGTGCTGGTGGGAATTATTAGTGGGTGTTGTTTTCATTGTTTACTAGGGACAGTATTGAATTTGTGAAGTGTAAGGTAAATTGGGTTGATATAGGCTCAGTGGTGTTCGGGAGGGTGGGGGGGGGTCAGGGTTGTGCTGCAACCAGAGGTCAACAGGTGCTTGATGGAGGACCAGAGTTTTTCTGATGTTGCAGTTGCAGTGATGTATAATATTTCTTGCCATTTTTATGTGTGTTTTTGCTGTATTTCTAAGGTGATAATATTGTTGCAGGATGACTTGCTTTTTGGAGCATTAAGTAGTGGGTCCAGGCTAAGTCTCCCTCTTTCATGAGAAGCTTGGTATCCTATGTTTGCCATGTAATTGGCCTTGCTTTTACGTGAACATTTCTAAGGGGAGCCAGGGTATTAAGGATGTTTAGGAATTTATTATTGAAATACTGGACTGCAATATCAAGTTGAATGTGTGTTAGAGGGGTCTAGTCACATTGTTAGAGGGGGGAGTTGAACATTTTAGGGGAAAAATGTGTTTTGTTTTGGATGTGTTTGTATGTGATATTTTTCAGGGGATTATTCTGTGCCTGAGGAGGTAGGTGTGGATATGGTCATTAAGGGTGTCAGGGAGGCATCCTGATTAATGGCACAGTGAGGGTCTGTTTGTAAGAGACCAATCTAGTATGGGTTTTTTGTTGCTGTGTTCATCAGTTCTGGTAGGTGTGGAAATTAATTGGGAGAAGATAAAGAGATTAATATGGTTGTTTGGGTTTTGGGAGGTGGAGGACCAGTCAAGGTTGAAGTCTCCTAATATAGTTTCTTGTCGGAAGGTGAAATCTAATCAGCGTAATACATTTTCTATTGTAGATGTGTTGTCACTGGGGGTGTATTTTTCTATATGTTCCAGGATGACAGTGTCATTATACATAATGGCAATGCTGCTTCCATGTTTATGACCTCTGTCAAGTCTATGTATTTCGTATGCATGAGTTAGGATCTCACTATCATTGATGTGAGGCTTTAGCCAGGTCTCGGTTATTACTACAATGCCCAGGGAGTAGAGGGAGATGGTAGGCTGGAAGACATGAATTTTGTTAAGAATTCTCCTTAGGTTTAAGTTTATGATTAGAAGGTCTGATTCAGTCTGAGGTGAAGTGATTGAGTTATGAAAGCTAGTAGTGGCTTCGGGGAGGGTAGTGCAGTGTTGGACCTGTGGGCCTGGGTTTGGATCAATGTCACCTGCTATTCTAATTAGGTATTGTGGTACAGCATATGTAAAAGATGCATACGAGTAAAAAGAAAGAAAATAAGAGAAAATGGAAAGCAAAAAAATACAGAATGAGGTAAGGAAGAATTTGAAAAATAAATTATTATTAGTGAATTTGATGATAGGAAAGTTAGTGCTGGTTCAGAATCAGGCCCAGAGGGTATAGGATATGGACAGTACAAGAAATTAATGGATTGGAAAAGAGAGTGCTTTGTAAATGCATTGAATGAATGGTTGAAAGAAGGGTTGTTTTATGAAGAGTAATGCAGTGTGATATTATAATTCATATGGAAGAAATATGAGAAGAATGAAATAAAAAATGGAGACTCATCACACTAAATAACACAGATTATAAAATGTTTATAAGCGTAATACAAAGGAGAATGGAAGGAATGATGATGGATATTATGGAAGAACATATATATTTTGTAAAAGAGAAGGTATATCAAGAATTGTTATTGGTTGGGCATGAAATTGCAGATGATATAAGTAAAAGGGAGGATAAAACTTATGACGTGGTTTTAGCAAGGCATTTGAAACATTAGAACATGGTGCTTTGTGGGATGTTATAGGGAGGTATGGAATAGTTAATTAAATTAGGAGAGTATGTATATCAGCATATCAAAATAATAGAGTAAGAGTTTTAGTGAATGGGTGCCTGAGTAAAGAAATATAAGTGAAGCATGGCATTAGACAAGGATATCACATTAGTGAACTATTGTTTGCATTATCAATGAATGCAATAGTGAGTGAAGTAGCTTATAAAATGAAAGATGCTAAATATGTGATGTAAAATGATTCTAGTAGTTTTGACATATGCAGACAATATTTGTAGCTGCTAAGAACAAAATACTGATGAGTGAAGAGTTGGTTTATCTGAATAGATGTTTAAAGCAAACGGTAATGAACTTGAATAAAGATAAATGTAAGGATTTTGGGTGATGTGTTCAAAATTGGGGATTGTATTTTTCAATGAATGAAGTGTGTTTGCTTGGGATAAAATTTGTAAAAAATGTGGTTATGATGCAGTGACAGGGATTTATAACAGAAATGAAAAAAATATGTCTTCTGCGGAGGACATATAGAGTAGTTTCAGGAAAAGGTTTGTCTGGTGAATTCTATATTAGTAGGAGAAATAGCACATATGTCAAATGTTTATATGATCCCTGAAAAAATACGAAAAGAAAATTGTGGAATTGATGTTTCTTTTACATGGCGTTCAAGATTATACCCAGTGAAAAGATGTGTTGTATATGACTAAAGATGTATGGAAATTAGGGTTACTAAATCCAGTTGTTTATTCTGCTTCTTTAAACTTGTATAGACTATTAAAGTGGGTGAAGGAAGAGAATGAGAAATTGATAGTGAGAATGATTAATTGTGAGTCCAAAAGCTTTTTGGAGATGATAAGAATAAGAAAAATTAAAAGCATATGTAAATGAAGAAATTAAAAATTATCATAGACAATAAAAATGATATAGAGGAAGATAGAAGGACGTGGTATAGTATGATGGAACAATATTATTTTGTAAATCCATGGAAACAATTAGTGAAAGAAGTGATAAAAGCCATTAAAGTAAGGAAAAGTGGTGTACTGAGATAGTAGAGTGTCAGGATTTCCTATGGGGACTGGTATAAATAAATTATCCATAAAGGGGACTATGCCATGTAAAAGAAAGTAGAAAGAGTATGCTTATTTTGTTGGGAGAAAGAGATAACAAAGCATATTTTTATTTTTCTGAAATGTGAAAAAGTAGTGAAGCTCCGGAAAAAGTAGTGTGAAGAATTTTTTTTGAGAATATTAATGACATAAACAATATAGATATGGATATGATTATGTATGGATATTATAAGAACAAGAAGAAAGAATATGTGGGAAGGGTAGATGAGAATATAATTTATGTAATGTAAGTCATTTGTAATGTATAAGTGAATGAAATTTTGTTTAATAGGAAGTGGATTTTGGCAGATATATTGTGAAAAATTAGATTATGGTTGTGGAAGAAAGAGTTGAAGTCAATTATGGAAGAATAACAATGAGGATGGTATAAAAAATGATAAATAGTAAAAAAAAAATACAAATCTATGTGCATGTGCCTGAAAATATATATATTTAGTAAATATGTAAATAATGTTTTTTTATGTTGTTTTAAATAAAAGGCCATTACTCATTTGAGTTGGTATAGTGGGATCTTATACATGATGGATTCAATTCGACAGGGCCTCGATTTAACATTTTATGTGATGGATGGCAAACTCAGGGCTATTGTAGCCCTTATGTACTGCGGTGACAGAAGATGATCTGGTGTGGGAATAGAACCCACAATCTTTTTCAGCAAAAGTTAGTGTGTTACTTGTTGCACCTCTTACTCTGACAACATCTGGTTACGCCTTGATTTTTTTCATATTATTCTAACTGTACACCTGACAACATTCTCATACTTTTGCAGAAGGGATAAACCTGTAAAGGAAGCCAGTAGTGTTTGTCATTGTCAGTGGCAACGTGTCCACTCTCTTTTGATGCTAGAAGATCAAAATATTGTGGGTTTTACTCCCACACAATATTCTTGGATTCATTTGTGGTACATTATAATGGAGTGCTGCATTCCTCAGTGTGCCATCCTTTGGATGAGACTTTAAGCTACAGTTTCATCTGCCTGAGTTGGTCATATCTCTGATTGTTATTAATGATCCCATGGTACTTTTGAAACAGAGCATTAGAACTTTATGCGTCACTTTTTTCACTAGTTATATAAACACAGGCTGAGATTCAGAAGTTTACTGCCAGAGATCAGCCCTTTTTACCCCTGACAGTAACCATTTTGGTGGAATGTTTCTCTGGCCTTCTGCAAATCCTAATGAGGCAGTCGGGGGAGTGGCATATTTTAATTATAACTATGTACATATCCCCTGGAAATGCTGTTATGCAGCCAAGTGATTTATTGAATCACTCAGCTGTGTAAATCCTTACCATCAGTAGCAATAATCAACTGTGTCAAATGCTCTCATTCGCCTATTACTTTTATTTAGTGAAATCATGTTAAAAATAAGTGCTGTGGAATTTTTGCAGATAGATAGTGTTGGCATGTGGCTGTGTATACAAGCGCATGAAAAGGTATGAGTGGTGTCAGCTGAGTATATGTGTGTGTCTGGCAGTGTGTATGTAGGTGTGTGTGTGTGTGTGTGTGTGTGCACATCTGGATAATTGCAGCAGTAGAGATTTGATAGGAGATAGGTATGGAAGGGTGTGTGTGTGTGTGTATGTGTGTGTGTGTGTGTGTGTGTGTGTGTGTGTGTGTGTGTGTGTGTGTGTGTGTGTGTGTCTGTCTGTGTGTGTGTGTGTGTGTGTGTGTGTGTGTGTGTGTGTGTGTGTGTGTGTGTGTGTGTGTGTGTGTGTGTGTGGTGGATGCAATTGGGTAGGGGAGTTTGAACAGAGTGTATCTCTATATGGGTTTGTGTTTGTTTTCATGGGTGATCACATTGGGGAGGGGGTAGGTAGGGTAGGTATGTGTGCCTCAACCATTTCTGTATCTTCTTTAATATAATTTCATAACCTCACATCTTATGTAACAGTTCTTCTTATCTCTATTTGCATATATTCTGTAAAGTCATAATCAGTATCCCATCCAGTTTTCCTTTTGCATTTGTATCCATATTTATATATTTTCCATATAATACCATATTCATATCTATTCTCCTAAAACACAAATAACCATACTCTTCTTTAAAAGTGTGCACCATACACAGTTTACTAACTTTTATTCTTGTTGGTTATATTTCTTTTCCCCCTTCACACATAATTTATTTAGTTAACTCTCTCCCCAAAAGGTCTGTTGCCACTCAGACTTCTTCAAATGTTTTCTTTAACTCTGTTGTAGATCCCAGATCTCTTCTACATAATACAGGGTGTATGCAATTTCTGTGTATTTCACTGGATTGCTATTAATTAAGTTGATATGTATCACCTTTGCTGTAACACTTTTGCATGTATTTCTTATTTTGCTAACGTACAGTACATTCTGTTATACTTATTTGGAAAAAAAAAAACATTTGTATATTTATTTTTTTCAGTTGTGAATGCTTTTTTGTACAGGGTATGCCTGTTCCCAAACAAATGTATAAAATAATTCTCTTTTTCTTCTAAATGACAGAAATTCATACCGGTGGCATAGCTGGGGGGGGGGGGGGGGCAGAGGGGTGGTCCACCCTGGGTAGCACTTTTAGGACTGACTACTTTAATCGTTATTTTAATAGTTTTAATTAAAAAAATGTTTTAAGGATGTTCTTTAAGAACTGTCCTATAGCGTCACGTCTGTGCATGCATTGTAGACGTCCTGTTCTTCTTCCTGTCTGCCTGCACAGTTTTAAATTACAGCTTTGGTATTGCTTGCTGCTGTCCAAGTGTGTGTGTGTGTGTGTGTGTGTGTGTGTGTGTGTGTGTGTGTTGCTTACTGCTACCCATGTGTGTGTATGTGTTGCTTTCTGCTGCCCAAGTGTGTGTGTGTGTGTGTGTGTGTGTGTGTGTGCGTTGCTTACTGCTACCCGTGTGTGTTGCTTACTGCTACCCATGTGTGTGTATGTGTTGCTTTCTGCTGCCCAAGTGTGTGTGTTGCTTACTGCTACCCATGTGTGTGTGTGTGTATGTATGTATGTTAGGTATGCCTGGTGGTTAATGTTACTTAGGCTCAAACCCTGTACCTTAGGTACAAGAAACAAGAGCCTGAATTGCCTACCCATACCACCACGTGTGATTCAAGTTCTCAACTGTCCAATTTTCACAGAATGTCTGGAATGTTTGTCTCATACATTTGGTCTGTTCCTTTTAAAATTTGTAGTTTTCTAGCAAATCAGTGAGAAATGGATTCACTAAATAATGATAGCCATTTAAGATTCAATATTTTTGTTTTTCTGGAAACACATGGTAATACAAAACACTTTATTCTAGCAGCTTTCTAAGATTATACAAGCAATGTTTAAAATATGTTGCTGGTTTTGGGCCTTTGTCCCTGAATAACTTTTGGCTTTTTTAGATTCATAGATTAGTACTAAGCTAACTGCCCTTGCCAGCCATCTTATGCCTAGCCAATTTTCCCTTGTGAGACTCAAACCCTGCACCTTGTGTTTGTAAGGCAAACACCTTAACCATTAGGCCACCCTCCCAACTTCCAGATTTCTTGTGCTGCAAAGTTGAAAGATTTAGTTGAGTGTCAAGTGGATTTTACCAGGCGCTGAGATATTTAGGGGAAGAAAAGTTTAGTGTTGCTTATGCCAAATCTGTTTGTGTTGTTAGTAGCACAACAGGTAGTAGACCTTTTGATGCAGAAGGCTTTAGTTTCTAATCCCCCAGTATGTAGATGGATTACTGATACTGTATGGTGTTGTACTTTAAAGGGGATGGATGCTGCAGTCCTGTAAATGTCCTCCTTTGTAAGAGATACCTAGTAACTATGGACCTGTTATCAGTTTGCCATCCATTCCCTATTCCAATATTACTAGCTTATCATTTTTTTTTTTAATGTAACATAGGCAATTTATTCTTCAAGGGCAACATGCACTTTATTTGTAGATGAAACAATGAAATATAAAGTTGTTTGCTAGTAGCAACCTCTTCATTAGTTACAGATCTCTTTAATGTGGAATTATTTAGATGACTTTTACTTCTGCAGAGATTGTGCCTATTTACTGATATTGGTGGATTATAATCACAGAAGTCTGAGTAGACTTTTATGATGGAAGTGTTCTGATTTGGGCAGTTTTGTCATTATTGGTTCATACATTTTGTTTCATTGCTTACTGGAAAAATGTTCAAAACAATAAAGTTAAAACATGCTCTAATAAGTGTGCTGTATTATATAAGGAATATAATTTAATACAATCAGGAAGGTGAATCAAAGAACACATGTATGTTTGCGTGGTCCTAAATGTGTGCAAGGGGCCTATGATTTGAAAACAGCCCAAAGATAAACTTTATCTGCCACTGGCCAGATACATTTTTTAATGTGGGTTGCAATGCTGTTTCAATGAATGTGAGTTTCAAGGGCAGATAAATTTTAATGGTAAATTGTGGGAATGTATTGCTTTGTTTAGCAGATGTCTGTCAGTGTTCGTGCTATATAATTTAAAATAAAAGTTTTAAATGAAATCCAAATAATCATTGTAGAAGTAAAGCATAAAGCAGTATGTGCATTACAGTGTTTATAATAAATGGGGAGAAATAGCCAAGTAATGGGCACTGGAATGGCTGAGGGGAGTTGTGTATGAGGAGGCCCATTTGACTACGATTTTGTTAGGGGAGGTGTGCAAAACTCAAAGACAGCCCAGAATAGCAAAATCACTAGCTATGCCACTGATTCATACATATTCCCATATGCTCTAGCTTCTATAAAGCAGAACATTGTGTCAAATGCAGGACCAGATTCCAAATGAATTGCTGTCAGCCTAAGTTTATTCTGGTCCCCAAAGACCTGCGCTCAATGTAAATAACTTACTGCAGTGTAAGGCCTGTCTCTAAACAAGCTTACATGAGGGACCATATCCCAAAAGACCAAAAAACAGAAATGGAATTCCCTCACTGCTGTGGTGAACTGCTTAGAAAACAGCAGCAACAAAAAATGGCAGTAAGTTCACCTAGGCTATCGTCCTGTGGAGGTACTATGAAATCTCAGAAAGAGTTCACGAATAAAAAACTTTCTTAAAACAAATTTAATAGAAAAAAAGAGTTAAGAACAGAACAAAAAACGTCCCTTCCTTGAACATACGATAAGCGCTTTCAATTAAATCTTCCTCAGGTCATAATAGAACATGGGACAATGTTAACTTAAATAGAAATTCATCAACCAATCCAGGAACAATAAAAGTGAATTAAGCCAATGGTTTTTGGAATCACTCCATGTGTTTTGCATAAGCAGGGCCAATAAATTACGCTTATTAGCAACACACCTACTAGCTATATTGTAATCCAATTGCTATGTTGAATGCAAATTAGCTGGAATAGATAGCCAATTGGCATTTTCAAAATGTGGCAATCACCGATCTCAATATAGTTTGGTAATAAATTCATATAATTTTAATAAATTAAATAAACCATGTAAAATCAAGATTACGTATAAAAATGACTAATGTTTATATTCTCATATTATTCACATAACCATATTTTCTTAAATGGATGAAAAACAAAAATAAACTCACAAATGAGTTAGTCCAGCATATATATATATATATATATATATATATATATATATATATATATATATATATATATGTTAGGCCAATGGCTTCTGCTTGTTAGCAACACCCCTCCTAACTACTTGGTGATCCAATTGCTATTTTGGCTGCAGAATGACTTAGCCAAATAGCCAATTGGAATTTTCAAAGTACGGCAATCGCCGATCTCAGTATAAATTAGTGGTAAATTAATGCGATATTAGTAAATCAAATTGGCAATATAAGAATAAAGATTGCATATAGAACAATTAATAATTATGTTCTCGTGCTATTCACATAATAAAATTGTCTTAAATGGACGAGAAACATAAATATAAGAGAACACATAAATAACTCAGTCAAGTTCATGGTCAAATCTCCTTTTATGTCAATTGAATCAAAACTAGCCAATCCAGGCTCTCAAAACATGGGAATCACCAATCATATGTTCTGTTCATTAGTCTAAAGTATCGTTGTTAATCTACCACCTTGATATCTATAAGTCATATGCAAAAATGACTAATGATTATTCCATACTGGCCGCTTACTCTAACTGTCTTGGAAAAATAAGTGTCTCAAACAGTTCCGTAGTCATATCCCTTTTGACATCAGCTATAATGAGAAGGCAACCAATCCAAGCTCTCAAAATACAGAAGCCACCAATCATGTTTAATATAGTATTATCAGTAGTCATACTTTTGACATCAGCTATAAGGAGAAGGCAACCAATCCAAGCTTTCAAAATACAGAAGCCACCAATCATGTTTAATATAGTATTATCAGTAGTCGTACTTTAAGACCTGACAAAGTCAAATGCTGAGGTGTATCTCTTAACCCCCTACGAGGCATCAGCATTGAGTTACATCAAATATTTTCTTTCCGGTATACACGCAACTGTATTCTGTAAAATAATCTTGGCTTAATAGCCCCATCCAAAATTAAAAAAAGCTCCAAATGTTCCCTGTGTAACCTTAAGAATTTGATGAACCAATAGGTTCGTATTTATGAAGAAATGTGCACATAAGATCGAGTGACTGATTATGTCTCATTATATAAAGATCAGATGAAAAAGTTGAAGAATGTGGGTGATCAGTCAGGTCTGTCAGAATGTAGAAGTAGCCATTCGCTGTTAGTTTATGCCATCTAGTGGCTATTTGATGGCTTTAAATGGAGCATAAAAATAGCCAGTGTTTCATAATTAATGAGCCTTCATTGAAAGATCTTGGGTATCTTATATATAATTTAATGAAATAAAATAGTCATATTTTAGGAAAAAATGTGGATATAGGTTCAAGAAACCAAACTTGTCTCATTACAGATAAGCCAAAGGATGGATTTGCCAATCAGAGCTCTTGGATGATGTAAATGTTTGGTCTTTATTAGTGTGAACAGATCTGTAGCCATTCAGAGGCGTTTAACATAAGAAAGAGGGTCTTAATAATCTTAACATCATAGATAGTTTCCTATAATTCAATAAGAATTTTATATTGAATGTTAAGTATAAATAATCATTAGAAGTGTTTATAGTAATTGCTCCAATGGCCAATAAGCATCATCAATATATACGTTCAGTAAAACCTTATTTAAGATGTTATAGTTTGACTATAAAGGATCCTACGATAGATATCAAATTTAATCGATCAATAATAGGTCTCCTTCATAAGAGAAAGAAAACTTTTCATATTGCTAGCAACATGTAAAACTAATATCTGGCAGATATCAGATCATAAAATGAACTGTTCAGTTCGTCATACTATTATTTAATAGTCGATCTTCTCATTTTCAAAATAGGCTTTAGAGGGATAATGCTATTTAAACCTGGCTCTGGTCAGCTCTTAAATTGATTATCCATTTTGTTTCTGTTCTTTCAGTTATACTTTCAATGTCTCCTTTCCATGGACCTACATGAATAATTTCAATAACTTTATATGTAAATGAATGACCTTTGTTCTTATCTATATGAGAAGCCAAAGCATTATGCAAATCTTTGTTGTTGATGTCTCGTTGGTACCTTTGTATTCACTTTTTAAATATCTGATTGGTCTTACCAAAATAAAATGATGAGCAGAATTTACAAGTGGCCAGATACATTACATTGTTGGTTGTACATGTTGCCTTGACATCAAAGATATATTTCCTATTCATTATTAGGTGTTCAAATTGATTGCTGCTATCTATGAGGTGGCAAACATTGCAATTGCCACACATAAAGGTGCCCTTTCAACCTTTTATTGGATTTCTTTTTTGATGACTTGTACACAGTAACCTTTTTATATTCTTTTTGTTTTTGTAACTAAATTGTGGCCTTTCACCAACAATGTCCTTTAGCTGCGGATCTTGTGTTAATATCGGCCAGAACTGTTTAATCACTTGTTGAACTTGATAATTATCAGTACTGTAGGTTATGAGAAATCTAATTGCTGCATCGTCGTTCTTATGACTTTGGCTTCGCTCTCTAATTATAGGTCTTCAATCTTATTCTTTATATCCTCTTTCTTTGAGATTCTTTTGTAATAGTTGTATCTCTCTACTCCATGTTGATTCCTGGTTGCAACGTTTATGGATTTTATTGATTTCAATGATCATGATATTTTTTGTGATGTTTCTGGGATGCATGCTACTCTTCAGTAGGTAATGATTCCTCCATGTACTTTTCCTATGTAGTTCAATATCCAAGTTGCCTGTCTCATTAAATTTGATGTTAACATCCAGAAAACTTACAAGGTGTCTAGAATAATTTTATGTGAATGTCAGAAATAATGTGGTGGAATCAAGGTATCTATAAAACTGTTCGAATTGTTCCATATCTCCCTTCCATAAGATGAACAAGTCATCAACAAAACATCCATAGTATAGAATATTTTCATACCATGGATTGTTAGAATTTAGCACATATTGTTATTCCCATTCTACTAGAACTAAATTTGAACAACTGTTGGCACAGGGAGTGCCCATGTCAACTCCCCATTTCTGTAAATAGCTTTTCTCGCCATATATAAAATAGTTATTCTCCAAAATTAGTTCAAGCAGATCACAGATGGTTTGAGTTTCTGCTGGAGTCTTCTTCGTTGTTAATATTCTTCTTATAGACTCTACTCCGACTTCATTTGGAATGGTGGTAAACAGATTATTGACATCTAGGGTGGTTAATAAAAGATCACTGTTGTGATAACTGTGGTTACTTACAATGAGCGCAAGTCTTTTGGAATCAGGCCCACAGTTTTTTTTTCTTGTGTAAGATCACATTTTTTTTCATGTTTTTGTGTTGTTTTTTACTTTTTTTACTTTTTCCTAACATTCCTTCCCATTGCTTTTTTACCATAACCTGCATAACATATTTCATTTTGTTTGCTTTATTTTATTTTATCTATCTATCTATCTATCTATCTATCTATCTATCTATCTATCTATCTGTCTGTCTGTCTGTCTGTCTATCTATCTATCTATCTATCTATCTATCTATCTGTCTATCTATCTTACTGTCTATTTATCTTTGTGGAGCTCATCAAGGCTTTTGATGGTCTTTCTTCATGGCTTAACTATAGATAGTTTTTCTAGTCATGGTATTGACCAATTTTTGTGTAATTGGATTTCCTATTAATTAAACTGATTCTTCTTCATAGACATCTAAGTGGAGACTGGTCAGTTCTGGAATTCCTCAAGGTTCCATCCCTGGACCTCTTAAGTTAAACCTTGTTTTCTCCTCCTTCCCATCCTAACCCATGCATTAATTAGTAAACTGTATGGATGACATAAAATTAGTACTGTTACCACCTGTGTGGAAGACCTGTTATCGTTGAACAATTATTTAATCATATCCAAACAGTTTAATGAGAAGCGTCTGTATTTGACTCCTAACAAGTGCAAGGTAATTTGTTTTGATTCTGCATGGATTACTAGTCTTATTTCTCTGTCTAGTTATCATCTGGCATTGGTTGAACATATAAAAGGTTTGAATATTAATATGTAAGAACATGTGTTTTAGCAGCAATGCTGAAATAGCTAGGAATAAAGCAATGAGGATGGTGACCTCATACTATGCCACCTAAGTTAGTTGTTGGCCTGCATATTTCTTATAAGACCTGCAATCAATTACAGTTTCTCCTTACATAGAAATACTACTAGACAAGTATCCATGAAGATTGTAAGATGCCTAGCAACAAACACCTTTAAGTAGACACAATTAAAAGTATGAGCCTCCCTCCTGTTCTTATTCTAAAGAGAACATGTTATCTTTAAATATGATCAAAGGAATTCACCAAAATAATTCTTGCATGTAAAGGGATATCTGTCATGAAAGATTAAACTTCCTTGGTTTTATTCCATCCATTACTGTATAACTTTGTGTGGTAGTGCCTAGCATATTGGGCACTTGGTAAGAAAAATTAAGGTTATTATTTGAAAAAAAAGCCAGAGTTAAGGATGTACATGCTACTAAAGTTGCATTCAAAATTTACAGGTACATCATAGTTAAGAAATGGAACTTTATTTCCATATCTTTAGCTAGATGCTGAAAAAAAACTCTGTATTTTGATCTAGAATGTTGAATCAATAACATCATTTAAGAATTCTCTTGACCTTTGTGTTGAGATTCATGTTTTTAGTCCATCAGTTTTGAAGTCTGTGTTCTGATTTGACCTGCTTGGCCTGAACACAAGTAATTACCCAGGAATTAACATATGAAATACTGTCGCCTATCCATCTGTTAACCATAACTTTATTTTATGTCTTTTCGTACGCTGATCATAAAACTCTTTATTTTCCATTTATTCCATAACTTCTTAATATTTTCCATGCTGTAGCATGATCTATACTATTACAGTTTTACAGCATTACACACAATCAACACCCTAATTTTTTTTCTCTCTTATTATGCAATCACCTATTTTAGTAAAATTAATACAATACTTAGTTCTTAACTAAGCCACGTCTACCTTCATTATATATCATTTTATTAAGCCTCTTTAATAGAATTTTCGGTCCTTACTTATTATCACAACCAGATTTGCGAAGACACTTAATTCGTTATGTTACTGTGAAAGCAGGAATGTTAACCTGAAAAGGGGGTGTATTGACAACTAAGCACTTCTTGGTCACAGTGGCCATGAGGCAGCCGGAGGAATGACAGTGAATTTTTCTACTCCTACGTGGCGCCCGCTCATGTCCTCTGCGAATTCTGCACTGGTAGACCTCTGCACAAAGCTTGCATTCCTCATTAGCAATCATGACTATTTCCAGTGCATGGGGTTCATTTTAAGGAATGGGTTTAAATGTTTTTAAAATCTAGCACAGCATGTAGCAACTGCTGTGTCATACAAAACAAGTACATATCATTACAGAGGAAAAAAGTCACAGAGTGATGCCTGCAAACCACCGCAAACAGAACTAAAATGTTAAATCAGTAATTCTGACTTAAAAGTGAATGAACATGCCTTGTCAGAGGCTAGTCTGTAACAGGGGTGTGTGACAACTGCTGAGATACCTGCCAAAGGAGATTTCAAAATTAAGTTGGTCAGTTTTTCTCAATGAGCCATGTTCCTGATTCCTTGCCTTGCTGGGAACATGTAGACTTTCATGAGTTGTGACATTAACGAATACTGCCAAGCGGCAGTCAGGTGTATAGGTCAGCAGGGGATGCACCCAACGAAGAGGATTTTAGCAGTTACTCCTCTTCCCCTGTGAAAAATTATCTGACACAGTAACACTTACAGAGTTTACACACCCCTTGATAGGTTTACAGACCAGGTTTCATAGAAAGTGTGGGTCTTCGTAAATCTGGTTGCGATAATACATAAGTACTGAATTTTCTTAGAAGTCTTATAATTAGCATTACTTAATGTTACTGTCCTCCAGTTCTTAACTTGTTCTTTCACCATTCTTGCACATGAATTGTATAAGGACCTCACATATTTCTTTATCCCTAAAATCTTCTTCCATCCATTCATAAAATTATTTTTTTAAAAAAACTCCCCTTCTACATATGTTAAAAAAAAAAAAAAACAGTTTCTCTTTCTTAATCACTTAATTTGGTCCTCATTTATTAGATTTCTATTCTTTTTCAGATTTTTCTTTTACCTGTTTCTTATAAAATTCTTTGTTACTATTTTTGCAATTTATTCCAGTTTATATGTCTCTTTCCATTTTATTTTCTGTAAATCATCAATTTTACCTCATCATATTTCACAATTTTTTCAAAATGACATTTCTTCCTCCTGTCTTCCTTTCTGCAGGTGTTTTGCCTCAATATCAGCTTCATTCTCTGCCTATTGTTTTCATAAGTTTTTTTACTTTGATTTTTAACCCTTTCTGGCATTGCTTCATACTCTTGTACTACTATACTGTGTTTGTCTTTGTTTTTGCCATTTTTTCTATACTTCATATATACACTCATACTTTTATACTTAATTCACCACTGTGACCATTTTCTATAAAACATTTCATTATTCTATGCTCATAACATAACATTTGCCATTCGTATCTCAAATATTCTGTCTTATGAATATCTCTTGGTAACCTTTTAAACATTTTCCTTCTTTTATTATATCCTTTTTCTTGTAATTGCTCGTATTACCATGTTATCTGTAAAATCTGCATCTCTCTCTCTCTCTCCCTTTGTATATCAAACAAGCTATTGGATATAGTTATATAATCAACTTCTGTATTATTTCTTGACATATGTATAGTACCTCTTCTTCCTAAACGAGGTCTTCCATATTTCATTATTGCTTAAATACTCCTACGTTTTATTTTCCTTGTCATTTTTCATAGGTTTTTGTCACCTACAGCTATAATCACTATGTAAATTAGCATAAGCTGTTTTATTTCTGCTAATATTTTCACTGTCTCCCCACATACATGTATATGCATATACCACTATTACCTGTGTTAGTTTCAACACAATCCTCACATCACATACATGCTTTTGGAATTCCTTGTTTAGTACCCATCACCTTAATATTTTCTTTCTTTTTTATTAGTATTGCTATTCACAAATGTGTCTTTACCAGAACTCTGTATAGTGTTTTTCTCCATAGCTTTAGAAGTTGCTCTTTTAATTCTGTGTGCAAAAGTCGCATGTCTTCTAAACTTATTTGCTTCTTCACTATGACACCTTTTGTACACTAATAACCTTCTCACTTCATTTTAATACTATTTATATTAAAAGCCACTATACTTATATTAGCCCTTTCCACTTTTTGAAACTGTTGTTACCCATGTTTGCAATAGATGTCACTGTCCTCTTCTACCACACATTCATCAAATTCCCTTTTCCCTTACCCCACCCCCACAAAGTATCATTTTTATTTTCAATTACACCCCAGCATAACATGTTCATTTTCTATTACTTCTGTTAAGATCAAAAATAGTAAATAAAACAAAGTTCAGCAGAGTAGAATAATACCCTTTATTGCAAAGTACACACCTATATAGGAGACTAAGCAATCAAATTTTGTTTCCTTGAAAACAAGAAACTTCATTTTTTATAATATTATTACTGCTTCTAGGCAGACCATTTTTTAATCCATTAAACTATAGCCAATGACCAATTAAAACTTAATACCTTTGTATTATTTTGCTAACTAAGAAACTGAAGACTGTACCTTTTTATAGTAGGCACAAGTTCTGATCTTCCATGTTGGAACTTTCTATTCTGTCAGTATTCATGTTGGCAGGAAATAGGTAATCAAAAACAAACTTATAATTATCAGACTCCCTCCTGAAACAAGATAGAATGCAGAAAGAGAAAACATTATGTAAACAGACCATTTTTCTCTTTACACTTCTCCTTTCACAATTCCTCATTTGATGCAATAAAAAAATCACTAAGTCATGTATTTTCTAATGATTCGACAATGGTAACAAGTCTTCAGATGGGTAGACATTTTTTCACATGCAATCATTCATCATACACTATTTATTTTTGACCTAGAAATGTACAATGCTTATACATATAAAAACACGTCTGTGTTTAGATGGAATAAACAGACATTTTAAATGTTCTGCTTCACATTGTCTCCCAAACGAATGTTCATACATCTGGCTAACATTCTTTAACACAATTTCCTGACTATGTTCTTCATCACGATGATGTTCTACAGTTGTGATCAGTGGCAAAGTTTCTACTCCATTTTTAATATCTACATTTTGTAATTCAGCACTTTTCTGGATTCAGGAAGCTTCATAATTAACAGTTTGCACATTAACATTGCCTCTTTTGTATGAAACTTCTCCACAACCATTTGTATAATTTCTAGGTGACTGATAATGGAATTTGATTGTATACCGTATCTGGAAGTGATGTTAAGTAAGGACAGAATTAATAGTAGTTTTACAGCTATCAACAGGAAGCTCACCTGCTTGAACACATTTTTTTGTACTTCAACAGTGCACACCCCTTTAGTCACAAGCATGCTGTAGTTAAGGGTCAGCTTGTCCGGGCAGCACACATGATCACTTGGGATGAAGATTTTTAGAATGAATGCCATTTACTTAAATGTATGTTTTTGAAAAGGGGCTATCCTGCAGGCCTTATTGATTAACTTATTCTGGAAGTAAATATTAAAAGGGATATGGGGCATTTTGCTCCCTTCTTGTGTCTTAGGTAATTAAACATCACTGAGAAGTTAGAAAGGGGCAATTTAAATATGAACCACAATGTAGTACATCCTTATATTTCTTAAGCATTAACTACACCTTACAGCTTGGATAGCAACATCATAAAAGGAATTTTGAATAAGAACTGGAGTCTATTCAGTGAGGATACCACAATTAGGGATATAATAGGCGATAAGACATTGACTGTATATAAGAGGGGTAGTAATTTGAAATCCATTTTTAAGAGTCATAATACTGGATTTAAGGGTACAAATGGAGTTAATAAATGTGGGAGATGCCATTATTATAAATTTCTGTTTGAAGGGGAGTTTTTTACAATTTGGGGTAAATTCTTTAATGAAAAAGGGAAAATGAATTGTGATAGCTCTGGGTTAGTTTATATTTTCCTTTATCAGTCCTGTGATTGTTTTTATATAGGAAAAATGGAGTGTAAGCTTCACGAACAGGGCAATGAACATTACTATGACATCAGGAAGGAAAATAAAAAATACTAATGCCCTGTATAGACATATAAAGGGGTATAGTGGCAATAGTTTTGAATTCACAGTGTTTGAGAAAGTGAACCCAAATCCCTGTGGTGGACACTGTGCAATCAATTTAGAAAAACGTGAATTGTTTTGGCAAATTTACTTTAACTCATATAAATGGCCAGGACTGAATGATCATGTTTCTATTTCTTCGTTGCTTAAACTCAAGGCATTGAAAAGATGAGTTGTTAACAAATTTGATTGACTGACTTTTGGTCGATTGGTTACACGCCTTAGAATTCGCTTAGTATTCATTGAGTTTTGTACTATTTCTATTATTTAGTGGGTTATGTCAATTTAAATTATTCTCTTAATTAAGTCACTGTATCATATGATTATTTTAGTATTATATGATTTTGATATTCATAAGTGGTCAATTTAAAAGCTCATTGTCTGTGAAGTTCTGCTGATACAGAATGAAAGCGCTTATCTGAATGAAGTATTACATTTTTTAAGCATTTTTGGTGGTCTATGGTCATTTGGATTTTTGTGGATACCAAAAATCATATAATGAGGCCATACTCAAATCTCCAGCTCTATCATATATTTTTTGAGTGAAACTGTAGTTACTCCATCTGATATAATGTGTCCCATTTTTCATATAGTAGCTACATCATTTCACAGTCATTGATAATTGAACTGGAGCCAGTTTTAAGGGTGAAGGATTATGTAAAGAATTATGTTTAGCTTTCAGATTTCTGGTTAATGACATTGTGTGAAATGTTGCCCCAGTTTCTGCCTCAATTATTGGTATTAGAAACCATGGACTACCCCCATCATGTGCAGCTGGTATGTGTGCTAACAGCTATAGTTTTTGCATAGGTATACAGTGCAGCAGAGAAAGTCATAATATTAGGATTCCAATCTGCTGTTCTCTGCCCAACCTGAATCAAATGTCTATCTCTAATTTTAGTTAAAAGTTTAGCTCTGCTAAATAATTGCCAGTGACTCCAGATGAAAGAAGAAAATGCAATAAAATGATGATGAAGTCTGACAATAGCAAGCACATACAAATATCAAACAGCCCTGGGCAGTAGAGGGTTCTGAAACATTTGCTAGCTCAAAACTCCACTCTGAACTCTGAACTGGTTGTACTTTCAAAAGCGATGCTTGGTCACTTGAATCATTGCCTTGACCTGAAGATGATTTCCATTTCTTATCCATTGTGGATGGTGTTGCCATATCATTAATCCTCACTTCTGATTGTGTTAACAATCATTTTGTTGCCACTGAAGAAGAACCACTAAGCCTTTACTGAAGAAGAACCACTAAGCCTTATTTCTGAGCAAGATTACATTGCCGAGACACTAAGCCTTCCTTCTGGATACATTGATTTCCCAGTTTTGTCTTCTGGTGTGGGATGTGATGAGCTCATCATCAACAAAAGGAATGATGCTGATGCCATCTTTTCAGTATCCATCACCTGAATCCAAGTGGATGATCCTTCACATCTGATGGTAGTAGCAGTTGCAAGATAAACCAGGAAGGATAAAAATCATGTCCCTGGCAAAATGTCCTGTTGGGAGGTTGGATATGGATGTTGCTGGATTTTTATGACCTCCAAACATGGGAGACACTTGCAATGAAGAAAAACAGATTCATCAACATGTTGTAACTCCAAACCTTTGGACAAAGGAATGGTAGGCATTCTCATAAGTCTTCCCATGAGATTTTCATGTGGTGAAGACTTCCTAGTACTACTAATTGCACTAGTTACACTAAATAATACTAGAGTCAATGTCTTTGGCCATTTAAGATGAGTTTCTTCACACAATTTAGCAAGTCTGACGTTCCTGTTTGATTCATTCTTTCAACAATTCCTGAAGCTTTGGGCCTGTGTGAATAATGGTATTACATGTTAACCTTTAAAATATACATATTTGTTGTACAATCTGACTTGTAAAATGTGTCAGTCTATCGGATTGAATACAACAAGGAGCACCAAACCTAAGTATCAGTTCCTTTAAAAAAACTTCTTTCAACAGTAGTTGCATCATTCTTTTCCAATATTTTTTTTTTACTTGTAGTGCTTATGCTAATATATCACAAAACACAACTAATTAACACTTTATACAGTTTGCAGTACTAATAATCTTTTCAACATATTACCTACATCACATGACAAGAACGTTTAGCTTACAATGAAGTAAAACAGAAGACAAAAGAAAAATATCCTATATACACTATGTACAGCAAGTGCTAATATACTGTGTTACTGGTTAGCATGTTCATTTTTATGCTATACTTACGTATATCTTTAGATGCCGTGGTGGTACGGCAGTAGCGTTGTTACCTCACAGCAAGAGGTTCTCCCGTTTGATTCTCAGCTTGGCTTGAGAGTGCCTTCTGTGTGGAGTCTGCATGTCCTCCCTGTGGTTGGGTAGCGTTCGAAAGACATGAGTGCGTAAATGGGCGTGCCTTCATTGAAGGTTGGGCGTCGAGCTGGCACATTGGCGTTTCGTAAAAAAATCTGCTGCCAATAATTAGTGGACCGGAGTTCCGCTGTGGTGACCCCTTACTGGGAAAAAGCCGAAAGACAAACAACAACTTACGTATATCTTTAAATCCGTATACCTATGTTATCTAACAAGTACAAAAAATTATGCTTCTTGTCTGGGTTTAATTACTTCTTGGGTTTTCTGTTCTGCCTTTTCATTTTAAAATCTGATCAAGGAGAATGCTCCAATATTGCATAATGTAAGCCCGTTTGTTTGATTTATTTGTTATTAGCTTATGTGCTGATGTGTATTTAATTGCTATACTTCTGGAACCGGTCCATGACCAATTTTGAGTGATGTATAGTTTAATTAGGGGAAGCAGGATAAATAGTACATATAGCTTTTGTTTTGGTATCTTCTGCTAAGTAATATGTAAGATTGCAAATTCTCATGATAATGTGGATTTCTCATATCCCATCTTCTCCAGTCTGACTCTCAGTGAACACCACAGTTTGTAAGTACATTTACAGCTCCAGAGGATAGAGATTAGGTCTGGTTTTTGAGACTGACAATAAGGACAATTTAGAGAAATCTTCACATTAAAATTTTTTAACATTACTGGAGTTAAGTAAGCATTATTTGTAATCATCAGTTGGGTGTTCATAAGTTTTTTTTTAAAAGGAATTAGTTTCATTGATGTAGTAAATTGGATTTTTTGTTTATCGGTAACTTCTGTGTTTTGTTTAGTCTGGTAGTTTGAGAAAAGAATAAGAGTTACATTTCAGGGATACAATCAGTTTGCATAAGTTTGATATCATCTTTTACTTTAAGCTTAGTAAGTTCCATATGGTTCTACAAGTATTGATGTTATTCTCATTTATTTCAAGACTTTCCATAAGTGGAGTACACAGTTCTCTAATTTGATTTAAGATTATGGTGATGTTCTTTGTGTTTCACTGTTGCAGTCATCACATCTGGGTTATCTGCTTGCAGTAGCCCTCAGTCTGCCTGATTAACAAAGTCTTGAGTCCTACGTTGGTTGCTGTCCTTTCTTTAATGACATCAGGTCGTCAGGGGTATAAAACATACAGCCGATGCCATTACATTAGTCTTTCTTGCCGTGTGGTGCCCAAAGCAGAAGCAATTCACAAGTGCCAGTCGGCCGTCTCCTGAAATTTTCATTTTAAAGTTTCAGAACCGAAGTCTTCAACTAAAAGCTAAGTACCCCGTTGGGGAAACTTTTTTTTGCTTTAAACCGATGTCAGTAAAAGTAAATAACTGCATTACTTGTGGAAAGCAAGTACCTCATAAAGATTTTCATTCGTACTGTATTCCTTGCCTAGGCCCTGACCATGACGTACCTTGCTGTTGGTTTTGTGCCTTATTTAAACCATGAGCTATCCATTGTAGGTATATTTTCACCTCTAAATATTGTAGTGCTCGGATCAGTTATCCTGATATGCCTTCGTAAGCCATCCAACTACCGATATTCTGAAAATATGCAAAGATAAAGACAGAGACAGGCCGCCTAGGTCCAAAGCTGCCAACGATGCTTCTCCTAAGCCAGTCACCAGTACTCAGTGAGGCACTTTTGCAGCCCCTGATACCCGCTACTTCAGATTCGCAGGCCTCTACTGAGACCCATTCAGAGTCCAGTATGCAGTAAGATGCTTCAACTGTGGAACCTGCTGATGTCTCTGCCTTGGATGGTTCTGGAGCCGTTGTGAAGGCACTGGCTTCTGAGGGTGTATTTAGGCCTACTGACTTACATATTAAACCAATGCCATCATCTTCTTCAAGGCCTAAAACTTGAACCATGCCTAGAAAACTGATGCCCAGACTGCATGGTCAGGCCTCTATGCCTAAAAAACAAATGCTAAGAATGACTGAAGACCTTATAACTTTAATCAGGGGAAGCCAGCCTTCCTCCTCTAAGAGACCTAGGACTGAGTTTGCTTATGAGACTTCTGACCAGGATTCTGAATTTTCTGTTTCCTCTGATGACCAGGATTTACCCTTATCTACCTGTGGGGATTCTGATGCTGAGGACTATATTCCCTCTGCTTCTCCCTCAGAGGATTTCTCTTTTGGTGAAACCTTGCATACTTTCAGAGTGCATTTTCAGTGGGAAAGTCAGGATTTCTCTGATTCTAAAAAGAGGCTTAGGGATTTCTTACTACTGCTCCAGCACAGGCCTTTAGCCATACCTCCTGTACTAGACATTGTTGATGATGCCTTTGTTGATGATGCCTTTTCGGAATCTAGCTTGGCCCCTGACACTTTACCTCCTGCTCCCAGAAAACCTGATAGATATTACAGGGTCCCTGACTCTCACAAGTTCCTTTTTAAAAATCCTACTGTCGATCCTGCGACCATTTCACTGGGACCCAAGGGCATTAAAGCTACTACTGCCAAAAATCCTACCCCCTCTGTGAGAGATTCCAGGGTGCTGGATAGATGGGGTAAGAAGGTATACACTTCTGCAACTTTGGCCATTAGGACTTTCAACTGCCAGTTTCATATGTTAAAGTATCTGCAGCATATTATTGGATTGCTTAAACAGAAAATGATGTTGATTCATTTTTTTCCTTGGCTAATTTAGAAGCTGCAGTAATAGTTACAAGTTTGGTTAATTGAGCAGACATATTTCTGTTTAATTTTCCTGTGAATAGTACTTTTTTCTGTGTGCATAGGGAAAATTCTTCTATTAATGTGCCATCTTCCCTTCAAACAGAGGATCCATTGTCAAGTATTTGGTAATGGGGGATCTTTTAAATATGATTGAGGAGGAAACACATGGTTTACTACAAAAGCAGAATTGTGTGGTTCTCCATTTGCTGTTGGAATTAAATGAGCAGGATTAATAGCGGGCATCTAATAACCTGAAAAAATGGTCATTAAGCAAAGATAATTCATATTTAGACAGTTGTGTAGTAGATAAATATTAAGTTTTGGTTCTTACTAATAGTGCTTTTACAGAATGCAGAAATGCCAGAAAAGTCTTGTGCCTGAGAGTTAATGCAGCTACTTTTTCTGCTGTGCATGCCCTCATGGCTATTGCCCTAAGTCAGTGGGGAGGGCTGCTGCTACAGAACTAATATTTGTATTGAAATAAACAGCAGGTAAAACATAAATAAATAAACATCATTCCTACATTATGCTAATAGTCCCAATGCCACTTTATATCTTTCACAAGAAAACAGAAAAAATCATTTTGAGTAATCAGGCCGCCCAAGAGGAAGAGGGCTAGGAAGTAGACCTTTTCATTGGAGAAATGCATGTTCATGATGTTCCTGCCAGAGTAAGTGCTCAGGAGAATCTTTCTTTGATAATTCTATTAGCAGTTTTACTACTTTGACATAATAGAAATCCTTTGCCGGCAGTAACTTATGAATTCCAAAAAGGCCTGTAACTGTTTTAAAATATTAGGGAGTGGTACAATATGAGTAGCAGTAATACATGAAAGTAAGTTTTGCTAAGAGCCTTCTAAAATGAGATGTCCTAAATATTGGACTTGTGGTTTCCACAATTGCAGGTTTGCTTTATTAACCATAAATTCTAATTCTGCCAGTTTTGTTAAAAGAAAAATAGTTTCTTGCCTACAGCTGAGGTAAGACGTGAAGCTAGAATCTGATAGTCTACATACTGTGTTAAGGCAGACCCACATGGAAGCTGAATTTTATGAAGTTGTTTCTTGATTTCTTTAATGGATGAGGAATAAGAAATTTACAACAGGCCTGGCACTACTTGGATACAGGACATCATTATTCTTTCAGGAAAACTTGGCTAGACTTAGAAAGGCCCCCTGGGTCATTAGCCTAGTAACAGTCTGTGAATCTATGAAAAGAGTAGGTGATTCTACATATCCTCGAGATAAACTTTTCATGTGTATTGTTATCCTCTGTATGTAAATGTAAACAAATACTGGCTGTCTGGGTGTATAGGAACAGAGAAGAAAGCAGAGGAAATATCTTTCTCTGAAAAGGTGGTAGCTCTTGATGGAATATAACTTAGTATTGTTGCAGGTTAGGCACTACAAGAATATGTTGGCACAAACACTGACAGATTCTTTAAACATTCTGTTTAAATAGGGGAATACTCAACATTTAAAACATACTTATATTATTATACCTATATTATGTTAGTATACTTAAAAAAAACTGTAATATTAACAAAGGGACCTTTTGGTCCACTGGTACCAAAAGGAATAACTGTGTCACCTGTTCATGGCTGTCCTAATGATCTTGCTGCTACATCAGTGGCAGCTAACTGGTACTTCAAGTGGAAGGGTGTCTGTCCCCTTTCTGTGGTGTCTGGACATTTGGCAGAATGGCTGGCTGAAATAATGAATCTGTCTGTCCTGTTCATGGTTGCCCTAATGATCTTGCTGCCACATCAGTGACTGACAATTGGTACTCCAGGTCGGAGGGTGTATCTCTGCTTGCTTTGGTGTTTGGTCATTTGATGAAATGGTTTGTTGAAATGTTCAATTTGTTTGTTAAGAAAAGGGGCATTAATTGCAACAGTGTTCGTACTGACGACAATTAAGTCAGAGGCTAATGTTTTGCCTATGTTGTCAAATATGTGATGAACTAGGATGGTAAAAAAATTGTCAGTATTGTCCTGGGGCTTGTTGTGGGAAGATTTTAAATCTACCCCTGAGATTTTCCCCTCCCCCCACTTCCCCATGAACCAATGTTAAATTTCTCAAGTTAATCATTTGCTAATTTCTTTTGTTGTTCATTTTCTTCTCTGACTGTATTGTCTGCTACATGGGTGCTTGGTTGATAATTTCATGAATACCTAAACTGGGCCATTGAGACAAACCTTCTTAATTAGTTGTTGGTGCTAATAACCCTTTTACAAATGCTGCTGATATCTCTGACACTCCTTCTGTAGGTTCTGGGTGTCCTGAAAAGGCTTTAAATGCCTCTATCATTTACTGGAGATATGCTTCAATGAATTCTTTCTTATTCTATGCAATTGCCCTAATTCTGCCCAGTTGGGTGATGGAAGACATGATGTAGTGATTACATTTGTGTGTTTTGGAATACTGCTGCCTATAGCTGATTTTTCTCATATTTTCCTAAAACTATTTGGAGGTGTGGAGGCTTTTATAACTGCTTGCATTTCTTCAATAAGAGGGTTTTCTAACTGCATGTGTCTTTCTAAAATATTTTGCAGTGTGTGTTCAAATAGGAAGACGAGAATCCCCAAAAGTTTGAAAATCTACTGCTGTATGTGGACACACTATCCTTATAATACGTTCAACGTCAATGTCCCAGGCTGCTGTAGGAATAGATACCGCCATCAAAGGATGGCTCTGAGTATCATATGGAGTGTTAGCTATGGAAATGTCATTATTAGGGGAAGAATCAAAATTTGATGCATCCTTGAAGCTTTGTGTAGGAGGTGGTTTCCTCCTATATTCTTCTCAGTCAAAAATTATTGGAAAGAGCATATCTAATTTTTTAAACTTCTTTAGAGTATTTGTCTCAGAAGGGGCACTTTCACTTCCAAATCATTTTAATTTACCCGTGTGTTTTGTCTGAGATGCATGGTTGTGCTCTTGATATAACTGCCTACCCCTGTTTGTTATTCTTATTCACATTTGATCAGAATCTGAAACAGCATGCTACTAGTGCAGAAATCTAGTATCATAAACTGATCCTTGGGGATAGTCAGAATTAGAAGTATCATGGGAAACAGGGGGTATCTCCAATCATCCCCCTACTTGCTCTCCTGAAGAGGGATGGCTGTCTGCTTCATAAGAGGAAGGGTGGTCATAAGGGGAGGGGGGGTGGTAGCTAGAGATTTATCTTCCACACTTTTCTGTAATGCATTTATCATTTTATTAGCTGCCTGCAGCTGTGTTATTAATCTAGCTGAGTTATGTTTTAGATTTCTAACTACAGAATCAGATTCACTCTTTTATTTTTAGATTCTTCTTGCCAGTCATTAAAAGCTGACCAACAAGAAGCACAGGTACTTTGTTTCTTTTCTACTCCGTTTCTTTTAAATAGTCTCTAAAATAATCTTATAAAAAATGTTCACACTCAGAAAACCACAGTTGGTTATCATTTTTAGAGAGCTTAGACCACTTTACCAAATAATTACAGCTGTCTCAAACATATTTATTAAGCATTATTTTGGCTGTTGTCCCAAACTCTTACTTTATTAAAACATCCACATTCATACCCATTGTTATTTAAATACAGTGATAATATTATCCACTCACATCCTTTAAAACTTAGTCTCATATGAGACAATGTGAGGTATTACCAGCTATGCCAGTAGAAGAAGGGCATTGAATATGTAACATATGCCAGCACAGCTGGCTGGAATTTTGTAAAGAATTGTGTCTTTGTATGTCAAACTGATTTGTACAGATGCTTGTGTTAAAAAATGTGTTTCTAAAATTGCTTGTGTTAAAAATGTACCAACAGTGTGTCCTGTTGGACAGAAAAATAAATGACATGCATTATGGTAGCTGTTTAAATGCATCTTTTAACAGAGGCTATTGGAAGAGAAAATGTTAATCTGAAACTTTTAGAATAGTTTGAAATTAAATTACCAGGTTTATACCATAAAGACTGTATCTTACAGTTCTCAATTCAACCAGAGACAAAAAAGACTGTACCAGGAAGCTTCATGCATTGTCACTGGGGGTGAACTAATTGTTACTCTGGAAAGGCAGAGGTTTTAAATTTCTTTATGACTTCCAGGAGCTGCAGCAAATCTTAGCAAGACTCTGTGTATGTGTTTTATTGAGACATACTTGCTAAATCCTGACAGCTTCGAGCCAAGGGAGGAAGCATGGAAACCAAAGTCAGATGTCCTGATGTATCTGATGTCATTCTGTAATCCATCACTAAAAATAATGTTTAATACTAGGTAAGACGGAGGTCTCATTGCATTCTGTTTTTCGTAACCTGACAAAGGAATTCTCACCTACTTGATCTTGCCTTGCTCTAGTAACCAGGGAATAATAATTCTTAAGATCAGTCAGGAAAATATAGTGAGATTATTTAATTATTCTTCTTCTGCAACTGTGTGAACCTGTCCACCTGTGTTATTTTTAATATTTCTTGTTACTGAAGCTCTGGTATTTATTGTAAATAGATATTTAATATTTTCATGTCCTTTTATTATTTATTAAAAAAATATATCTAAACTCTTCATTGTGGCAGGTCCTTTAGAGAATATTTTAAACATTGAGAGGACTTATATCTATTTGCTGACACTGTGGCCACTCCTGGCTGCCTTACTGCATTGATCAAATACTATAATTTGTATTAATATTAATTTCACTCAGTAGAATTGTGTACCCTTGTAAGAGCATTAGAGTAGCTGGCTTTGGGTTGTCAGGTGGCAGTGTAGTGTGAGCAGAAAGGGGCATAGCTAGTAAGTCTGTGCCAGCATTTCCCAGGCATGTGTGTGTGTGTGTGTGTGTGTGTGTGTGTGTGTGTGTGTGTGTGTGTGTGTGTGTGTGTGTGTGAACTACTTGGAGCAAGGACATAAAGCACTGGTTTTAAAGCGAGGGTACTGGAGGACTTGGCTTGGACACTCAGGTGAGGGTTCAACCCTACAGCTCTGCCAATAGGGAGTCTTATTGGGGATCTGGACAAAGGGGGAACCCAGACCATGGACTGAGTGTGTTCCCTGTGTGCTGTTAAGGGAAACTGTGCTTGATGCAGAGAGCTGCCTCTGGAAATAATGTGTGTATCCATTTTTGTTCCAAGTTCACATCCCAGTCCAGTGCCAGTGGTGAGGATTCAGGCTCCTTGATTACTAATCCAGAGTGGGGAGATCACATATTGGTGAGCAGTGGTGTTGATATTAATTGAACTTCTGTGGTCTCTAGGCACTTGTCACTAAAGGTGTGTCTTCTCAGCAAACACAAGATAAACATACAGAGTTTCATTATCACAGCAGTTTTATTATTATTTTTTGTTAGTTTAGTTTAGTGAGGAAAGCAGGCAAAGATGTCAGCAGAGGATTATGGCAGGGTGGCAAAGAACCAGTTGGCCAAGGTGTGTGAAACTAAAGGACTGGTACATGCCAACCTGACTAAAGAGGAAATGTTTTTAGCCTTAGTTTCACCTCAGACCAGCAACCAAGAGGATAACCAGTCTGGTGATGGGATCTATAACCCTCAGAAGGAGGACAGTTCACCTTTTCCTGAGAGGACTTAAAAATCCATCTGGAGTTAAAGATACCTTAACGAGAGGCCAAACATTTGGAATTAGAATCAGCAGAGAGATTGTACCATTTGGAGGCTGAAGAAGTTATGTATCTAGCCTTGAACAGCATACTACCATGACCTAGAATGATGTCACAGTATAAATCAAAAATGATTGATTTCAATAACTGGGTTAGTTTTTGTTGTCATTCCATGGGGATCCATTTCCTGTCTGCTTGGCAAGCCAGGGTCAACAAACCTCACTGCTTTGAAAGAGATGGTTTGCACCTGACACCCCTAGGCTTTTGGCTGCTGGCAAAGGCTCTTGCCTCTCCCATAGTGCCTTTTTTAGGCAAGGTCTTGAAAACAATATTACTGTGAAATTAACCAATCATTGCAAAATAAGTATCATGCTCCTAAATTCTAGGAGCTTAAACCAAAAACTGCACTCCCTGGAAGCACTTCTATCACTAAAAGATGTAGGTGTCTGTGCAGTCACAGAAACCTGGTTTAAGGCCTCAGAGAGAACCCTGGCCCTGCAAGGTTACAATTCCTTCCACACCTGTAGAACACAAAGTGAATGTATGAAAACCAAAGTAGGTGGTGTTACAATCTATATTATAAATAAACTCCCCTCACATCTAGTTAGACTCGACAACTCCATGGAGTTACTCCATGTCCAAGTTATGGTGGGCAAGATCCCCATTCAAGTCCTAGTCAGTTATAGATCCCACTCCATGGGTCACGACACCCATGAAGCCTACTTAACCATCTAAAGACAATCCAAATTTTACTGAAAACACTGGTTATGGGGGATTTCAATGATCCCACCCTCAACTGGGAAACCTACTGTAGCCCAAACTTGCTAACACAAAAGTTCCTTGACTTTGTGAATTCAAATGCCCTGGAGCAAATTCTCCATACCCTGACAAAAGGAACAAACATTCTAGATCTGGTCCTCACCAACATGTTAAACAGGTGCACTGCTACAACTGTTGGGCCCTCATTAATTAAAACTGACCACAAATCAGTCACCTTCAAACTGACATCAACACCAGAACACATAAAGGGTGAAATCAGACTAAAAAACTTTACCAAGGCAAACTATTCCCTCCTAGACGAATGTTTAAATGCATTCCAAGCCGCAAACCAAGCTGAAAGTGGTAAATACACTGAAGCTTACAATAAAACCCTGTACAATCACTTGCATAAGTGTAAAAACTTGTCAGTACCAGATAGAATAAAAGCCAGAGCCCCAAGTAAAATCAAGCTGACATGGTGGACTTCCAGCATCAACAAACTCTACAATAAATGCAAAAAGTTGCTTTGCTGTCGAAGAAAACAAAGACAAGCACCCAGCAATTGAAAAGCACCATCCTCAGGCTTAACAGGCAAATAAGACAACTTCTCAAATCCTCCAAGAGCTTTTTTGAGAGAAACCTAGCAAGTGCTGCCAAGGATAACATGAGGCCTTTTACAGCTATATACGTAACCTAAACTGTAGAACCTTTATCTCTTTTTAACTTCCAATAAACCCTCCCTCAAAATTCCCAGCACCTTACATATCTAAAGAGCAGGTCTTCATAGGCCTGTCCGAGGCAATGAACACATGCTCTATGGGACCAGATGACATCCCAGGTTGTCCTTAAACAGGCTAAAATATGAACTGGCATCAACACTAAGCACCCTTTTCAATCATAGCCTACCACAGGCTTTGTTCCTGTGAAATGGAGAAGAGCTACGGTTATTCCACTCCACAAAGGTTGCCTATCAACAGACCCAGGTAATTACAGACCCAAAAGCTTGACCTGCCTCATCTGTAAAGCCATGGAACATATCATTATTGACCTCATAAATAAAGACATATTTGACCTCCAAACCCTGGATCCTACCCAACTCAGTTTTGTAAAGGGCAGATGCTGTCTTTTAAATCTGGTGGATTTCTTTGAAAGTGTTACCAAAATCTTTGATGAAGGCAAATCTGTGCACACAGCATACCTTGTCTTGGCAAAGACTTTCAACACATTCCCACATTCAGGCATTACCAATAAACTTAGCAAACTGAATGTAAACCCATTTGTTGTAAGATCAGTTGCCAACTTACTCACAAACCAGACACACACTATCAAAGTGGATAACACCACATCAACCAGCAGACCTTTTATTAGTGGGGTGCTACAGGTTTCAGTGCTGGGCCCCTACTGTTTGGTATATACTTCTCAGACGTTCAGTCAAAACTAAAGGGTTGTGCCTGACCAAGTTTTCAGACAACTACAAACTAGGTGCAATCAGTGTATCACCAAATGATGTCAGTATACTCCAGGATGGTCTCACACAGACCAACGAGTGGTGTATTAGTCATGGTCTCAAACTGAATGCAAAGAAATGCATCATCACTGCCTTCAGCACAAACAATGTTCCTTCACACTATCAAATCAATAACAATACTCTAAGTACCCATGAAGTGGTAAGGGACCGGGATCACAGGTTGATCACAACCTTAACTTCAACCACCATATGTCTACCATTGTAAATAAGTTTTCCACGTAGCTCACTTGATTAGCAAAGGCATCACCTCAAGAGCAAAAGAAGTTATACCTCCCCTATATTTGGCACTTATCTGGCCCATAATTGTGTATAACACCTCATTCGGTATGTACCGTACTAAGCACCTAGAGCAGTCAGAGAGACCTCAGAGGTCTCTAACAAAGAAGATAAAGGGCCTCCAGCATTTGCCTTACATGGGCCAACTAAAATCCCTGTCACTATATTCCATATTGTATAGACATCTTAGGGGAGACTTATGCTTGACCTACAGAGCAACCCAAGACCCAAACCAAATGAACTTACTGCATATCCATAAATCAAATGTGTCTAGAGACACCCAACCCAGGGACTTAAATGTGGCCTGTGACTTAAATTGGACATGCTGGAGGTATAGATTTATCTCTAAGCAACTGCCACATCTTTGAAACAGTCTACCAATTTATGTGAAACAGAGCACCTCAAACACTGTTCAAGACAGGCATAGATGAGTGTATGGGACACCGCAAATTCTTACTGGGAATAGTGTCCACAACCCTCCTGGACATGGGAAGTCATCACTAAATGCAATCTTGGGTATGGAGTAGTACCTCTATGGTATTACATTTGGTTGAAACTTCTAGGCTTAAAATGACCTCCTGGTCGATAACCTAGTAATCGCCTATGATCCTGTGATCCTATGAATTAAATGAGAGACTGCAGTGTTTGGAGGCTGATGAAAATGGGAAGCAGCGTCAACATCAGAGAAAGTCAAATCTCTAAGTGTGTGTGTTAACTACTTGGAACATGGACATGAAGCACTGGCTTCACAGAGAGGGTTCTGGAAGATTTGGCTTGGCTTGGACACTCGGCTGACAGCTCAGCCCTACAGCTGTGCCAGTGGTGAGTCTTGGTGGGAATCTGGACAGATGGGGAAACCCAAATCCAAGACTGAGTGTGTTCCCTTTCGGCTCTTAAGGGGAAATGTGTTTGATGCAGAGAGTTGCACCTTGAAATACTGGGTGTATCCATTATTGTTCCAAGTGAACATCCCTCTCCAGTGCCAGTGATGAGGATTCAGGCTCCTTCATTACTGGTCCAGAGCAGGGATGTCACATCATGTAATAATATACTACAGCTATAATTAAAAACCCACTGTCATTTTTTATGTATGTGATTAGACCCAGTCTTATGTGAAACACATGTATTCTGACCCACTCTCAGATGATTAAAACCCACTCTCATATAATTTAATAATCTATTGTAAAGATTGTTTAACAAAAACTAAACCTATAGAGATTTCAAACTTGGCTCTAGGTGGAAAGATATAGTTTGCTGGCATGCCAGAAATACACCAGACAGAAAACCTGTTAAGAGTGGCCCAGAGGTGATTTCTCCTGCAGTAACTCCAAAATGTCTCAACAGATCCAAGACTTCATAGCACCAAACTGTTAAGGTCAAAAATAACTTCATATGACACAGTTCTGCAGAGAAGAATAATCTGCTTTATTGCAAGGAATACATATATTTGGGAGACTAAGCAATCAAGATCTCATATCCTTGAACATAAGAAGCTTCATTCTTTTATATTATTATTATTGCTTTTAGACAGAATATTTTGTGTCTGTTGAACTATAGCCAGTGGCCAGTGAAAACCAAACATCTTTGTATTACTTTGCTTATTAAGAATCTGGAGACCCTGTATCTGTACCTTTCCATATTAGACCCAAGTTCTGATCTTCCACTTTGGGACTATCTATGCTGATAATATTCACTTGGCAGGAAACAGAACAAACATCATAAACAGACTTAAAATTATCAGAATCCATCTTGAAATAAGATGGAATCCAGAAAGAGTAAACATCATGTAAACACAGAGTCTTTTTTCATCTTTACACTAATTCCTTATGACTTCATTTTGCAGTAACATGTTATTTTCTTAGCTTTTATCATGCATAACATCACCTTGAACATATATACTGGCATCTTTAATTTGCATCTTTCTAATTTCAGCATTTTCTTCTTGTAGTAATGGACAGCCAAACCATAAAGGCCCTTTGCATTATATTTCCTTTACAGAGTTTTACAGTCTTTTGTAGAATGTCCACATTCCCTAAATTAATCAAAGATGTATACTTGAAGTGCTGCGTTAGAAACCCAAAAACAATGGTTAACCTCTAATTTCCAATTGGCCTTTCCAGTCAGAAACTAGTGTGCGATCTGACTCTGTCTGCATCCAAGATTGTCGTTCCAATAGTAGAGAGCGTTCTATTGATAATTCCTCACTAAACTAACTGCCATTTAATAAAAAATATTCAGGCACATGAAAATCATCCTAGTGCAAGTACTTCTTTTAAAAGAAAGAAAACAGACCGTGTGTTTATTAGTTTGTGTCGTTTATTTTGCCTTATCAATTAAGCAGACAGATAAGCACTGTGTCAATATGAACATTTGATTTTAGAGCTGTTATTTATACTTCTTCACAAACACAGTTCACATTCCAGGAAAATGAGGAATAACAGCAGGTATTATTTGATTGCCTTAAAATTGTAATTCTGTCTATTGATTGGATGAAATGTTAGCCAGTGCGTAGACCATTCGGTGGGGATGAATTGAGCCAATGGGGAGTAAGACATGTGGGGAACCAGCCTATAGGGAGTTGGGTTGACTTGGTGAATGGCGGGTTCAATAGGACCAAGGAGGTGCGGAGGGCCAGAAGCTTAACAGCATAAAATCATATAATAAATAAAAACTAAAAGTAAGACTAAGAATAGTGGGCCCATGGCCGTTCTTTTAAGTGGGCTGTTCTCTGTTTTTAAAAAATCTGCAATTACGTGTTTGGTATCAACAAATCTTTGTTCTGGATATTATAGTGATGAGCACGTGTAAGTATGGGCCAAATCTGGGCCATAACCATTGTCGGCCGCTGTGAAGTAGGCTCATACCATCAAAAATGCGTAATAAAACAAAAATGAAAATAACCATACAGATAAAAGTAAAAAATAAAAATAAAAATGGAAAAACACAAACAACTATCATTTCCAAATGGACAGTATAGACTCTAACATCAAATCCTTATGGCGATGTAAGAGCTACGGTCTAGAGGATCACTTGTCTAGATATGTAGACTTTGGTTCTAGATGGTGAAGTGACACCCTGACCTCATGTGCAAAAATGTGAAAAAGTGGAGTTGTGGATGGATGGAGACACACTTCATTATAGCCAGAAAGAAGACATAGTCTTTGTTAGACCATACATTTGACCTGTAATAGGGGAGAGAGAGACTACAAAACTTGCTCCTGCTACATGGAATCGGCTCCCCTCTGAAACAAGATCCCAATAAACACTAGATAGTTTCAAAGCAAAGCTGAAGGAACATCTTCTAAAGGAAGTTAAATGTAACTGCTTTCATGATGATAGTTAACCTGAATTTGTATATTTTGTCATACTAACAACTTTAAAATGCATATGAGAAAACTTTCAGTGGCAATACTACATGCTTTTGTAAATACTGTTGTAAATATTTTACATATTCTGCTTACTGTATGTTTAAAGATGCTTTAAATATTATATGTTAGCTGTTGTTTTGTTATCTTACTTTACTGCTGCTCACCTTAAGCTTGGGCCATGGTTGAATGTGGTCAACTAACCATCCCACCTACCTGATTAACAAATACTAAATTAAATCTTGACACTAGTGTACAAAATTGTTGCTACAAACACCTTAGCAAATGTTACCCCTTCACATTTGCTTGACATACTAGGGCAATACCTTTGTAATTTACTTATTTTACACCAGAAGATCTTAACTATAGGGATGTGTCTGGGCTCTGAAACAAAAGGCAGAAATACCTCACTTTGGAAACTAGGCCATGTACAGTATTGCAGACGTTTAACTATGTTTAATCTCTCTCACAACTTTCTGTAGTTGTTTACAAAGATATATTGTTCGTCCAGTACAATGCAGTATGAATACAGTTCATGGATGGCATGTTATCAGAATTATACCATCCTTTCTATACCTCACAACATTCCAATTGTTTAAGTTTTGTTGCTGTGTTTAATCTCTGTTTGCATTACAGAGTCAATGATGCATATCTTAATTTTTCAGTGGTTACTGCCACATTTCCTTTTTCCCATATTTTGGTTCAGTTGTATGCTTTTCCCTACTGTAGCAAGTCAAAATTCAAGAAGTCGGACATATTTTTGTATTGTAATTATGTCACCCTCTTTCTGTTTTCATTTTGTTTCTGCCTTTCTATTTGCTTCTGTTCTTGTAGTACTGATCTTGCATTTGTTGTTCTTTGTATTCAGTATTTCTTCAGGTGGAAAGTAAAATGTTAGAACTCTTTGATTAAAAAAGTACTGTTGACGGACACCATGAGCAGTTATTTTATTCAGCTTAATAATACAAAATATTTAACTTTGCAGTGCCTTTTGAAGTTTGCATTATGTTCACAGTTCTTTCATTTTCTGACCCTGTTTATTAAACTTAAAACTAGATCAGCCATTAATTTGTGCATTTCATATTACCTGATTCCTATTGTTTAGGTTGCAGCAGAGGTGAAACCTGTCCCACATAGCATAATGATGCCATGGTTAATTAGTCCTGGATGGATGTCAGACCATCTCAGGATGCGTGTCCAGGTCATCTCATGATGTGTGTGCCAACACACACACATGCGTGCCCATGCACCCCCCCACACACACACACACACACACACACACACACACACACACCAAACAGATTGATCTGTCTCTATCTCACAACATGTTGATTAAAAAAAAAAAAAGAAAATTTAAGTAGCACAACACTAAGTGATGAGTCATTAGGCAGGTATTAACTAGTTATATGCTGGCTTGTCTGTGCAGCTGTTTAAATAATAAAAGTCTATGGAGTGTATTCACAGAAGCATTTTCTTATTTAAATTCTGATGTAGTAGGTATTCTGTTCTGATATCACAGAAATATTGTGTCTCCTTTATGAAACACTTGAGTATTCATGGTGACCTTCCTTGCACATGCTGCGAAATAGTGACTATGTGATTATTGTTTCTGAGGATCCTGTCACACAGTTTCGCAGTCTCTGGTTCATGGCTTCCTATTGATCATTGCCTGTGTGGAGTTTTCATATCCTGTTTGTGGCTGTGTGGCTGATGATGCCCAGAAGGGCTGAAAAGCATCTCCATCTCCAAAAAAAATATGCTGGCTAACTGGTTATTCTAAAATTCATTCATTTGTATAGGTTCATGAGTCCATGGGTGAATACTAGGCTAAATGCCCTGAAAGGCCATTTTAAGCCTAGCTAATAACCAAGGTTATAATAAAACTCTGCACCTTGTGTCTGGGAGGCAAAATCTTTAACCATTATGTCAACTCTAACTCCATTATATCAAACCATTGTAGCCTGGATCATAGCTGAAAGGGTTTGAGAAAGATCATTTCAGTTATATGGCTAACAAATAAATAAGTAAAACACATGTTGTGCATTTAGTCTAGTCATGTCGGTGCAAGTTTGTGGAAATCATACTTCTTCATAGACAAGTTTAACAAAAGTGCACAGTTGAGAAAAAGAAAAAACAGTGAAAATATCAATAGTCAGAGAGAAAAAAAAGCATGCTTTTCCAACTTCAAGTAAGTATGTCGACAGGACAAAAAATAAGACAGCTACTGAAAACAGGAAACTATCAAGTGAGGGGTATCATAAAATGCCAGACATATGTTTGTGTCATAAAAACAGTGATTGTAAAGCCAGATGGATATAAGACAGACAACAAGAATATCAGCAGATATTTCCTGTAAAGTCCTCCTGCATAACAACCAAGAAGGTTTTGATTTATCAGTCCATGTTGGAGCCTTTGATATTGATGATGTCCCAAGTTCTTGCTCAAGGCATCAGAATAATTCTCACAAAGGAAAGTATGATTTATAAATAGGTAATTATGACTTGAATTATGGAAGGGCAGCCATGAGAAATAGTGTCTGGCAGACAAGAAGCAAATTGAAAATCAGCTGGCTTGGTAATAAAGCATGAGAAGAGACAGTTTATAGAGATGAGCGAAATTAAGCCAGAACGGAGATAAAATATTGCATTTCACAGTTTCCATAGTTTTCAAAAACATTTTTGGAATGGCTGTAAATTCTGTCATGTTCTGAAAAATTCACTGGTATGATTTCATTTCAGTTCATCCTCATCTGGCAAGTCTCGCTGTACAGTCAGTAGACGTATACACCTTTTATGTGTTTTTGAAGTGAACCACGTTGCACGTTATAGCTATGATAAAAACAAAAGCATACAGTTGCTTGACAAATAAAAACAAATAGTTTAAACTATGTTCCAAGTCTCCTTCCTTTTTGATCCTTTTGTGTATTATGTTTGTTTTAACTGGATAATATTCTCTGATGAAAGTTATTTGTATTTTTTCCCAATAGTATAAAAAGTTGTCAGACCATAAAATCTTCTGTCACTACCAGTAGTATAATCCATTCATTAAAGTTGCAGTGCATCACTTTCATTTATGTCTTTTTTATGCTCAGGAGGTTACAGCATCTTATAATATTATGTCATTACTCTCCACTTCATAAGGTAAACACAAAGTGGACCAACATCTCATTGTTCCCTTTGTACCCTTTACCACCATTCACTAAAACAAACTCACTGGTTGATTGGAGTCTCTCAAATAAACTGAACCATGTCCTGCAGTATATTAACTCTTTGTTTTAAGACTCCTTGCCAAGCCTCTGATTATCGATTCTGAAACGCAGGAACATACTAAGCAGCAACCACAGGGACAGTATGATGTCCAGCCATATACACCTTTAAATAGACAAACTTAGACATTCTTGCCACCCTTTTAAAGCACTTAATAAAGCACACTTCCCAAATTGAGCAGGGTTGTGCATGACAACCTGATGTAAATGTGTGCATTCTCATCCGGTCATCAAGACTAGCCTTAAACGTTGTCAGTTCAGTACCTTGTTTGACCTGTACTGGTAACTTATTCTATAGGCAGAGAATACGTTGAAGTTAGGAACTCTAGTGAGTCTTGTTTATTTGTTGGTGTAGATTTAATTCCTCAGTGTGGGTGTTTGTAGAGCCACTGGTTTTGTGTAGAAATAGGATGTCAAATAATACTGGCTTTTTTGTGGCTTGTAAACTGAGATGCCAGTCACCCGACAGAAACATGTACGCTACTGTGAGTTTAAGGAGAGTCTTGCTTATCTATCAGGGTAGTTGAAGAATTTAAGACTTTTAATTGTCTTGGTTAGAAATTTTTGGGGCCTTTCCAGTTGAGCTATTTGCTAGGATTTGCAGATAGCAAAGAGGCATTGTATTGAGGAATAAGCTTGATAAGGTAAGAGTACAGTGATAGGATGACCTTTTTGGATCTTGAAGATATTCCCTTGGAAATTAACTCAGTCAGATAATAAGATTTCTTGTATATGGTGGAAACATGATGATCAAATGAGAAAAAGCTATTCACATAAGTACCTAACTCATGATCATATATGAAGAGGAATACCATTTATAATATATGAGTTGGGGACAAGTCTTCTGCCAAACGCCACTGCACTTCTCTTTTTGTCATGTTCCAGCCCTTGCCAGAGCTGTTTTGTATCAATGGATAATAGTGCTTAGTTTGTAGTTTTCAGTGTCTAGTCCTTTACCCAACTTCTGTTCCTGTTCTATTTAACATTGACATAATCTTCCTGAACATTTTATAGCAATAAGTTAATTATTACTTACAGTTCTGTAATTCCTTTTCAGCCAATATGATGAACAGGATTATATAATATGTGTTTTGCAGTCCTTAACATTCCCCATCTTTTCTCCATCTTGGTACTTTGTAATACTCTCCTTCCGTTGTTGTAATCCTTTCCTTCCATTTTGTTTTTGCTTTCCTACGTACAAGATGTGCAGTCAGTTAGAATGGCATGGATTTTTTTCCCTACACACTTCATCCTCCCATCCATATCATTCCTTCCTTCTTTGATTCTCTTAATAGTTTGTGTCCTACCCTTATAGAGTCTCCAAATTCCATGCAGTTAGGTACAATTTCTAAAAATGTGCATATACTGACATCTAGATAGGTACTCCAAAAGTCATACTTTAGTTTATCTGTTACTGTATGTAATATATTTCTGTACCCCATTGTTTAGTACTGATGTAATACATCATGCAGATTAATTTTGGAATACCAAAGACCATAACTGCAGTCTTCAAAATAATGAGACAGTAAATATGATTACAAGGAATATAAACTAAGTCTAAGACTGTGCTATCTAAAGTGTTATTTCCTCTACCTTCTCCTATATAGAAAACCTAGAGTTAGTACCTATAATAGCAGAAGCCAATTCTTTTAGCATGGATAAAAACCTGACTATGACTCAAGAAGCTTGAGTTCAACTAGAAACTGAGGCGACTGTTAGAGGCATTGGGAGAGGGACTGAGGTGCACAAGCATGATGTGGCTCCCTGTGAGGTCCTGTGCAGAGATGAGGAATCTTTCAGGGAATCTGTCTGTAGGGAGGTGGATCCTAGAAGGGAATTACTCATGGAGTCCGGTGATGACACTCATGTAGGCCCATTCTGTGTCCTCCCTCTTTGACTAACAGTGTACAAGTGCAAAAGGGTTAGACCATAATCTGTGCAAGGCACAAGCAGCACCAGTGGTTCTCAGTCTGCCTCTTCATCCATGTGTCATCTGCACTAACCTCATTCACTTGTCAGTAGGAAGAGAGCTGGTGACCCCTATGTCTGGTGGGGATAGATAAGGAGAAGTCTCATTGGACAAGGAAGGAGATTACAGAATGATCCAGTGGTATGGGTAGCTCAGGTCATCTTACAAAGATTACCACAAAATTGGAGGGAAAAAATATATACATATGCCCCCCTACATGACACACACACACACACACACACACACACACACACACACACACACACACACACACACACACACACACACACACACACACACACTAAGAGAGATGCTCTCAAGATCACATATAAGAGTAAACAAATGGAACTTCATCCTACTAAGGAAAGAGCAGTGGGGTAGAATCATAATTTACAATTTCAACCCATGTGAAACAGTTGGCCTACAGCATAAACCACTGGTTACAACAATTAACCCCTAGCAGTGGTTAGAGAAGCCTCTAAAGTCAACCGAGATCAGGCTGAAGACTTAGAAGTTGACTGGAGAGAAAGCACAAGAGTTCAAGGCAGTACTCAGGGCTGTGGCACCCCAAGAAGAAGAGGAAATTGGTAGAGTTATAGAAGAATGGCAATGCCTCAAAACAGCATGTGTATGGACTACAGAACAGATATCTGTCTGAGCCATGAATGGAAACAAGGTACATAAGAAAAGCTGGTGGTGTAACTCAGAAGTCCAGGAAGTCATCAAAGGAAAAAAGGAGTACAGAAAACGTGAGAGATAGAAAAGATGGACTAGGTTAGGAAGGAAATCTGAATGAATAACAAGAAATCTAAGAGCTGAGTTGCAATAGCAAAGAACAGGACATCAGAGACTCTACCAGCTTCTGGAAAATAACTCAGTAGATGGCACAAATAAACTATATCAGTTTGCAAAACAAAGACAGAAAGATAAAGAAGACCACAAGACATCAAAGGCAGATAGAAGGAGTATTTCCAGAAGCTTCTGAATGAAGAAAACTCCACAGAAGCTGTATTGCCCCAGACATAACCTATGATGAAAGAATAGAAGGTGCCCACCAAAGAAGAAGTAAGAACAACACTAAGGAAATTAAGTCAGGGAAATCAGCAGGTGAGGTTACAGCAGATATAATGAAGGTTTTGTGTCAGGGGAGAAAGGGCTCCTGGGAGTACTTGTAGCAGGATGGAGAGAAAAGCATATCCCCGATGACTACAGAATAAGTGTACTAGCACTTGTTTTCAAGAACAAAAGAGGCATTCACAGGTGTGTGCAGTATAGAGGTGTCATCACATTGCACAAAAGTTCTTGCAGAGGGTGACTGATAAATTACTATGTAGAGTAGAAGAAAGTAAGATGAGAGATGAAAAATTTGGATTCAGATCAGAATGCAGCACAAGTGATCTGACATTTGTTGTCACTCAGATAGTCGAGAAGAAGCTAGAGATGAGGAAAAGTGTCCAACTGATTACTCTTAGACTTGAAGAAAGTATACGACAAGATCCCATGAAAGCTGATTTGGGCAGTGTGGTGTTTTGAAGTCCAAAAACATTGGCAGAATTAGTACAACAAAGTTGCTGAATGCAGATGATGTGGCATTCCAGGCAGACTCTAAGCAAGAACTTCAGTTTAGCATTCCATTCCCCTATCCTTTATTGAAGGACATGTAAAAAAACCTAGATACAGATAAGACAGCTGTAATGGCACCAAATCGAAGACATGAGAATAAGCTGAGAATTGAGATAGAAGGGAAAAATAGTGGAATAGGTTAACAACTTCAAGTATCTGGGAGGGGTGATTGAGGAGAAGGGAAGTCTGAATGAGAAGATCAAAGATAGAATCGGGGGGGGGGAGCTGCAGCCAACTGGAACAGAGTTTCAGGAGTATCGTATAGCAGAAGAATGTCAAATAAGCTGGTGTACAAAACAGTGGTGCAGCCAGTACTACTGTATGGTACAGAAACCTGCTCAGTAAAAGCAGAGCAGTTGAGGAAGGTAGCGGTGATGTAAAAGTGCCTAAAATGGGTAGTGGGTTGCACACTTAGGAATAAACAAGAAAATGATAAAACAGCAGAATCTAAAATTTCTCCAGTTGCAAAAATGGCACATGGGCAGAAAAGCAGAAGGCAATCTAGTGAAGAAGGTTTGGGACAGACAAGAAAATGCAAAAATAAATAATGTTATCCAGCAACGAGTTGGATGGATTGTGTGAGAGAAGACCTTGTGACAGTCAGGAATGAAGGCAAAGAAGGTAGGAAAGTGGCACTGAATAGCGAGAGAGAGAGAGAGAGACAGCAACAGTTGATATGACACCACAACCCCATGTGGAAAATGGAAAAAAAGGGGGTTGATGATGATGATGATGATGGTTTGTGTGTGTGTGAGCGCGTGTGTGTGTATGTGTGTGTGTGTGTGTGTGTGTGTGTGTGTGTGTGTGTGTGTGTGTGTATGTATGTGAGGCACAACCTTTGCTGTTGACCCCTCCTGCAGATGTGTTTTAATGGTGCAATAATGAATTTTGTCACTCGCTATATTTTTTAGATCAGACTTCCAATACTTATAATTGTACTCCTCAGAATAGGAACACTGTAAGTGTGAAGTTATAAAACCTGCAATTACAGGTCTGATAGGAGGCCGTATGTGATGATAAGAGGTACTGCCAGCACAGTTAGCTGGAATTTTCAAAATAGCTATATGTCATTTGTGAATATCAAACTGGTTTATACAAGATGCTTGTGTTACAAATATATTAGAGCTGTATGTCATGTGTATGTCAAACTGATTTGTGCAGATCTTTGTGCTGAAAAAGTATTTGTAAAGTGCGTGTGTTTAAATGTAGCCACAGTGTACCATACTGGAGAGAACATGAATGTACATGCATTATTGTAACTGTTTAAATGTATATGTTTTTGTCACATTCTGTGAGTTAAGTGCTGTGTTGCATTTTCCTTGCTGTAACTCCTTATGCATTTAAACCATATTTTAATAAAAAGCTTCATAACGCTTTTATTAAATCCATGGCCCATATAATTGTCTTATTCTAGGCTAGAACCGGTTTCATTAACAGCATATCAATTTCAAATAATATTAGAAATTAAAACTGGTAGGTATTCCAAACCACAGTACTTCCACAAATGTTCTGTAGTATTAAAGACTAGTAGGGCAGAAGTTTAACAATGGAATATGTGAGACCATGAACTTGAGGGTCTATATTAAATCCTTGAAGAGGCATTCCATCGAATGCCTCTTCATCGACACATAATCAGTGAAGTGACTAAACTGTGAATGTTAACAGTGATTTCTTTCAGCTATTTCTTTACTTGGGAAAGAAATTGCTTACCCTCAAAACACAAACACACCACTTTAAACATAAAGTGGGGAGCTTCATCCCCCCCACACCCCAATGTGAGGGATTGTGCCCCCCCACACCACCCAAACTAAGTATACCAACTCCGAGATTGCATTACAGTGGAGAAAACGGCAAAGTAACTTTAATGGCCAAGCAATTTCTTTCCCAGGGAAAAAAATCGCTGATGTAAACGTTCGCAGTTTAGTGACTTCCCTGATTACGTGTCACTGAAGAGGCATTCGATGGAATGCCTCTTCGAGTATATATAGACCCAAACTTGCATAACTTGTTCTGTTTAAAAAGAGAACAAAACTCGTTGACTGATCAGTGAAAGATAATGTCAGTCCTAATTCTACAGCTTATGACTTGAATGTAGTCAGTGTTTATTTCTTAATCAAAGTAAGGGAAAAAGCAGTGCTTGGGTTGACTCTGTAGTAGACAAAGTAATGTATACTGTGTGTGGAACCAGATAACTGCTCTCATGCTTCACTTTTGGATACATATAAAATAAGGATTATCATCAGGAGGTCATCAGTTAGATGCAAATGAAATTAATGTCATAATGACAGCAGATCTTCTTTTAATGGCCACATGACCAAAGGGATCAAGCACTGGACTAAATCCTTCTCAGAGATTCAAATGCAGTAAAAATTTGGCATATTCACAGGCAACACAAAGATTAGTAGAGGCTCAGTAAATGTATATGCTGAACATAACAAGAGTTTCTTTACAGAACTGAAGTGAGACAGGCTCCATAGTGAAAATGTATATTTTTGTATATATGTGGTGACCCCTAACCGGGAAAAGCCAAAAGATACATATTGTGTACATACCAATGTTCTTCATGTTTCACTGTTGCAGTCATCACACTTGGGTTATCCTGCCAGAGGTAGCCCTCAGTTGGCCTGAATACCAGAGGCTTAGTATTTCTGTGTCAGTTGCTGTAGCTTCAGGATTGATGTCAAGTCGTCAGTGGTATAAAAACAGGCTGCCGATCCCATTACATTAGTCTTTTTTGCTGAGGAGCCTGAAACAGAAGCAGTTCGCATGAGTGCCGGTCAGCCGCTACCTGAGTTTTCGTTTCCAAAACTGAATCACCTTGAAGTCTTCTATAGCTAAGTATCCTGTTGGGGATCCTTTTTTCTTGCTCCAACCAATATCAGAAAAAGTTAACAATCGTCTCACCTGTGGAAAGCAAATACCACACCGAAATTTCCATTCTTACTGTGTCACCTGTTTAGGCCCAGACCACGACCTCGCTGCTGGTTTTGTGCTTTGTTCAATGCCCAAACTATTTGTCATTGGGCCCTTATTGTCGCTAAATGCTTTCGTTCTTAATCTCTGTATTCCAAAATGGCTTTGGTAAGCCAGCTGACTACCGATCTTCCGAAAAAATGTAAGGATAAAGACAGAGACAGACCGCACAGGTCCAAAACTGCCGACGACGCTTCCGTTAAGCTAGTCGCCAGTTCACCAGTACTCAGTGAGGTGCTTTCTCAACCCCTGATGCCTGCTTTGATGGATTCATAGGTCACTACCTAGACCCGTTCGGAGTCCGGTATGCTGCGAGACTCTTCTTTGACTACGGAACCTGTGGATGTCTCTACCTTGGATGGGTCCGGAGCCGTTATGCAGGCACCGGTTTTGAGGAAGTTCTTCACAGTAGCGATGTTCAACACAAACTGAAGACTTCTTTCATGTCTTCATTTCTTTCTAAAATGACAGATTTTCTAAGGTCAAGAGTGTGAGTTACGCCTAAAAAAATGACAAACCAAACTCAAGCGCCTGCTTCCTTGCCACAATCACAGATGCTTAAAATGGCAGAAGACCTGATCATGCTGATTAGGGGAAGCCAGCCTTCCCCTGCTAAAAGAAAAAGAGACTTGTCTCCAGCAGCTTTATCTGACCAAGAGTCCGACGACTCTGAGGTTTCTGATTATGAAGACATGCCCTTGTCTGCCTATGAGGATTCAGATGCAGATGAATTCATTTCTTCTGCCTCCCCTCCAGAGGATTTTTCTTTTGGTGAAACCCTACATACTTTGAGAGAGCATTTCCATTGGGAATGCCAGGATTATCCTCAGTCAAAAAAGGGACTCGGGGAATTTTTCGACTTACCACAGCACAGACCCTTAACTATCCCTCCTGTTCTGGACGTTGTGGATGATGTCTTTATGGAGTCCAGTCTAACTCCTGATACTTTACCCCCTGCTCCCAGGAAACCTGACAGGTGCTACAGAGTCCTTGACTCTCACAAATTTCTTTTCAAAAATCCTACTGTTGACCCAGAGGTCATCTCCCAAGAACCTAAAGGAATAAAAGCAACTACAGCTAAGACTCCCACCCCCACAGACAGGGATTCCCGAGCTTTAGACAGATGGGGTAAAAATGTGTACACATCTGCATCTCTTGCCATTAGAGCATTAAACTGTCAGTTCCACATGCTGAAATACCAGCAACATACTATGGAACTTATTAAGCAAAAATTATCTACCTTCCCCGACTGTGCAGAAAATAAAGAATTACAGGAGCTTATGCATTCTGCAAGCCAAGACAGCAAGTATAGTTTGCAATGTGGGTTTCATGTCCTAGAAGGCATCTTGCAGGGTAGCAGTCACAGGTTCTTTACTTAGAAGCCATGCCTGGCTTAAGGAGCAGACCTTGCCAGACCATGCCAAATCAAAATTATTGGATGCACCTCTTAACAAGGACAATCTGTTTGGAACCAAGGCAGAAGAGGTTTTAAAAAAGATAGAAGAAAAAGCTAAGTCTAGGCAGACAGTCAAAGATTTTTTGCAAGTGCAGCCACCAAGGTTCAGTAGGCAATGCCCCTCAAAACATTGGTCCTTTCCAGCCCCCTCAAGGCCACCTCAAACTAGACCTAGGGGAAACAGACCCCCCCCCCAGACTACAGTCTCAGGGTATGGAAATCTAAGCAATGGAGTACCTTCACTTCTAAAACAAGGAGTACTAAGCCACTCTCTTATGGAAAGAATTCCCAATGCCTTCTCAACTCCTCTCCTCTCTCTGCCCAATTGCTCATGCCCCAGGAGGAAAACTTGCCCACCATGCAAAACACTGGACCTCCATCAACAACGATCGCTGCGTCCTTAATATAGTATCCCAAGGGTAGAAATTTTATTTCCGTATGCTGCCAACCCCAAAAGGGTTCCCAGACCTTCCTCCAAACCAGTGGCCAAAGGCAATAAACCAGGTTCAGTCCCTGCTCTCCATAAGGGCAGTTCAGCCTGTTTCCACAGAACAGATAGACCAAGGTTATTATTCCAGACTGTTCCTGGTACCCAGAAAAGAGGGCACTTGGCACCCAATCTTAGATCTATCCATTCTAAACACCTTCCTGGTGGTACCAAAATTCAAAATGCTCACCCTACAGCAGCTTCTCCCTATGCTGTCCAAAGATGCCAGGGACTCTTCCTGCAGGAAATATCTATGTTTCAGGGCAGGACCTATTCATTATCAGTTCTCTGCACTTCCCTTTGGCTTATCCACTGCTCCCAGAGTTTTCACAAAATGCCTGGCTCCAGGCATTACCTACTGCAGACAGAGAAATATTCAGATTTACCCCTACTTGGATGATTGCCTGATTCAGGCATACAGGAAAAGCTGTTGCAGCACCTGACATTTGTAAAGGACCTTCTAACCTCCCTGGGGTACACTATCAACTTAAAGAATTCCAAACTAGTCCCCAGTCAAAAAATTGTATTCATGGGAACAAGCTTGGGCACAGCATCCCAGATGGCATTCCTTATTCCAGAAAAACAAACCTATCTGACAGGCTACTTCTCTCAAATGGCCACCAGAACCTAGTTCTCCGCAAGGAAAATCTTGCAAGCTCTAGGGTACATGGCCTCCTGCATTCTACTAATTCCATATGCCAGACTGCATATGAGGAAATCTCAGTGGTACTTAAAAAGTCTTCGGTGCCAACATTCTCAGGACCTGGAAACTGTCATACCTATAATACCTTGTCTAAGGAAAGAGTTCCTTTGGTGGGCAGCAGCATTCAAGCACAATAAAGGGGGTTCCCTTTACACAACCCCATGCTTCCCAGACCCTAACTACAGATGCGTCAAACTATGCCTGGGGTGCACATCTGGATGGCAGGTGCATTCAGGGCCACTGGACCCCAAATCAAATTCATCTGCACATCAACCAAAAAGAGATGCTAGCTGTTAAGCACGCTCTTACAGCTTTCAGATCCCTACTCTCTCTGGGGCCTCTAGTAATCAAAACCAACTAAACCACAGTGATGTGGTACATCAACAAGCAGGGGCGAGCCCACTCTTACCCACTCTGCAGGCTAACCATGACCCTCTGGAACACAGCCTCAGCCATGCATATTCACCTGCAAGCTCAATTCCTGCCAGGCAAACAAAACTCCTGGCATTCAACTTAAGCAGAAATCTCCTAGACCCGCATGACTGGCAATTAAACCACAACACCTTCAGCCTTGTGACCCAGGAATGGGATACCCCGAAGATGGACCAATTTGCCTCCCCCTACAATGACCAGCTCAGCAAATTCTGCACCAGGGAACTTAATAGCAAGGCCTGGAAAGTGAATGCCCTATCCTTTCAGTGGGCAAACCTCTCAATCTATGCATTTCCACCTCTACCTCTTCTTACAAGAGTATTACTCAAGGTAAGGGAGGAAAGACTGACTGGCCACTCCAACACTGACACCCACTACTGCGCAGTCTGTCGCTGTTGCCTCCATGCCTCCTCCCCCAGATCCCAACTCTCCTGACTCAGCAGGAGGGACATTTCTTGCATCCGCAAATGCAGACCCTGAACCTTGCAGCCTGGCTTATTCCTTGACTTCTCCTCCATTGGCCAGCCTAAGCAAGCAGGTACTGGATGTCATACATGAAGCCAGGCAACCAAGTACTAGAAAATCCTATGCTGACAAGTGGAAAAGGTATTGTTTCTGGATCCAGACTAAACGAGCGGATCCAGCACAGCCCTTCTTACCTCTCATCCTGGATTACCTAACAGACCTACTCCACAGGGGCCTATCATTCTCTTCTGTTAAGATCCATGCCTCTGCCATCTCTGCTCATTACAGCACTGAGCCACCTCTCTTCACACATGCTCTCATCAAGCAGATTCTGAGAGGGGCTAACAACTTAAGGCCACCAAGAAGAGCCTCTACTCCTGCTTGAGACCATAACTTTGTGTTGGAAAAGCTCATGCTACCTCCCTTTGAGCCTGCAGCATCAGCAGAGTTAAAGTTCCACTCTTGGAAAACAGCCTTGCTTCTGGCCATCACTTCAGCAAGAAGAGTGTTGGAGCTGCAAGCACTTATGGCTGTGGAACCTTTCATCATTTTTCATGCTGACAGGGTGTCCCTCAGGACTAACCCAACTTTCATGCCTAAAGTGGTGTCGAGTGTGGCTCTCAACCAATCTGTCCATTTGCCCACCTTTTTCCCTAATCCTCAAAATAAGGGGAAAGGATCCTGCACTCTTTAGATGTGCACAGACAGC
>NC_056737.1:1791190440-1791405440 GCF_019279795.1 Protopterus annectens
GATACATTTATCCCCTCCAATGTTTTCAGGAAGGCCATGTGAGATTCCTGAGTTTGAGAGGGTGGCCTGTAACATGCTACAAATTGCAGAGCAGTCTTGCCTATGGTTAATTGCACCTGGATGGTCTCCGATACACCGTGCGTTGCCACCAACCTTGAGGTGTGGGTGTCCTTTATGAATATGGACACCCCCCTCCTTTCTTGGTGTTGTCCGGATTTTGGGGCCGGAACGCATGATATGAGGTGAAACCTGATAGTGCTGGGGTGCTCTCAGGAGCCTTGAACCAGGTTTCTGTCACAGCACAGACATCGATGTTTTCCATACTGAGAAGGGCCTCGAGTGCGTGCATCTTGAGATTGAGACTTCTGGCATTGAGCAGCATTACCCTTAGTTTTTTTTCCTTTTTTGTGTTCTAGGGTGGTAGGTTTAGAATTTGAGCCTTGCCTAAAAAATGCACTATGGGGGTGGCAAGAGCCTTTGCCAATATCCTCATTGGCTTAAATTCTGGTGTCATTCAAAGGGGATCCAATGTCTGTCTGCCTGGGATGACATGCTGGACAAGCCACGCTGCTTCGCTACTACTTGCTGCATGTGTTTTTAATGTTTAAATTGCTCACACACATTGAATAAGCACTTTTATGACCTGAATAACTAGTGCTAACTATACCTGATTTGCTTGTACTGAAAACTTTCTGGTATATCTGTAAAACGTGGCAAGTGTTTACTGCATTGCTCTCTTGCTAAGGGTTCTTACCTATACATCCTAGTCTACTCTGAAGTGAGCTACTTTACCCCCCAAACCTTTCTCGATGTACTATTTTAAAATAACTGCCTGTTGCTGCCTTAATGCTTACCCTAGAATCTCTGTTTCTCTCTTTTCCTAGTTACCTCCACTAGTATATTGTGGCTGCTGCATAATGGTGTCTACAGGATTGCAATTTGGCTACGACTCTCTCAACAAAAACTGTTTTTCTCCCAGCAATTAAACAGAGGAGGTTACACATATAAAAATATTTGTTAAGCTTACTCTTACAGTGATGTGTTAACCAAGCGAGTCACTATTTTGATCAGCCATAGGGCTCTTCTACTTGAGTGTTTACCTCCTTCCCCTGTAACTAAAGTACACTGACTCTTACATTAGTGTCTCTGACCCTAATTTTTTACAGGTATACCTTGTACCTTTCTGGCTTTCTACACAAACAGCCCTCCCCCAAACCCATTTTTCTTCTCTTCCATCCTTCCACACCCTGTTAGCACAATCAACCATCAAATTTGGCCCACACCCCCCTAACAAAATGAAAACAAGTAAAAAAATACTAACTACTCTAATGCCTATACTCTTTCTATTTTACCATCTTACTGCCTACGAACAAATACATGACCATGGTATTCACTACCCACAAGGTCAAACAGACATCCACAACTACACACGTAACACCAAACACTGTGCCATCCCCAGCAAACCGAATGTACAACCCTCAATAATGTATCACCCCTGTAAAACCACAAAACACAATCCTAAAGAAAAAGACTATATAAAACTAATAAACAAACTCCTAAAGCTAGAAGAGCCTGTCACTATAACCTTATAACTCACAGGGATATTCATCGCAGCCCTGGCCCACCCACACCCAATAACCTCCACTCCCCTACCACAACCCCCACAGTCAAGCTACCCCTTTTTACTCCCACTAGTTCCCTCCTAGCATTTCACCTAAATATTAGAAGTATTAACAATAAGATTCCCAACCTACATGCCCTTCTAGCACCCAATTCCCCATACATTATGTCTTACGGAAACCTGGCTAAAACCTAGTACTACCAACAATGAGATACTACCCCCAAGATATAATCTACACCGGTTAGACCACGCTACTAGGAAAGGAGGTGGGATAGCAGTCCTTTACAAAAACACTCTGTTAATAGGGACACCATTCAAACACTCCAATTCAACAATGCTGAACTCCTTATAACCAAATTATAGATTAATCAGTACAAATGTTTAAACATCGTCCTGTACTGGTTATCCACTACTTATCCCCAAGAAACCATAGTTCTTGGTAACTTTAGCATCGACTGGCACCCCTGCTCCTCTGAACCCCCCCTCACTCCTATAAACTTTTTTGGGTTTAAACAGACCATAACCTCTCCCACTAGGATAAACAAACCAACCAACAGGGAAAGTATCCTGGACTGGATCCTAGTTAACAACCAACCCCAACTGTATACTACTAGCACTCTCCCTGACAACCTTGGCAACCATTTTCTAACCTATATCATAAAACATAAGGTAGGAAATCCTCACCAGACCAAATATAAAACAGTGAGAAACAGAAAAAACATTGACACTGCAGTATTCCTAAAGAAACTACAAACAGCTGACTGGTCAAAACTAAAAAAATCTGCCATTAGAAGAGGCTGTAGCTCACTTTAACACAAAATTCCTAAGTATCCTTGACTCCCATGCTCCAGCCCATACAATAAAATCTACATCAAACACAGCACCATGGCTCACAAAAGTGAACAAATCTAAAATCAAAGCTAGAAACAGAGCCTGGGCCAGCTGGGGAGCAACCAAAGCCCCACTTGACCATCTAAAATATCATCAACTCAGGAATGACATGAAAAAATCTATTTTACTGGATAAAAAAAGCTTCTATCATAATCACCTACAAAAACACCAAAACAACCCCCAAAAGTTCTGGGCGGGCTTAAATCAACTACTTCATCCAGAACATTCTACCACCCCAACTCTGGCTAACCATACCCATAGTTCCTCAGAGACCCTAACTAGCGCTTATAATAACTTTTTCACCGAAACAATCCATTCCCTAGCAAATCACCTAACCTCCACAAACTTAAACCACACTCCTAATTTATCCACTAATCACTCCAAATATAGCCTCCAACGAATATCAAAATTCTCCTAAAAAGAACCTAAAACCTACCACCCTCGCTGCTGACCTCCTCCCTGCAGAGTACCTACAAATAGCTGCAGATGCCATTGCTTATCCATATCTATCCTTCTCAACAGAACCTTATCCGAAAATGCTATCCACTCCCTCTGGAAAATATCCCACGTCATTCCACTCCATAAAGGTGTTAGCTCAATAGGCATGTCCAACTGTAGACCCATTGCCATTCTTTCCCCGCTAGCCAAAATAATGGAGAAATGTATACACAAGCAACTAATGCAATACCTTACACAGAATAACTTACTATCCAACTCCCAGCATGATTTCAGGCCATACCACAGCACCACCTCAGCCCTCCTTTCCTTTACTAATGCCATAAACAATAACAGAAATGACAATAGGCTAACCTCCGCCCTCTTCCTTGACCTATCAAAAGCCTTTGACATGATCAACCATGAACTTCTCATTCTTTTTCTAAAATCCATTTCCCTTAACATGCACACTATCCAGTGGTTCCAGTCCTACATAACTGGTAGACAACAGGCGGTACTATGGCAGGGCAAACTCTCCATTCATCTACCTCTCATACTTGGTGTCCCTCAAGGCTCCATACTAGGCCCACTACTCTTCTCTATTTTTATCAGTAATCTTCACACTGCTATCCCTAAAGCTACCTGTATTCAATATGCAGATGATTCCACTCTCATCTGTTCACCACTTCCCCATCCGAACTACAAATCTTAACCGAAAATACATTTAACAGTATTGAGAACTCATTCTCCAACCAATGCCTACTACTGAACCCCAATAAAACTAAACTTCTACTCTTCAGCCCCACTAGTAGATCTGCCACACTTTCATTCTCTGTCATGTCTAACAATGGCACCACTATCTCCCCAGATTAAAACACTAAACTTCTAGGGGTTATCATAGACAATAATCTCAAATTTGACCTACAGGTCAACAAAACCGTATAGACCATCAATAAGAAGCTTGGATCACTGTGTAGAAACAAGACACTCTTAACCCCACTGGCTAGGACTGAAATCGCCCGATCACACCTACTTCTACTCTTTTATATGCCTCACCTGTACTCTCAAACCTCAATAAAACCAAACTAAGTAAGCTGTCCCATAGCTACAACCATATTGCCAGATTCATCAGTGGCTCCACCTATAGAATCCATCACTGCCAGAACCTGAAACAACTAGAATGGCTAGAACTGCCCATCTTAATTCAATTCAATCAACTCTTAATAGCGCACTATGTTCTGTACCACCCTAAAGATACCCTCTCTCTTATAAATATTATTAAGCCATATAGCAACTTGAGATCCCTACTGTCAGCTGACAAATTACTGGTCCAAACCCACAAAGCTAGTAACTCAGCTGGTGAATCCCTGTTCACCAACTTTATTGGCAAAACCTGGAATGCCTTGCCAAACTATATAGCCCTACAATTCTCCAAAAGTCTCTTCAAAATAAAACCTCAAACAGTAATTTCAAATTGAAATGGCTATGCCCATGTACCAACCCGGATTAAGTTATAAAACAATAGCATAATCAGTAATTATCATAGCATCTAACTGCATTACCATGCTATGCATCCAATCTTACTTGTAATTGTCTCTGTCCATGAGAACTGTGAGTCCCTACTAGGGAGCATCACTAAACCAATGTACATAAGATATATTACCACTCTGTTTTTATATATTCTAATTGTTTTCTAACTTCTTGTGTAACCTTTTTATGTCTGTCCATGAGAACTGTGAGTCCCTACTAGGGAACATTTCTAAACCAATGTACATAAGGTATATTAGCACTTTTTTATATATTCTAATTATTTTCTAACTTCTTGTGTAACCTTTTGTATGTTTGACTATGTGGAGCTTTTCTCCCTGGGCCTCCTCTGAAAATGGACATGTATCTAGTCGGACTATCCTGGCAAACAAATGTAAATAAATAACATCTCTCTCTCTCCCTGTGTATGTGTATATATATATATATATATATATATATATATATATATATATATATATATATATATATATATATACATATATATATATATGGGTCTACTTCAGTAGACCGAAAGAACACATTACCGACAGTTAAAGTATCAAGCCCATGTGAACACCGAATGTTCACATGAGCGACGTGCCACTTGATCGTCAAGTCACCTCTGTGCAGCAGTAGAACAGCTTATTCATGGAAATCCTCCTTGTAAGTGCAAACAGCTGGTTAGAAATTAGTTCACAGTCAGATCATGATACAGTGAGGATCAGAAAATATGCCCTTTCCTCACTGTAGTGCAATCTCTAAGTATATATAATTAGCGGGGGGGGGTGCAGCTCCTCACAACACAAGGAATGGATTAACTGTAGTTAGTGTAATTTTATTTGTTTCCGGTAGGTGTTGTATATGTGATTTTGTTAGTGTGGATTTTTGGGGCATGTTAGTTTGGTGATTAATGGTGGTGTAGGATCTTCCGGTTTCAGTAGCTGTTTTTAATTTGTAGCTGTATTTTAGTGTATGTTGTTTGTGTGAGAGTGTAGTATGTAAGGTTTTTATTTTAGTTTATTTTGAGCCAAATGTGAGTAAACGGTTTAGTGGAGGTTGTGGGGAGTGTTTTTGGGATTACTGAGGGCATTTTGAATGTTGTGTGGTATTATGTTATTGTGCTGTGTTTGGGTTGCTTTTATGTATGCGTCAGTGTTGTGGCAGTTGGTGTTTTGGGAGCTGGATTTCTGAATTTTCGGTGTTGTGTGGTGTTGTTGTTTTGGGCTCAGTGTTTTAACTGTCGATAATGGGGTCTTTTGGTCTTCTGAAGTAGACCCATATATATATATATATATATATATATATATATATATATATATATATATATATGTGTAGATGTAGATATATATATGTGTGTGTGTGTGTGTGTGTATATATATATATATATATATATATATATATATATATATATTTGTATAGATAGATATAGAGATACCCCAACCTTAACAACAAAACTTGAACAACACAAGCATCAGCACATCAATATGCACCAAAACTATTTCTCTGCACATTCAAATACAAAACAAAAAAAAACAATACCATAGAATACATTTACACAGGTGGGAGCCTTCTGCTAATTATATATACTAACTCTGAGTTCATACAATACCAGGAGAAGGGCACATTCATCAACTCCAAGGATTGTGCTATCTTGTACATCTGTAAACCATGTGTTTATTCGACCCAGTTGTATTGACTAAAGTATAAAATGCTGGCTCCTTGACAAAAGTAAGGGGGTGTAGTTTAATGTCAGTTATATGGATATCCTAGCTGTGGACATCTCAATGGTGAGTAATGACGAGACAGGTAAGTGGGTTTGAGTGGTGAGAGTGCTTGTGTATGTGTATGTGTATGTGTATGTGAGTTAGGTTTAGATTTGGGGATGTGTGAAGGAGAGGTGTTGAATGTTTGTATGCAAGTTTGAGTATTTTAGGGTTAGGAACAGGGTTTCATAAGGGAGTAGATAGAGTGTTGTTTGTGTTTGTTTGTCCAAGAGTGTATGTTGTGCAGTGGCAGTGTTATGGGAAGTTATTTTAAAAAGCAAGCTGTAGTATTAGGGTTGAGGGAACGGCAGTGTTAGGTTGGGTGCTAACGCTTTCCCTTTCCTCAACCCTAACCCTACACCTTACCTTCATAAAAAACTTTGCACAACACTGCCATTATTTAGACACATTTGTGGCTAGTGTCATGGAATGTTATAGTTATGTGGAGTTTTAGTGTTAATGTTGGGAGAAGAAATAGTTTTCCTTTTTCATTATTATTTTATTTAATATTTTTGTTTTCAGTATTGTGCATGTTCACATTTTTTGTTGGTGTTTTCAATTTTACATTAAATTAGATTGATCATACATAATAGAGCCATATATATATATATATATATATATATATATATATATGTATATAAATATATATATAGATATATATATATATACAGATATATATATATATACATATATATATATATATATATATATATATATATATATATCTATATATATATATTTACAGAGAGAGAGAGATACACATACATATATACATACACACACTCACACACCTGTTGATCTTGTTCTAGATTTTTTTATATCACATTCCTCTCACAAGTTCATGTTTGCTAGATGTTTCAGTTTTCCTGCTATGAATGTTGCTTTCACACATTTATCAAGACTAAATACATTCATATATCAGCTGAAAAAGTTTTATCGATTTGTAATTATGCTTTCAATTGGTCATCTGATGAGGTATAAAGTTTTAAGTTATCCACAAGAAGTAAATGAGATATAATTTGTCTAGGCTGCTTTCTGGAAGACAGGGTGTACGCATAGCCCATTTCATCATGTAAACAGCTTAATGGGATAAGGGCAAGGCGAAACAGCAGTGTTGAAAATGAATATTCCTTTTTAAATGTATGTAGCTGGATTAGCAATTTATTTATTATCTTGACACAGTTGTAAAGTGGCTTGCCACTTTCATACTGACTGCATGCCAGTGAATGAGAGGAGATAATTCATACCACTTGAATTCCTTAAATACATTAATACTAACCATCTAGTACTGTTTTCTGCCCCCCCCGCCATATTTACCTTGCATTTCTTCACAGCAAATTTATACTAGCATGTTTTTGAACATTTCTTCATTCTGTTAGACCTCTTTACATTTGTCTACCAACATATCTGTTTTGTATACTTAATCTTGATAGTTCTTTAATGTTTACCTTCTTTTAAAAGCTGATTTTGCATTTCTGGTCAAATGTGCACTGTAGTACTGTGTGCATGGTCTTAACTGTAGGTTACTATAGTTTAAATGCAAAAAAAAAAATAGATTTTTTTTTTTAGTAAAATCGTAGCACTGTTTTGCTTGCTCCATATGTGGTCTGTCTGTAATGACTGCTTGCTACATTTAAGCAGTTTGCTATATGGCTAAAAATGAAAACAAACAAAAAAATATAGTAAAACCGAAGTGCTGTAGCACTCTATGCGGAGTATGAACTGTAGCAGCTGTTATATTTTGCAGCAAGCAGTTTGTTACAGTTTAAAAGAGGAAAAAAATCTTTCTTTTTTTGTTTAAACTAAGGAAGGAGGGTCGGGGTTACACTGCAAAGATGGGACCTGACTGGCTCCTGCATTTCAGGAGCCCCAGGTACCTGATCACAAACTTCAATTAAAGAGCTGGGCAGGAGGACAGGGTTGTGTATCAGGCCACATGGTTAGTGTGCCAGTGTAATGTGTGAAACTTTTTGTGTTTTTATTTATTTATTTTTTAATACTTCCACTGAAGAGCTAGGGCCTGAAGGAGTGGGTGTATGACAATAGAAGAAGGAGCATTATTTTTACTTTTTAATACTAAAATGTGAGGAAGGAGGGTCAGGGAAAAAGAAGGGACCTGATTAGCTCTTACATTTCAGTAGCCTATGTACCTGATTTGACCTTTTTGTTTTTTTTTTTCCCTTCACTTGAAGAGCTGAGGGAGTGGAATGCTAGCTCGTTGGACCACACATGGCGCTGGTTGAGCAAACGTATGCCTATGCTCATCAGATGCCTTTAGTAACTGGCAGCCCATTCCTGTATTATCACCTTCTCTAAAATACTGGAGAATGTACAAAACATAATATCATTCACTCAACATTTCTTTACATCCAAGTGTGCTACTAAGTTTGCCCGTTACTTCGAATTTGTTATATTCGCAATAAACTCAACAGTGAACGTTGTGTTGATATACTCCTCCTTAGATCTGGTAAAGGCTTTAAACACTGTCTGCCATACAGAACTCCTTGAATGTGTTACCCATATGCTATAGCAAAACTATGGAATCTTCCCCTCCTTCATTGGCTAAGTACACGTACCAGCACTGACTATAAAAAAACAAAATTCCTAGCCTTCCTAATTTTCCTCCCCATCTGTCATATGGCTCAGCCTCCTCATAAATATATATATATATATATATATATATATATATATATATATAAATATATAAATATATATATATATATATATTCAGTGCTTCCAACTTACTAAGTCCAACACGTACCACCCAGACACAAAAATCTACTATACTAGTTACCTACTATATCTTCTATTCAGTCTTGATGCCTATATAGCCTAAGGTTATACCTTACTGTCATAATCTTTAATATGCTGCTCTCCATCTTTCAAAAACTTCAATACTGTATTGTTCACACATTCTCTGTTATTCCCGTGTCATCAATTGTATTCTTGTTTGGCTTGCATGCTTAAAATCTAACATCTGTATAACTAGTATTATCTATTTTATTGTATCACCTTTTCAGTAATGTAGTGTTCCATACCATCGCTGCTTGATTTCTGTATTTTGATTTTGTAGCTTTATCATGTTTGTTTTTGGAGCTTTTCTCCCTGGACCTTGACTGAAAACGGGTTCACCCTGGCCCAGTAGACCTCCTGAGAAATAAATGCAAATAAATAAATAAATAAATGAATAAGTTCTTTCATAGTTTGGACTCTACTCTAGTTCTTTACAATTTTAGTGGTTAGTAATCCTGTATTGAATTCGTAAATGGTTGGATCAGGCTTTTACTCTGATTATCATGCAGACAAATATAAACCTATATCTATATCTATCTGATATATACATATATATTTAGATGTGTGTAAATAAATATATATATATATATATATATATATATATATATATACATATATATATACAGTATATATCGATTGTGTCTTTCAGCTTTTCCCGGTTAGGGGTCGCCACAGCGGAACTCCGGTCCACTAATGATTGGCAGTAGATTTTTTATGTGCTGGCTTGCCGGGCCTAACGCACAACCTTCAACGAAGGAACGTCCATTCATGCATGTCGCCACACAGAAGACGCTCTAACTGAGAATCGAACGGGCAATGTGTAACTGTGAGGCGACAACGCTACCGCAGCACCACCACCGCAGTTTTATATATATATATATATATATATATATATACACACACACACACACACACACACACACACACACACACACACACACACACACACACGTATGTATAGGTATGTGTGTGTGAATGTGTATACATACATATATACATGTGTGTGTGTTTCTGTGTGTTTATAGATGGACTGAAATTAAGCAATACAACCAAAGATCGACATTTACAAAGTTGACCCCAAAATGTCAACTTTGCAAATGTCAGCACTCTACTGCACATACGCCTGTAAACAATCTCAGCACATTCAAAGTTAAACTTAAAAAACTAAAATAAATCCTCATCTTTTGCAGCGGGCAGGCCCCCATGCTCCCCAACCCCCCTGCTAATTGTATATTCTAACTGTGAGATAGCACAGTCTCGAGGAAAGGGCCAATTTCCCTACCCCATGAAATGTGTGATCTTGCATACGTTAACTATATGTCAACCATAATTTGTCAGCAAAACAGATGTTGACTAACAATAGATTTGATATGTTTCAAAGTATATATGCATGTGTATGTTTCTATGTGATTATTTTAGCAACACTGAATTAATGGATGTCCTTCAGTTTCTTCAGCTAAGGCTTCTTATTATAGGCCTTCACTGTAATACTATGTTTACCTTCACTGACATGCTAAAGCCAGCTCTTGCCATGCCTCATTATCACTTCCCTTGAGCTATTCCCCATCAGAGATCAGAGATGTAGTTTCTGCTAAACTTTTGGGTTGTGTTACTGATAGCCAATTGAAAGCTGAAAAATAAGTAACAAATTTCATTTCTACAACATATTAAAAGCTAAGCCTTTTTCCCAAACGGACTTCCAATATCTCTAATCTTCTGGGCTGTGCTACTGACAATCATTTGATATTTGAAAAATAGATTTCAAGTCTCATCTCTAGAGCAAATTAAAAACTTGATAAACTGTATAGAACTAAGCCTTTTCCCAATTGGGCTTCCTATATCTGCACTATTACTGCATTCTTGTTGCCTTCTCTACAATGCTCTGAACACCATGTTACCTGCCTCCGCCATGCTCTTCTTTAGGATCTTGAGAATGCTTGAGCAAGGTAACCAGCTTTGTTGCAGGAAAAGTGCACAGAGCTGTTGCTGTGTCTTATTTAAGGAACTTAACTTACTGGAGTCTGTCATTTATAGCTTACTCAACAAAAGAAGGGATGGAAAGTTTATTTACTTTTCAGTTTGAATTTTACTAAGCATCAGTGACATACGCAGCACCTTACTGACAAATTATTTGTAGGTTGGCTTCTGTTGGCTCTTACTGAAAAAATAGATTCACTGACATATGCTACTTAAGATTTTTTGGAAAGCTCTAATATCTGCTTACAGATATCCAGTTATATATATATATGATCCCAAAATGGTCAAGTGTTGCTACTGATGAGTCATCTTCTTCTTTTCCTGGTTAGCGGTCACCACAGTGTGTCACCTGTCCGCTCATTATTGATCGTGGAGTTTTACGGTGTCGATTTGCCAGCCCGGTGCCCAACCTTCCACAGAAGGCACACACACGCACGCATTCATGTCTAGGGCCAATTTAGAGTGTCCAATCAACCTGTAGCATGTCTTTGGGATGTGGGAGGAAATCAGAGCACCAAGAGGAAGCCCACACAACCACAGGAAGGACATGCAGACTCTACACAGAAGGCACCCCAGCCAAGGATCGAACCGGAGAACACCTTGCTATGAGGAGGCAATGCTAACTGCTGCACCACCGCAGCCGCCTTGCTACTAATGAGTCATGCCTCTGTTTAGTATATGCCATATAATATCTACATTCTTTTATCGTCATATCTTAGGATCCTTTTAATCATACAATCATAGAGTCATAGGAGGTTACTAGGCTAATGGCCCTGGGGCCCCTACAAGCCTAGCCAAGAGTTTATCCCCAAAAAAGATACCTCAGTCAGCACCTGTTGAAAATGAGGGACATGGGTGGAACCCCTGGGACAAATTTGTGTTTCCCATCCACTCATCAAGGTTGTGCTTTGAGAGAGTCAGCAATGTGCTCTGTTTGACATGTGTGGGAAGTGTATTCCATAGACAGGGCAGCCTCTGGGAGACAAACCTCTCTCCACCAGGTTTGGTTAATGTCGCATTTTGCATTTAGGTCTTTTGAGCAGGTAATGTGCAGAGTTAGACTTGCATCTATAGAGCACCTGTAGTAGAGCAGGGTCTGAGATTGCCTTGTAGGCAAGACACAGATCACCTCTGAGCAATCTGTATGATACTGAGTAGAGTGATAGTGATTTGAGCCTGTCCACATGGGACTGGTGTTGGAGGCCATGGATCCTCTTTGTGAGGTTTTTCTGTGGCCTTTCCAGTTGGTGCAGGTGTTTGGAGAGGTACATACCAAACATGGCATTGTACTCAATTATTGGCCTAGTGAAGGAGGAGTACAGAGAGGTAATAACCTCCTTTTTTCTGGATGCAATCCCTTTACTTATGAGATGAATTAAGGAAAAGTCTTGTCTGACCACTGTCGCTACATGATGGTCAAATGTGAGATTGTTATCAACCTGTGTGCTCAGGTATCTCACCAAACACTGAGTGATTAGGAGGTTGCTCTTGATGTGGTAATTAGTAGGGGCTGTGTTTTTGCTGAATGGTATGGTAATACATTTTTTTTGCATTTATCTTAAGGCCATGACTTTGGCACCAGTCATTTGTTGCTGTGAGACCCTCTTATAGTATGTTAGCATAATTTGAGGAGACAGTGACAGCACCCAACTTACAGTCATACTCAAACTTGGTCAGCCACAGGCCTATTGTCTTTGCCTGGACCTCTGAGAAGTAGATGCCAAACATTAGGGGTCCCAAAACAGATCCCTGGGGAACAACACTAGTGACAGGTATGCTATCAGAGGTGTAGGCACCTACATTGACCTTGTAGGTCCTAATGGTGAGCCAGTTGGCCACCCCCTGATGAGATAGGGATTTACACAAAGTTATGTTAGCTTTTTGATGATGTTCAAGTGGGGGAATGTGTCAAAGGCTTTGGCCAAGGCAAAGTAAGCTGTATGTACTGACTTTCCCTCATCTGTTGCCTTGGTGACAGCCTCAAAGAAGTCAACCAGGTTCAGCAGGCAAGATCTGCCCTTGACAAATCTGACACTGGGTGGGGTTAAGTACTTGGAGATTCCCACGGAATCTGTTTTCTTTACCATGGATAGGGTCTTTAATACTTGATCTGTGGAGATGTGAGGTGTGGGACAAGTACTGGGAATATCAAATGGGTCTTTGTTGAGGGACAGGGGGTGAAGTTTGTGCTAAACCAAACTGCTGGCAGGTCAGCTAAGTCAACAGGATTAGTGTAAGAGGTACCATTAAGTACTAATTCAGAATGAACCTGGGCTTTGCCATGAAGACTCCTGACATAACTGAAGAAGGCTTTGTGGTTTCCCTTTGGTTCGGAGGCTAGTTTCGATTCATAATTGGCATTGGAGGTTTATCTAATTTGCTTGTTGAGGCTAAGCAGGGAGTTTTTCCATTTGTGAATTTGTGGCTTTTTACCCTTGGATAACAGTTTCTTTCTTTTGTTGTAAAGCCTGTTGATAGAGGATGTCCACAAGACAGGTTTGTGATTCCTTGAGGAGCAGGTTTTAGTTCTGTTGGGTATGTCTGAGTCCATGCAGTTGTACAGGTGCTTGCATACTACAGTGGCATACTGTTCAGCATAATTGTCTGCATCCTCTGAGGGTGGTGGTGGTGTGAAGCTACTGATACCCTCCCCTAGGAGGTTGTAGTCAGCTTTCAAGAAGTTTTTTAGCCTGTTTACAGCTAGGGGCATTGGGCAGGATAGAAACTTCAAATGAGAGAGACCAATGATCTGATCTCACCAGGAAAGAACTTACAATGGTAGTGGTGCAGCAGTCACCCATGTTGGTAAGAACCAAGTCCAGAATGTTATCTCCCCATGTGGAGGATGAGACGAGCTGGCCTACTGTGTTAGAATTGATGAAGTCAAGGAATCATTGGGTGAATGCATTAGTGCAGGAATAGTTTGCCCAGTCATTGGTGGGGTAGTTGAAGTCACCAAGGGTCAGAGTGTTAAGGGGTACCCTGACAGATTCAAGTAGGTCCGGGTAGGAGCAATGGGTTTCCTGAGTCACGGAGGGGGGTCTGTAGCTGGCTATGACTTGGATGGATGTCTCGCCAACTGCCAGGTGCACCTGGAGTAGTTCTACTGTGTCATGCTGGCAAACTAGTCTGGATGTGTGCTTGACTTTAATGAAGATAGAGACTCCAGCACCCTCAGTCTTCCTGACCACATTTTGGGGCCAAAATCTGTAGAATGAGGTACAGTCTGGTAAGGAAGAGGTGCTCTCCACAGCCTTGAACCAAGTTTCCGTGACTGCACAGATGTTGGTATCTTCCAGTGTGAGGAGATTCTCCAGTAAGTGCATTTTCAGGTTAAGGCTCCTAGTATTAAGGAGCATGATCTTTAATTTGCTTTTTGACAGATATTTTATGTTGGAAGATTTGTCTTTGGGACATTGCCTAAAAAAGGCACAATGGGGGAGGCAAGAGCCTTAACCAGAATCTGGAGTCCCAGGGGTGAGAGGTGGAGGCCATCTCTGGCAAAGCATCGAGGCCTGTCAACCATGTTATCCCAGGCAGACAGATACTGAATCCCCTCAGGCAGACAGATACTGAATCCCCTCAGGCAGACAGATACTGAATCCCCTTGGAATCACACCAGAAACGAAACCAGTTGTTGAAGTCAGATTTTTTTTTTTGGTATTGTGGTATCATTCTTGATGAAAGTAGGATGCTGCTTAGGGCTAGGGTCATACCTGCCTGGGACACATACTCTGAGAGCTCAGTGATACCTCTCTTTATATAGTCCAGTGAGGTACATCTCAAGTCATTCACATCAACATGGACAATGACAGAGTCATACTTGTACCTGTTGTGGAGAGACTTAAGTGTGTGCATGATGTGGCAGATTCTGGCACCTGACAGACAAATCACTATGATATTCTCCTTGTCAAGCCTGGTGAGGGGGACATCAGTGTGAGTTACAATGGAGTCACAAATGAGTAGTATGTTTGGTTTATTGTTATGCCTTATGGGCTGCGTCGGTTTATTGTTATGCCTTATGGGTTGTGTGTTATCTGCTGTGTGTGATGTGTTTGGTGTTGTGTGTAAAATGTTTGTGAGTGTGTTTTGAAAATCTCTGCTGTTTAGGTTTTTATTGAGGACCTCTACATAGAAGGGTGTGTGTTGTGCTTGGCTATGTGATGTGGGTGGTGTGATGTTTGTGCTGGCAATCTTCTCTTTGTCAGGAGTACTGACTGTGGTGCAAGAGAGCATGGATTCCAGGTTACTGATGTAGATGCTTTTCTCACAAGTATTATGTGCTAGGAGAAAAGGGCTGTCAATGAACATGAGGCAGTTGCTACACTGTCTTAGTATGCCCATGTCGATCAGGCTGGCGGGAGAAACTGATGGGAATTGTCCAGGCATAGTGTTCTGAAAACCTGACCAGACTTATGGAGAGAGGGTTTTGATAAGGGTTTATCCACAAGAGTGTAGACCACAAAAACCTTCTTAAATGCAAAATAACTGGCCTGAAGCAAAGGTGCTAAAACCAAAACTAAGAGGCTTAGAATAACAGAAAAATTTAGTCAGACTACAAAGAAGCAGTAACAAATACAGCAGAATAAAAGCACTACATTTTTTTTAAATGTACTTTGTGCATTACATTCTCTAAACACTGTTTGCCTGTTTTATTGATTTATCATATGCTAGATATTTTTTCTTCATATGAGTCCATTGAAAAGGAGTCCTTCCATGTGGAAAGGACATTCCCAGACATCACATATAAGTAACCAGAGAAATGTGTTCCTTATGCCTTGCCGAGGTTATGCTCACAAGTCACCTCTGTAAATATGCATTGTTTGTTAGATGTAATTAGACCATTATGGATTGATTCAGTGTGCTCTCATCAGATTCACTCATTATGTTTTGAAATAGTCAGTTTAAAGTGGAAACATATCCTTCCTTTCCTAATACTTTCAAACAAACCATCCTTCTTCATTAAAAAAAAATTACCCATGTTTTCACAGGCAGTTCTCTATTCTTTATCCAAAATAGATTTTCATGGGAAGGAGTTTTTTTAGAACCATGTTTGGCTCAGAAGTGATATTTAGTCTGGTTTACTGCTTTATGTTCTTATCTCCTTATATTTTGTAAGTTTTGGTAATAGTGAAAATGTGTTATTGTCTACTAGCTTCCAGCTCATTTTCACCAGTGTCCTCTGTTCTCTTGCTTTTGTCTTCTTTACTAAGCTCACTACCCTGCCTCATAAATTTTCCTTTTTGCCACCCAGCCATCCATACACCAGATCATTCATTTTTTATCTGTTTCATTTCAAAGTTGCAGAGAGACAGAGCCTGTGCTTACACTGCAATTTCATATGAGAAGTTTGAAAGGCGTTTGTTGAATGCAACTTTGCTGAACCCATGCTGCAGAGTCTTAAAGACACAGGTGCTGTAAATAATTAACACAGCCTCACTGAAAGCAAAACTTCTTTCATCAAAAATTTATAACTTTTTTTTTATTCAGGAGGGGCAAACAATCCCGTACACTTCAACTCCAGAGTGTCTCCGAATTGGGGAAAAAGGAAACAAATGTACTTTGCATCCTCAGGCCAATGCATGCATGCATGCACACAAGAATGAAATCTCCTGCTAGTTTTTCCAGCATAGTCCACCTGAAAATGTTAAGTCCAAACAATAAACAGTTTTGTGCCATTTCAGTAAGAGCAACATTCTTTTATAGGTACAGCACACAGTAGGTCTCACATTACGGTGCCATTTATACAGCCATCACTGAAGAACTGCTGATCCAGTGATTTACACCTCATACTGACATACAATCAGCAAAATCTAGGGCAGGATGGCAGCTCATTAAAGGACATATGCACACCCACCTCATGACTCTAGATGGCATGTATAAACCAATTCACCTTCCTTACTTGCTTTGTGATAGGAAAGGATATTGGAGTCACCTGAAAAAATCTGCTCAAGGAAGATATACAAACTCTAAAAAGAAGGAATCTCAGCCAGGAACCATCCAGAGAACCAGATTCTGGAGACAGCAATGCTAACTGTACCATAGTGCCTTCCACATATTTATAGAAGTCTAAATGTTTGACATTTTTGTTTGTGACCAGAGCTTCCTTTGTGAGAGGAAGTAACTTACTGGAGTTCTGGGCATCTTATTAAACCATGTAACAAAGAAAGTTACATTGATTGGCAGTGCAGTGTTTTTCATGTATTTAATGCACTGTGCTCTAGTTGACAGGGTGCTGGGTTTGAAAGTTGGCAGGGGCTGAATATTTCTGGAGACACCACAGGGGTTCCTCACCACAAGAATACAGGGCCTCAACAATCTACCTTACCCAGATAGGCTAAAAGCCCTATCCCTCTACTCGGTTTCATACAGACTTCTCAGAGTTGACCTCTGTCTGGCATACAAGGTGATCTTGGATCCCCACCTTGATGGGACTGCTGCATATCTGCAAGTCAAGCTCCACTCAAGTAACCTGCATGCATGGCCTCAACCTGGTCTGTGACATCAGTAGGACTTGTTGGTGGGAAAGATTTGTGTCCCAGAGACTCCCCCATCTGTGGAATAGACTCCCTCTCCACGTCAAGCAGAGTACCTCTTTACCTCTTTTTAAGCGCAACCTGGATAACTGGATGGGAAATAGAAAATACATCATTGGGATTCCACCTGTGCCTCTGTTGGACAGGAGCATTGGGTGGTGCGGATTTGCCTAAACATGGACTAAACTCTTGGCTAGGATTATAAGGACCTCAGGGCCAGTAGTCTAGTAACTTCCTATGATGCTATGAATATCAATAGATGAACAGCAATCTAAGTGTAAATATTAATGTTTCTAAAAAAGTACTTTTTGATGACAGTGTACACATTTTTGAATCACTGCCTAGTGATGTATTATTAGATATTAATAAACTGTACTGTGACTTTAAAACAAATATTTATAACTTGTATAATATAATTCTGACTGATTTCCAGTAGAATGTACTTAAACAAGGATTAAAATGTATTCATGCCAATTTGCTTAGGGAGTATGTTGTTTAAAGCTGAATTGTTCAGCTTTATTAGAAAACTGTATTTACATTTTTATTTTAGTGAATTTTCTAGTTTGCATGGTACTGTTGAAGATGATGGTTTGAATTAAGTTGGTAAAGACATTTTTTATTCAAGTGATTCAGAAATTATTTTTTTGACAAAGGCTATGCACAAATTGAAGTTAGTATTAATAAGAAATTATGTTTTATACATCTAATTCAGAATAATAAAATTAATAATTTGTTGATATATTGCCAATATAGGTGCATTAAACGGCTAGAATAAAAGTGAAGTAATTAATATAATTTAGCCAAGGAAGATTGTCTTAAACTGATTCAATGCTGATGAGGCTGGATAAGGATAGGGTGATGACTGTCTCTCCTAGAGTACTATCAATGCTGTATGAGGGTATTTCAATCCCTCACACCATGCAAATGTTATTATGACCTAATGGAGATCCAGATATGTGTGAATGACTTGAAACACTAAACCCAGAGGTACAAGAAGATAGATGTGTTGGATCTCACCAATTATTTACGGTGCAGGCAAACCTCTCGTCCTTAGTAGAAACCCATCATTGCCCAGAATAATTCCTAAATACAAATGTAAGATAATTGGCCTCTGCAATTATTTAAGTAATTGGTGTCATTCTTAGGCGGTCAGTATTTTCCAGCCGGGGATGAGATGGAAGACAGGCCAATTTACTTCACAAGAACTGGCCTGCAGCTCTCATTCCATGGCTTCTGCTTACAGGGTAAAGCCCTTTTATGCCCCATAGTGCCATTTTTAGGCCTTGTCAAGTGACTGAGCATCCCAACATCAAAGGCACAGTTACTGCAAATTCACATTCTAACCATATCTACCTTACTATTGTCAATGCCAGAAGTCTTATTAAGAAATTGTGTGACCCTCCAGCAATGTGAATTTATCTATGTCTGTATTGTAATGGAGACTTGCTTTTGCTATAAAGACAGCATTCCTCTTTGGATGAGTTTACATGCATTCAGAACCAAGGATAACAGTGGGAACATTTCCATATTTGTCTGAGTTCAAATGATTTCTAGACAGATGCTCTGAGCTCATAAACTAAACGTATTGAGCTCCAATGTACTTAAGACAAATATCAATGTATAGGTTGCTATAGGACACCACCAGTGCCCCAAAACATCATGAGAGATTTTTACAGGTACTCACAGAACTAACGTTAATGAAAAATAACTTTAATTTGGAAAATTTCAGTCATCCTTCAATGGAGGTGTAAGTATCCCAGTTAAAAGGTGGGCATGCCCAAGTATTCCTGGACTTAATAATTGACAGTTCCTTAGAACAAATATTTAACCATCCCTCTAGTGAATAGAACACCCTGGACATAGTTATTGCCAGCATAGTCCCCTTTTGTGCCATCATCCCTATAATATCTCATTCTCTGGTCAAGTCAGGCCACCAATCAGTAACCTCCTCATTCAAAGTTACCTCCATTCCTGTAAACAATTCTGAATTTAAGGACTTTACACATGCAAACCTCCCCCCTTAAATTCTTTGATAAGCCATCTGTGTGTAATTGCAGTTTCAGCAGCCCCATGAACATTCAGCTTCTACTTAAACAACAGGGTTTTGCTTTCCATACACAAGTTTATAGAGAGAGCATTCCTCAATGGAACCAAATATAATGGGGAATTTAAAGATGAATTGTAACCCACTTTGGTGGCCCACTAGCAGAAAAAGAGCAAAGTCCTTTAGCAAATTGAAGCCTATCCACATTAAAGACTCTGTCATAAAGGCCAGCAAGGAATGAAACATGACAACCTGGAAGGTCAAAGCTAAATATAAATTAAAACTAACATTAAAATAAAGGACAGCTAAAAATTGTTCATAAATTAGATTAGAAAATTGAAAAATAACTCCAAGCAATGTTCTAGTCATAAATAACATTACTAATGTTGACGCAGGTTTTGTGAATGTTATTCTTAACAAAAACATGTTGGAAACTGAATTACACCAAAAAAATACATGGAAAAATCATTACTTGTTGAAAAGCAGCATGCATCCTAAACATGTCACTAAAAATATTATGCGAAATCAAACACAAAGAATACATAAAAGATGTCGCAAAGATGAGACAAGATAAAAGGAAATTTTGTTTCTACAACAAAACCTAATAAAGAGAGGCTATAATGAAAAAGATGTGAATGTTCAAGAAGTTATCCCAAAGAAAAACAAGACAGAAGACAGAATCACCAGAGTGATGTTAACTTACAGCACAGACAAACACACAAGTTAAATCCATAATAAGGCAGTTTTGGCCAATCGTCACCCAGGATGCCAAGCTAAAAGACACTGTAGGTGAAACACCATGCTTTGGCTACAAGAATAAGAAAAATTTAAAGAGGTTACTTTGCACAAAGGATGGGTTTAACAAACATAAAATCGTTGGACATAAAGGCACGTTCAAGTGTGGCCACTGCACAGCATGCCCACTGATTGATTGGAATAATGAATTTGAACATCCAAGGACAAAGAAGAAATACACCTTTAATGTCAAAGCCACTTGTATAACCCCCAATGTGGTGTACATGGCTACCTGTAAACTATGCCCTGCATTCTATGTAGGAAAACCTAATCAGATGTTTAAAAATCGCATTTTGAGACATCAAAGGGACATTACCAATAAAGATCCACACAATGCTTTAGCAACGCATGCTGAAAGAAATGTCGGTCATTCTTTCACTTATAAGGTGATAGAGAATGTATATAGTGGAATAAGGAAAGGCGACATTGAAAATATTACTGAATGCAGGGAGAGTAAGTGGATTGTGAACCTCCTTGCTGATATTGAGCCAGGCTTGAATAACATCATCCCAATGAAACCTATACTAAAGGCTAGAAGACCAACTATCAGCTAACATGGAGGTGTGTCTGGCTTAATAATTCATGACTGGTCACACCCCTCAAAAGCAAAAGGTATAGGAAATGGAACACCCCCAGCTGAGAGGAAAGAGGATTGGTGCATTTAAACAGTTGATTGGCAGTGTGATGATTGAATGATTGTCTCAACAGTAAAGGAATCAAACACTATAAAAGAACTTCCAGTCCCAATCTCTACAATCTGAAGAAGATACCGAAAGCGCTTATCGTTTGGAATACATAGGGACTGTTTTATTCTACATCAAGATTTTAACTTGACATGAAGATTTTAACTTTTCCTACAATAAAAGGATTATAACTGCCATTAAAGCTAGAAGCTTTTATTTGATCTGTTATACTGGTTAAGCTGTTATCACAGTTCATCACAGTCACATAGCAGCTACTACATCTTCAGTGTGGATACTTTGTATATCAGACCAAAAGATTGGATACTTTGAAGCCATCATAAGACTGGAAACTTTGGAGCCATCATTTCACTATGGTATAACTGCATTCACAGTGTTAATATCTTGTAAGTGCATTTAATTTAAGTACTGGAAATGTATGCAAGTTTTTTGCTATATATGTTGCACTTTTAAGTTTTATATAATTTAACCACACTACCTATTCTCCAAGAGAACTTTACTTCATTGGCCATTGTTGTACAGCGTTTCATTTTGAATACTGTTTTTACTTGTTACTGATAGCTGTACTTTAGCATTAGGAGGTACCCTTTCTTTATAGTCTGTATCATATGTGCTTTCATAAGATGCATATCTTACATTCTGTGCCATCAAAGACTCTACCACACTTGATCTCTTGTACCTCCATAAGACAAACCACTCCATGGGCACTCTAAAGATCTTTAGATCTAAAACCTCTACAAACATATAATTGCTACATGTTGGCGGGTCGGATTTGTTACCCAGTGAATACCCCATTTCTAGAACAAATTGCCTTTGTATGTTTAACAGTGTGACTCCCTCATAGCTTTCTTTAAGAATCTGTGTGATTGGATAGGTAGGGTACCCTCTCCACCCAAAGCTGAGGACACACAAAAAAAAATAAATAAAATAAAAAAAAAAAGTAGGGTCTCCTGGTAGTTGAGGAACAAAGACTTCTGTAACTATAGCAAGATGCTTAATACAGTTACTAGTACATGCTGGTTTTCACCACAAATGCAATATTGGCATACATTTCTGAAGCCCCCATATCCTTGGAAATTTGTAAGTGATTGTCGGTATTGCACTTTGTACCTATCAACACCTGCCAGTCATACTCACATCAGCTTGCACTTCATACAAATCAGACCAGTGACAAGTGGAGTATCACAGGGTTCAGTCCTGGGTCCTCTCCTGTTTGGTATCTACTTCTCAGAAGTACAGGCTAACACAGAAGGTCTTTGGCTAACAAAGTTTGCAGATGACTGCAAACTAGGAGCCATAATCAAAACTCCTAATGATGTGGACATACTACAAAAGGGCCTCACTGTGACAGATGCCTAGTGTCAAAGCCATGGCCTGAAGCTCAATGCCAAAAAGTGTATTGTCATCCCCTTTGGTAAAAATTCTGTAACCATGAACTACCACATAAGTGGTAGTCTACCTAATGCCAAAAGTGTGATAAGAGACCTTGGGACACAGGTGAACAGTAGTCTCTCCTTTGATAATCACATCACCAGAGTGGTCAGGAAATTATTCTACGTGGCTCAACTCATCACAAAAGGTTTCAAATCCAGAAAAAAAGAGGTCATTGTTCCCCTCTACTCATCAGTCATTAGACTCATTATAGAGTACAACGCCCCTTTTGGTATGTACCTCACAAGACATTTACAACAACTGGGAAGGCCACAGAAATACCTCACAAAGAGGATTACTGGCCTCAAACAGATGCTGTATGCAGACCGTCTCAAAAAACTCCAGCTTTACTCTGTCGCATATCGCCTACTCAGAGGCGATCTCTGCCTAACATGCAAAGCTATGTCAAACCCAGATCTGTTGGACATGCTCCACTTAAAGAAATCCTAATCCCTCCAAGCTACATGCTCTAGGGACCTAAACCTTGTCACCACAATAATCAGAACATGCTGGATAGATTTCTGTTCCAGAGACTTCCCATACTCTGGAACAGACTACCTATCTATGTCAAACAGAGCTCCTCATTAGAACTCTTCAAGAAAAATCTTGATGACTGAATGGGAAATAGGAAATTCACCCCAGGGATCACTTCTGTGGCTCTGCTCGACAGGGGCACAGGAAAATAATTTTCTTGGGTGGCGAAAGACAGGGTACTTTTTTGGCTAGGCTTATATAGGCCCTAGGGCTAATAGCCTAGTACCTACCTATAAACCTATGAACCTATTAACAAATGCTCCTTTAGTCTTGCTGTAGTTACAGCTCTATGGGTATTCACATTCACACCTTCATTCATGTTCAGACATGCTTTTCCCTTCTGAAAGCATGAGGTGCATCTTGAGGGGTGTATATTGGCAACAGCGAACAAATGATTTGTGGACTTGCTTTGCATCTTCTATCATCTAAGACAAGATGGCTGGATTTAGGAAAAAATGTGCTTGTGTTCAAGCAAAAGTGGCTAATCTCAAGTCTAAAAACAAAAGGACATACTAAATTCAAACAGATATCTACTTGGAGGAAGTTATTTGCACATAGTGCAGGCTGCTGGTCTAATTTGCATTTCATTAAACAAATGATCCTGTATGTAGTAGTACAGAGCTGCTGCATGTATGGCATAATCTTGCACACTTGCTGAGATTTCTAGCATACTAGAAACAGCTTAGTGCTCAACAAAGTGCATGGCAAACACTTGTGGTTTGCTACTGTGACTGCACTGTTCAGTTAATGTAATTTAAAGCTGCTTATTCATGGGAAATGTGCATGCTCTACAAGGGATTTGTATTTAAAACTGCTTTTTGGCTTGACAAAGAATACTGGAGTTCCAAATTAATTATTCATGAGGGCTGTACTTGGGGCTTTCCTTAATCACTGTATATAGTTTATCCTCTATGTGGGTTGCCATTGATCTTCACAAAGTGACAATACTGATCTTCTGAACCTAATAAAAGTCTTTACTTAGGGTTAGGGTTAGAGTTAGGGTTACGGTTTGCAAAATGGGTTTCCTTGTACAGACAGTTGTTGCATTACTTCTGATATGAGTTGATGCTGTGTGGTAGAGTTTTGAATGTGAACGTTACTGCAGATTTTTTTTGTTTGTTTCTTAATGTACCACTGTCTTCAGATTGTGATTTCATTAGGAAGGACATTTATCTATTAATTTACTTGTTTTCTAATCTTAAAGGACAACCCTGTATGTGACAGTTTTATTACATCAGCTGTATTTATTTTTGTTTCACTTTAAAATGTGTTTATATATTTTCTGTCAAAGTGTGTTTCTATGCTTGGAGTTTTCATAAGTGCTGTCACAATGTCTGGAAAGCTCAGGACTCCAAAACACATTAAGTTTATCATCCTGAGCTAAATTATATTGCCGTCTTACATAAACTCTTAGTACTGTTCAGTTTCATTGTAAAATATTTACTTATTTTACAGAACATATTTAAAAGACTGGTTCCATCAGGTGATTTTAATTGTTTTGTTCATATGCTGCTTATGCAAGAGTTGATCAGACATTACGTGTTATTTTCATTCTAAATTATCTGCTTCAAACAACTTAAAGCATTGTAATTATGATGACATTTTCAGACACAGGTCAATAAGCCTTAAATGCTTTCTTGAGATATGCCTTCCACATCATTCAGAATGCATTTCAGAATGGATTTTAACACTGCATAGATGCATTATTTTATTTACAAGATTATGAATTTTCATAAATACAGCTAAAACGTTTTTCTCAGATACATCTGTACCTTTTAAAAGTTTTTATCAAAAGGCAATTTTAAATTATTACTGTTAAAATAATACCTTTATCTGGAACTGAAGAAATTGTATGTTCATATCAGTGCTGTTCTAACTGTTGTGAAAATAAATACATTGTGCAAAGGTAAAATCTTGTGAAATTTTTCTAAGCACAGTTATCATAATTGTTCTTACAATAAAAGGTTTGCTATTTAAAAAAATAATGCAAAGAAATCTATGGCTTAAGTGGTGGTTCTGTTCAGAAGAATCTAATTTAATTTTGTTAGTTGCTTAGAAACAGTCCTACTTCACAGTTAAGTGTCTGAGGAATGTCATTCTTTCTCTGAAATGGGATTATTTCCAAATGTTGTCTCAAAAGATTTTGGCTGTAAAAGTCATGTGGAAGTTATTGCTGACACTGTTTTATTAATCTGACATTGGATGTGGTAGTATTCTAACAGCTGTTGTTTTTGTGAATTTGAGTTCTCTTTTTTACATCCATGTAAGACAAAAACTACAAATATTTATATTGTTCCAGGAGACCCACCAGATTTTATAGTCAGGAAGCCATGACATGACTTTAAAAGCTTGGGCATAAAGTGCAATTTCTGAAATCAAAGAACACTGCTTCTTGGCTAATGTACCCAAGTTATGATTTACAGCACAAGTTCTAACGCTAATCCTTGAGACTGCTGCTACTGCTTCACTTTCGATTATAATATAAATGTGGATTATTTTGCTGACAAATCTACTTGTTGTATCTTGCAGGTAGAAGCCAACAACTTAAATAGTTCAAAAGATTTAAGTTATCCACAGCCCAAGACAATGAGCAACAGCAATCTGAATTGCTTATCATACTGAATAAGCAGGAAGCAGACAGGCTTACTCTAATCTTAGCTATTTTATGAAACTATTATATCATTATTAAAACTTTTAATCTTTTATGCAAGGCACCATCTAGTGGCAAATTACATGTATGCAGATACTTATCACCCCCGCTCTTATTTATGTATCTTACAAACTCACTGTTAAATTACAGTTTTAGAATGTGAAACATTTTGGTTTAAATGGCTCCTATAAAGGCATCCATGAAAAGAATAGGATCAGAAAAAGGGAAATTACAACAGAGGAAACAGAGGAAATGGAATGGGAGGAAACTATATCCAATGGCAGCTAAGGGAAAGCAGTCATGCAACTGCAAGTGTGCAGAATAACAAGAAAAAGAAAAGCTCATTAGGGGAAAAGCACAACTGAAGAGTTGCTTATTGTTAGCAATGTAGCACTTAAAAAGATATTATCACGGAACATAAATCATCTTGCTAGCCAGCCAAAACTTAACATGATTCTCAGCTATGTTAGGAAAATGGAGGCTCAGGTGGTAATGTTGTAGGAGACATATCTGCCCAGGGAGAAACGTAAATAATTAATAAGAAAGGAATTTAGCAATACTTTACTCAACAGAATAGGTAAGATTAAGGGAAATGGAGTATTGTTCATAAACAGAAATGCATCAGTGATAATAGAAGGAAATAAAAGCAGATCCCTTAGAGAGATAATGTGATGATGAGGTTATTCACAAGGGAAACAAACTGGTAGAGGTATACATAACTCTCATAGCTGGATAGAGTGAGTTAAAGAAAACACTTAACTCATTACATCCGAGTGATGCCTCCAGGTACATCTGCAGCTAACTCCTACTGATGCCTCTAAGTGTCAAATATTCCTTGTTCATATTTGCATCAATAATTCCAAAACCATGCTGTGTACAAGGTTTTAAAATATTTCATCTTAAAGTTTACACAATGGCAAACTCAGCTGCATTAATATTTGACCTCTGTCTAGTGCAGGTAAATAGATATTAACTGTTTTTTTATTATATTAATTTATATAGATATATTTTTTACATTTTCTAAATATCTCAACTACCAGGTAATGCAGACAGAACTCATTAGCTTCATATGAAATCTCTCAGCTAGATGAATAAAATGCTGCGGACAGTATGTGTGTAACTTGAGTGGTTGCTGAGACATTGTAATTTGCTTACAAAATATTACAAATGTAATTGTCACTGTTTACTGTGACTTACAAAATTCTATTTACAACCTAGAACCTAAAGAATGCTGCCACTATAAAAGTAGTTTGTGCTGAAGAGGTTTCCATTTATGCCTCTTTCATAACCCCATACGGTTCCAGAGATATGAGCATTTGTTTGAAATGTGAGGACATAATTTGATTCTGTCAAAAGGCTTCAGTTCCACCCATTGGAAGTTACAGTGTAAACGTCCTGAGCTCCTTTGGAGTGAATGAGTTGAGAGAATGAGCTCAGCAAAGGATTCTGATTATTTGTGGATACTGGAATTTAGCAAAGATGTCTGAGGAGGGCATACTGTATCTGTAGTCTGAAATGAGGGGAAATTGTTAAGAAACTACCTGAAGACTTTTGGGTTACTGGATATGGCAGGTACTCTGAATAAGGACATGAAATGCACTTTTTTTTGTAGAGACATAATATCCGGGTGATGATAGATGGTGGGTAACATTATACTTCTACTGAGCGCTTTTATCATTAAACTCATTAGCTGGAAAAGTCTGTTGAATCACATGCAGTATGCCTCATAAATCATGTTCCAGTTGCATTCTGGATCAGACTGCTACTGTTGAGTAAAATGTTAAATGCTTCTACTTCCCATGTTACTGGCTAAGAAAATAGAGACCCAGTAATGAGGTTATTGAAAGTGTTAAGAAGGCCTTGGGTAAATTAAACAGCTCTGAATTGGACACCATAGTTGATTGGAAAACTTTAATTTTTAGGTCTTTTGTTGAATTAAACTGATTATTGAATAATTGGAAGGTTGGCACCCACAGGAATAAAAATGTTGATTTTTTTGAGATTTGGTGTTCTGATGAAGTCCTGACACCTGTGGACAAAAGCGCTTAACCTGTTTAATATATTTTATTAAAAACCTTGTGCAGCACTCGGCTCTGAAGACTTCTTTTAATAATAGATTGATTGTGAAAGTAACACAAAATCTGCCCTTAAGCCTCTACTCTGACATTTTTCCCAGCATTTGTAGAGGTAGAGACACATCTGCATTCTCAGAGGCATTAAGCAAAATGTTTTCATTCTATGTATAAGACTTCATCATGGGCGAGCCTTGTCTCCCCCCCTTTCTTTTCATGATTTTAATGGACAAGATGTCAAAGGTTACCTAAGGTTTGGAGAGCATCCATTTTAGGGAATAGAGAATTTCTTCTTTCTTGTTTGTAGATTACTTCATTCTCTTGCTTCAAAGTAATGTGATTTCTATAGTGTACTGCAGCAGTCCACTGCTGAGTGGAAACTCTTGGGATAAAAATTAACACCTCCCAAGTCATACATCCTGTTTCTGTCCCAGAAAAGAGTGGATTGCTGTCTGGAAGTGAGGAGGGCCACATCTACCTCAGAAGAAAAAGTTTAAATATCTATTGGCCTTGTTCACAAATGAGTAGATTGGTAGATTAACCAGAGAATGGGTGCAAAGTGTGAGGATGATAGGAAGTATATTATTTCTGAATATAAACGAAAAGAAAAGCAATGCTGTTTGATTCTCCACAGAAAAAACAAATCATTAAAACTAGTCCGTCCCAGACAATACAGGCAAACTACTTGAAAGAGTACAGCATTACAGATATCTTTAGATCTGGTTCATTTCTACAATAAGCTTTCACAACCACATTCACATTACCAAAGCTAAGGTTAATAAACTCCTCTTATGGGTCAGGAAAATTTCTCACATTCTATCATTACTGTGATGCCTGTGCACTTGCCCAGTAATCAAGGTGCCTCATTCCTTACCACTAACACCAGTGAGGGGTGTCCACATTAGGAAGGATAACAAATACACATACAGTAAAACACAATTTCTCTTAAGAGCACACCGAGATCACAGTCAGTTTGGGGCTGCTTTCTCCCTTTCTCTCCAGATCCCCAATAAGACTCCCCACTGCCAAAGCTGTAGAGTGGGGTCCTTAGCCAGGGTCCCAAGCCAAGTCCTCCTAGCATTCTCTCTGTCCAACTGGTGCGTCATGTCCCTGCCTAAGTAACTGACACACACACACACACACTTTGAGATATGATTTATATACAACCACACAGACACTCCTGGGGAAGGCTGACACAGGTTCACTAGCTGTGCCCCTTCTTTCCAAGCTATAAGGTAGTAAGCCCTGCCACCAGGACCCTTACTTATCAGCTACTAAAAAGCCCTTACTAAAGGGAGTCCACTTACTGTGCAATATTATTATCCAAATGGTAAGTGTGACTGAGCAGAAAGGCTTATTTGGAGTGGCCTTGTACAGTATCACTATATACATGCAATGTACGCTAGAGCTTAAATTATCTCTACGCAAAACAGCCACAGTTGAAAGGTTTAAAATATTTAATAATAAATAATAAAAACACAAGACAATACCTCTTGCTACACCATGCTAGTCTTGAGTTCAGACACAGGAACATGCTCAAAATAATATTGTAGAATATTTCTGACATCAATACAGAAAACAACTAGTCTAATCTTCCTATTGCCTAGCTCTTTCTAAGAGAGACACTAAAGTCTAAGATCCTACTTATATACAGAGCACAGGCAAAGTGCTGGTGAGTTGGATGTTCACAGGACAAATGCAAAATGCTCTCTCTCTGTCTCTGAGAAAGTCCCTTAAATTGATAATACATCCTGCTGACTCATTTTAGATTACATCATTCTTAACAATTCTCTGGTTTCCCAGGCTAACAGAATCTCTACATTAACATTTTAGTAATCTTGCACCTGGTAAGGAAATTACAGCAACTAAAGACATTATATATGTAAAATCTAGCAATTAACCCTAGTCTCAAAACAATAGAATTCCTTCACCCAGACATCTCGGCTCCGAGTTTTGAGATCAAACAATTATACAATGTTTGACTTATGAGCTTTCCTCCAGCAGAGTGCAATGTGGTTACATTTTTGCAGTTCAACATCCAATGCAGTCTTTTCACATTTAAGAGAAGAAGCCTGTGGCTTATATTAATATTTACAAATGACAGAATTATCTACAGAATTCTGTCTAGCAAGGCTGGCAGCCTTCACATATCTTCACAATTACCATCAAAACTTTCAGCTGGTAAGAGTGTTCTACTACCACAGCTGGGGTCTGTCCTCCCCATTATAACAAAAGCCTCCAACAAAAGCATTTCCTCTCTTTTGACTATGTCAGATAACATATATAGGTTCATAAATCTTTCACAAAGATAACAGCACCACCACTACTGTTTCTTCCTACAGAAGCCAAATGGCTTCCTGTACCCTAGAGAATACTTCTGCTGAGGACTTTGATCACTAAACCAGATACTTTCCCATTTTTAGCAAGACAGCTCTTTGAAAAAAAAATGAAAAAAAAACTCCCTCCTTAAAATATTTGGCCACTTTGTATTTCTGCTCCAACACTGCAATGCATATAAACCAATCTAAGCTGCCCTAGACATCCCTTCTCTGTTCTCACTTCAACATGTGCATGTTGCCAGTATCTATCACTGGTAACCATCATACTGACAACACACCCCTATGAGTCAACCCAGTAGTAAGGAACTTGAGGGTACACATAGACAGTCATACAGCCTTTGACCATTATGTGTCTACAGTAGAAAGGAAATCATTCTGTGTTTTGCAACTTATAAACAAAGGTATGGCATCTAGGTCCAAGAAGGTCACTGTTCCACTACATTCAGCATTCATCAGACCTACCATTGAGTACAATGCCCCATTTGGTATGTATATAACCAGGCACATCCAATAATTCAAATTTCCCCAGAGGATCCTCACTAAAAGAATACACAGCTTAATTAACATATCCTATGCCTATTGAAGTGCCAACACTGGAAATGCTGAAACCCAAAGAAGAGCAAACCTTGAAAATTGCTCTTCTCCTTAAAACTTCTTTTTGCGGCACCCTCACACCCACTGAACTTATATATACCAACTTGGAGAAAAGGGAATATTCTGAGATATGACATCAGAAACTTAGTCATAGTTCTGTATGTTCATTCATGTAAGTCTGTTCATTCAGCCATTCAGTCTCTGCATTTTGCAACTCTCTCTAGCGGGTCCCAGTACTTCAAATGGTTATAAAAAATACTTATTTATGCAAGCACAATGCAGATATTACCTAAAGGAGGGAATCACATACATTTCATGTTACTCTTTCATCTACTTTTCTCCATCTCAAGTCCACTACTTCATCCACTACACCTGTCTTAACTCATACATTCGGGAGCATTTCAGTCTACTGGCAGCAATTTCAGTGAGTGCCAATGGACTGAACAAAAGCTGCCAAAAGAACTTTCCGCAACAGTGTGGCTTCTCTTTTCTGCACTGTTAAGCATCCTCAAACTAGGTATAACTTTGAAGGGTGTGAGATTATCACCACATATGAGGAGGTGCAAAGTACCTTGTCTTTTTGGCTACTACTTGTATTCTTTCTAAGTGTTGTTTAATAGATTCTTGCTTATCTGGAATGTACGTACAGCATTCTTCTCCTATTAAGGTGCATGATCCTCCCTGTGAGGCTAGTATGAAATCTAGTGCCATTCTGTTTTGAAGTACCATTGTTCTCATGACTGTCATTTCTACTGTTATGTCTGCAATGGCCCCATATGTTGCATTAGCTAAAATTTCTTATAGCGCTGATAACTTTCTTAATTCTCAAATTGCTTTGGGTACTCAGTAAATTGGAAAGATTCCTGCTCATGATATTACATCATCTCCTAAATCCATGTTACAAAGCCCTTTCGTAACAGCCTGATTTATGTCATGACTGTATATTCAGGACTGATCTAGGTTTCCTATTGCATTGTTAATATCTCTTGCATTTGTATGTTTAACTTGAAGTAATTTATTAATTGTTCTCATTAGGGGCATAGTCATTCTCACATAACAGGTGCCATACCAGTTTTTTGGTGAACACAACATAAGCATGAGTGCATGGATCGTGCTATCCCCAAGAAAACCAAGACGCTATCCTCCAAAAAAAGAAAGCCAAACTGTACAACAGAAGAAAGAAACTGTTGCAAAAGAGAGTAAAAACCCAGGAATGGAGGACCTCACTAACGGGCCTCAGTAAGAAACTACAATCTCTCATAAAATCCTCCAAAGCTAATTTTGAAAGAAAATTGCCATGGATTCCAAAGACAACCACAAGGCATTCTTTAGCTATGTCAAGAATCTCCACGGCAACACCCAGATCTGCACCACGCTACAACAGAACGGTGCAAAATATAGAGAGTCAACTGATAATGCCAACATCTTGGCAGATAGGTTCAGTGCAAACTTTACTCACCCCCAAAGGGCATATAACTATACTAGATGATTGTAGAGCCCCATCAATCACAAACACGCAGGTAAAAATGGCACTATCTAAATCCAAAAACACAGCATCCATGGGACTGGACAAACATCCCAGGCTGCATCTTACACAAACTCCAAAATGAACTAGCCCCCCACCTAAACTCCATGTTCAATCACAGCCTCACCACAGGCAATATGCCCAATGAATGGCGCACAGCAATGGTTATCCCACTCCACAAAGGAGGAGGCACCACAGACCCCAGGAACTATTGCCCTATTAACCTGACATGCCTATTCTGCAAGGCCATGGAGCGTATCATCATGGAACTCATAAACAATGACATTGGTGACCTCCAAACATTGGATGCAACCCAGTTTGGATTTGTGAAGGGTAGATCATGTCTCCTAAACCTGGCAGATTTTTTTAAACAGTTATCAAGGCCATAGATGAGGGCAAGGTGGTCCACACAGTCTACCTGGACCTCGCTAAAGCCTTCAACACTATTCCCCATTCAAGAATCATAGATAAACTCATCAGCCTTAACATAAACCCTTACGTTATGAGATGGGTGGCAAACTGGCTCATGGACAGAACCCACATGGTGAGAGTTGCAGACTCCAGATCTGACTCCAAACCAGTGACAAGTGGACCCCAGGGTTCAGTCTTGGTACCTTTCCTGTTTGGTGTATACTTCTCTGAAGTGCAAGCGAACACCGAAGGTCTATGGCTAACCAAGTTCGCAGATGACTGCAAACTGGGTGCCACTATCGATTCCCCTGCCGACGTAGGCATCCTGCAAAAGGGCCTCACTGAGACAGACACCTGATTCCAAAATCATGGCCATAAGCTAAATGCCAAAAAGTGCATTGTTATCCCCTTTGGTAAAAACACGGTACCCATGAATTACCAAATAGGGGGAAGATAACTTAACACAGAATGGGTGATAACAGACCTTGGGACCCAAGTGAATAGTAACTTCTCCTTTGATAACCACATTGCCACAGTGGTCAGAAAATCTTTCTATGTGGCCCACCTAATCACAAAAGGGTTCGCATCTAGAAAAAAGGAAGTCATAGTCCCCTATACTCATCACTTATCAGACCCCTCATTGAATACAATGCCCCGTTTAGGATGTACCTCACAAGACACCAACAACAACTGGGTAGGCCCCAAAAGTACCTCACCAAGAGGATTGCTGGCCTCAAACAGTTGTCCTATACCGACCAGCTCAAGAAACTCCAACTCTACTCGGTCACATACCGCTTACTCTGAAAAGACCTCTGTCTGACATACGAAGCTATGTCAAACCCAGAATTGATGGACATGCTCCACTTAAAGAAATCCCAATCTCCTCGAGCTGCATGCTCTAGGGACTTAAACCTCACCACAACAATAAATAGGACATGCTGGAGGGAAAGATTCTTGTCCCAGACACTTCCCATGTTCTGGGAAATAAATTCCCATCTACATCAAGCAGAGCTCATCATTAACACTCTTCAAGAAAAACCTTGAAAAGTGGATGGGTGATTGGAACTTCACCCCTGGGATCATGTCTGGGGCTCTGCTCGATAGAGGGGCAGGAATTTAACACTACATGGGTGACGAAAGCCAATACACTGTTTGCTAGGCTTACGTTGGCCCTTGGGCCGATAGCCTAGTACCTACCTATGAACCTATGTAATAGCAGTCTTTCCAGGGAGGTAAACTATAATGACTGTCTGTTGCTAATTTTGCTATCCACCACAACTTGCCTTTGTTTTTTTTTTAATCGGTGCACATTGCATACTCAGTAAAGTTACACCAGGACTCATTTAAGTTGGTACTCAGCCAACTTTTTCTGGTGTTATTATTAAACTCCATCGTGAGTTAAATTTTGTTTGTGTCATTGTTTTTTATATTAAAAAAATATATATGTTCGTACCTACATTTAGATTATTGCCTGCACTACAGGTCTTTGTAAAGCAAATGTATTCTGTCTTTATCCAAGCCAATATTAGAAAGCTAATTCTGTTATAACTATCTACCTTATAAGTGGTTTTGAGAGCCACATAGGTTGCATGTTTGGTTTCATTACAAACTTTGCCTAGTAGCTAATAATCTCTAACTGGTGAAGTAATTGCTAACAACAGAATGTCCTGATGTAAAGTTGGTGTTAACATACATAACCAGCAATTAATTTTGTTACTGATATTTACAAATAACATTTGTGACACTGTAAATGTATTAAACTGTGGAACCCACTCATTTTCCACCTCATATAGTTGGGCATGTATATAAATATGCATCATTGCTAGTATCCCTAGTCATTTTTTCCATTTTGTCTTTTTTACTACAGCTAGAACTCTGATCAATTTTCTTTTTTCTTGTATTCATTCTGATTTTGGAATCCGAAAAAAGATGTATTGTGGCCATCTGAAAAAGACAAATGACAAAATGCCATTATTTTGTCTTTTTTTTTTTGCTCCATATTAGTTTCTTGCTTTTCCTTTACTACTTTATACTGGTCTGTGTAGACTATTTTCAACTCTTATTTCTTTCCCTTTTGTTTTAACACTTTGTACACTAAAGTCCCTATTGGTTCTTCCACTGTATATGGACCTCCCCAGTGCTGTCCCATGGTCCGGTTTTTAAAAATCTTTTGAGCGTTACTTTCTTTCTTAATTTTTAGGATTCTCTCTGTCCCATCTTTTGGTATACCTTTCCAAAGATAATAAACCTGCTGTCTGGTTATTTCCTGTCATGCTTTCTGTATGTTCTTCAACAATTTTTCATGCTGTGCTATTTTTAATACTGATTTTGACACTGGCCTTTCTGGGTCTCAGGGAAAACTTATATGCATACTCCTTCCTGCCATAACCTGAAATGGAGATATCCCTGTTTTGGAAATGAGCATTGCTTATACTTATCGTAGAATTCTCAGTAAGTCTTTCACTCAGTTGTTGCCTTTTTCTAGGCATGCTTTTTTGATGCATTCCTTTAAGGTTCTATTCATTCTTTCTACAATTCCTGTTGATTTGGGGGTGATGTGGAACATGCAACCTTTGCTGAACTCCCAGAAGATTCCATATTTCTTTCATTACTTTGCTAGCAATTTGAGGACTGCTGTCTGAGTCAATTATTACCTTTGGCCAGCCGGGTTCTAAATTAGAAGACCGAACACACATTCTTTCCAATGCATCTTGGTCCAACTTAAAAGGCTGAAAACGCAAAATATCGAAACGGCTGTTAAGCGAATTCTTTCCCTGGGAAAGAATTTGCTTGGCCGCTTCGGTACTTTGCTGTTTTCGGCACTGTAGTGCGGTCTCAGACTTGGTATATTTAAGTAGGGGTGTGTGGGGTCGAAGCCCCCCACTTAATCTAATGTTTGAAATAGATTTTTATTTTTTTTTTTGTTGGAACAGTGATTTATTTTTCCCTTGGGGAAAAAAATCGCTGTTCTGACACTTTGACATTGTAAGCTTTCACTTATATAGGGTTGATCAATCACCGTTCGCTTTTTTAAGCATTTGGTGATTTAATATAGACCCAGTCAGCCACAGTGGGCAAACACGTTTGTCCATAGAGCTTGTGATGTTGTTTTGCTGTACTAAAACCAACACATATTGGTATCCCCTTTTACAGGAGGCAATGGTCCTGCATTATCAATTTGTATTGCATATTATGGACCTTCCAAAACTGGAACCCATATTAACTGTGTTTTTTTTTTTTTTTTTGACTGTGGGGTTTGATTATAAGCAACTATGCATTCACCTTGTTCATTTTGGCATATTTTCTTTAGCTGAGTATGCCAATATTTCTGTTTTACTGTGGCCCATAGTTTTTGATGTTCCACATGTCCCCAAATTTGATGGTTGTATTTTACTAACTGTCTGGACAAAGGTCTTGGAACTTATAGTAAATACAGTCCTTTTTGGGTTTTAAAAACCTAATATTAATTTTCTCCCAATGTGTCATACTTTTTGCATTTCCTAAATATTTCCCTGTGTTTTCTGTATTTTTCTAAATTTATTTCCATTTGCTCTGATTTTTCTAAGGACACGTCTTCCCTATTACTGTATAACAGAACTATTTTTATTTCCTCTGGGTATAATTCATGCCCATTGTCTGCCATTTCTTTTGCCTAAAATCTGCATGTTGCATTTTTTGTTTGATGTACCTTTACCTCTCCTGTCGTAAATTTTCCATTGCACTTATTGCTTTCTTCCCAAGGTTTTTGCATGGTTTCTGTATGTTGTAGAGGCTTATCTGCACTGTCCACAAATCTCTGTCTTCCCCATATGGTTAAATGAATTTTTAACAAATTAACTACACAGGCATTATCACTGACGATATTAATTTTTATTACATACAGAACTGCCTCTAATTCTGCTCTTTGGGTTGCAATGTATCCTGGCAATTTTATTTGGATAACCATGGTTTCCCATTTTGGATTTTATAAGGCAAACCCTCTATAATGCTTTCCATGTTTTCAGTATCCGTTTCCATTGACATTTAATGTGGTAAGATGCTTGTCGAATTCTATTTTGAAGGGTGATGTTTCTACACCCTCCAAATCTGACATACAGTCATGTACCCTTCCTTGATACATGGCTAACTTGGCTGGATAGTATTTGTCCCCCACTTCTATGTATACTGCCCTAGTTTGGAATAAAGTAAGCCATTTAAAGAACACTGGTTGACTAATTCCTTCCATTATTTTTTATACTTCTGAAGTAAATAAGTGTCTTGACTGACTGATGCTGTGTTTGTACTATTACATTGGAGAACTGCTTCATGAATCCATTATGGTTGAGACCCTAGTATATTGCTAACAATTGCTGTATACATGGATGATGTCCTCTTTTCTTCTAATGTTAAAGTATGGCTACAGGAAGTCACTGGTCATAATTTCTTTTCTATTCCTTTTTCTCATCATATTGGCAATTCTTGGATTAACACTACCTAATACTCCTTACCAACATTCAGTACTCTTCAAAATCCAAACTTGAGATGTGCTTCAATAAGATTGCTAAGTTTGCAGTCAATGCAAAACATTCTTCCCACCACTGTTCATCACTACATGTTATAAACTGGCTTGAACTTCCTCTCTGTCTTTCCTGCCTGCAGCTAGTCTCTGCACACAAATTCATCTTCAAGCCAGCAGACTCTCCAGCCCAATCCTGTATACTCCCCCACTACCAACTAAATCAACATCTCAGATATGAACACTAGCTATGCCTGACAGTAGAAAAAACAAACTTATCTGCTGGACAAATGCTCTACTCCTTTACAATGGCCAAACTGTGGAATACTCTCCAATTATCAATCTGGATCACTAGCAATCCAATTACCTTTAAAAAACCCTGAATCAGCATCTCTCTTCCTTGTAGCAATGTACATGCATCAAAACTTCATCTCTCAAAATGTGACTCCCTCCTTCACTCTCCACTCCTTTCACTTTAACTATTCCTCTGCCTATCTCAGCCTTTCACTTTAACTATTCCTCTGCCTATCTCAACCTTTATCCTACAACTTACTGTTTCCTCCTTCTTTTCTACAACATTCTGTACCCTCTTTTGCGAAATACCTACCTATCTAAGTATTGTTGCAGGCTTAGAATTCTGATGCATTAACTGTGAGTATTCTTGCTATGCTACTACAACATTAACTTCCGTAATACTATCATAGTTTCTTACTAAGACTAAATGCCTAGGTATACGTCAGTGTATGCTACTTTTGTAATCCTATATTGCACTATATGTCATTTGTTGAATCTAATGTACCAGTGGCTTTTGTTATTGTTCTGCTGCTGTTACAATTGTATTGTAAAAACTTTCTTGTGGAGCTTTTCTCCCTGGTCCTCCACTGAAAATGGGCTCATCTAGGCCCAGTGGACCTTCCCGGTAAACAAATGCAAATAAATAATAAATAGTGTCTGGCCCTGCAGCCACCTACAGTAAGAATGGCACTTTGCTATTTTGATTTATCAACTATGTTGCTTGAGATAACCTTTGTTTTAATGCTTTAAAGGCTAACATTTCTTGACTCAAACATTCTAGTTTTACATTTTCCTTTTGTGTATCCAGCATTTTAAATAGCGGGTGTGCCACTGCAGCATAGTGCTTTATAAACTCCCTGTTATAGTTCTTTAATCCCATGAATTTCTGTAAGTCACCGAGCATGCCTGGCATCGACATTTGTAAAATTCCTGCCACCCTTTCTTTACATAGCGTTTTTTCCCATTGGTCATATCATCACTCCTGGAAACCTAACCTCTGCTTGTAAGAATTGAACTTTTCCCTCATTTACTTTGAATTATTTGTCTTTTAACAGTTGTAAGATTCTTTCAACCAGTTCCAAATGCTCTTCAGTAGTTTCTGATTGAATTAGTGTATCATTGATATACTGCAGCACATTGCCCCCTTCACCTAGTTCATACAGCATTTTAGCCATTGTCTGATGAAATATTATCAGACAGTTTTGAAAGCGTTGTACCAACCTACACATAACATATTGCTGATTATGTAAAGGGAAATCACTGTTTGTCTCTTTCCTGTAATGGTATTGCAAAAAAAAAAAAAAAAAAACATCAGCTAGGCCTATAACAGAAAACCATCTACGAGTTAGTTTTATTCTGGCCGAAAGTTCAGGTATACCTGGAATAGTATGTGCCCTGGGAGTAGTATATTTGTTTATCAATCGTAAATGCAGGACTATCAATAACGTCTGCACTTTCCTTTACCTACTATGTTGGCAAATTTGTTGGGCTTTCTCCTCTTTCTATTATGCCTATCTGTTCCTAGTCTTGTATGCCCTTTAGCATGTCTGCCATGTGCTTCTGCCAGATTATGGTATTGTTTTTTGAAATGGTGGTATATAATCTCCATCTCCCCCTACTCTTGCCGACACTGCCACTTTACTACAATCTGTCTTTTTTGTTCCCATAATTCAGGAAAACAGCTACCTATTTCCTGCCAAATTTTATTCTGCTCTGTTGACAATATATTATTTATTACTTTTGTTGTTTTGTGTACTTGTGCTATATTTATAATTAGACACATTGGCTCACCTCCTGTCTCTGCTTGGCAAATCATTTGACTGTTGAAGTCTATTATTACCCCAACTGTAACTGTAGACCCATTCCTAGAATAGTGTCTCCGCAACTGGAGTGTAGAAGAAGCAAAGCCTGTATTTGCATTTGCCATTCTGCATGAAATGCTGCCTCTAATCTTTTACTGGCTGCTACCACAACAAGTGCTCCATTAAGTTTAGAGATTTTTTTTTTATTGGGATCTGTCTGTAGCTGTTTGTTTGTAACTTATACAGGCACACCATTGTCTAACGGGTCTATATTAGATGAACGATTGATCAAAATGTTGAATACAACATGCTTAACACACTTTGATCAAATGTTCATCTAATTGAACCCTTAAAATAACGAAAACCAGAGTTTCAAAAAGTTTTGTTTGTCCCGCACCTTCCCTACACTAACATGCAACACACACACATACAACTAATACATATAAACCCATACAGTCACATTATTCAACAACTTTCAAATCTAAACACACTCTTCTACTTTTAAAAGAAAGTGGGTGGCTTTGCCCCCACACCCCTCGATGTGAGGGGCTGTGCCCCCCACAGCCCCCTAACTATATATACCAACTCCGAGATTGCTCTACATTGGGGAAAGGGCAATTACCTGGTAATCGCAACATACACACACAAGTACGGAATTCACTTACCTAGCCATTCCAGGCAGTGTAGCATCCTTACGTCACAAGCTACTCTCACCACCATGGCCAACTAAAACTTTTCGGAACTCTACTTTTCGTCTTTTTCAGTGTTCGATTAGATGAATGATCGATCAAAGTGTATTGAGCATGTTGTACTCGACATTTTGATCATTCGTTCATCTAATAGGAACCCTGTCTAACAATATTCCCTTTGTTCCATAGTTGCCTCTCCACCCAAATTTTTATTAGGGGTTTTCATTTGCTGTGTATGCATTTGTACCTTAGCTCTGGCTGTCTTCCTTTCTTTTTCCTGCTGTTGTTGGTCTATATCTATATATATCTAAATATATATATATATATATATATATATATATATATATATATACCAAAATGTATTTATGGTTATTTAGGTTTTGCCTGCATTTCTGAATCTAACAGTGATATTTAACAGAGGTGGGACTGAATATTTTGACATCATTTGTGGGTTATATGGAGGATCTCATTGTTGTTCGAATATGTTAACATGCCCCTGTCATCCACTAATGTTTTTTTTTTTATATGAGTCTCTGGGTGGATGATAGTAAGGACACTCCATTTCTTGTATTTTTTTGTGGACTGGGGTGTCTCCCAATTTCATTTTGTCTTGCTTTCCATACTTGGTAAAGTCTACAATTTGGCTTACTATGTCCCAACTTTTTGCAGAAAAAAAAATGAATATTTGATTGCATATTAGCTTCTAGGTCTGTAATTCCTTGACTAGATTGTTGTTCTACTGGTGCAGGGGCAAACCCGTTTGTATCTGGTCTAAACCCCACCCTATTATTTCATTGCCTGTACTGACCTCTGCCTCTTTCCTGAGACTGTATGGAGTAACATGGAAGCTAGGTACAGTGAGAGATTGGATATAAAGTAGCTGCAGGTAGAAAAAAGCCAGGAAGAAAGTTCTGAAATGCTAGCAGTAGTAGGCCAGCAAGGAAGAGGGGTGCAGTGAGAAGTCTGATAAAAGTAGAAGAGAGGTGCAGTGAGAGGTTGGATAAAAGTAGCAACAGGAAGAAAAAAGGCACTGGAGTTAACTAGGGGAAACAAGCACCTATGTTGGAGGTATGCAACAGAGTAGGATAGTAGAAGCAGGTTGGACAACAGTTTGCATTGTTATAGTCTAATTAGATTTTATAGATGTTGCAGTTATGATGAGAGGGTGAGTAGTAGGCAGACTACATTACAAGTAGAAAAATAATTTATATTGGGTCATTGCAAGAACATGACCATGACTTGTGGTATGTATCTTTAAGAGCTATTTTGAAGGAGCTGAGATTTGTGATAGATCTGACATGTAGTGGTAGTCTGTTCCAGATCATTTGAGATGGAGTGGCTGTAGAGTAGTTTCTGATTGTTTTTATTAGGCTTATAGACTTGTAATAGGTTCTGTTGAGAACTACGGAGAGCATGGATGGGAGCATAAGGCTGGATAAGAGAATAGAGAGAGGGGGCAGAAAGATGGATCATGTAGGACTGGGTGAGCTGTGAGAAGCTGGGGAAATATAATTTGGTACTAAAATTCAAGCCAATGCAGATTTTTTTAAGACTATACAGTGATGGGTGTGATAGGGTAGATTAGTAGCAAATCTAGCATTTTTGTTTTAGGTAAGTTCAAGTTTAGTCATGAGATTAGATTGAAGTTTTGTAAGTATTGGGGCTGCATAGAGTAATGTGGGGAGTAGGAAGGCTTGGGCAAGGAAGAGTCTGGAGTACTGAGTAAGATATTTTCTATGTCTGTATAGGAGTCTGAGTTTTTGATGAGTTGTTTTTATGCACTGCTGAGTATGCAGATCAAAGTTTAGCTGGTCATCGATAATGATACCAAGGAGTTTGGTGGAGATAGTGGTGGTGTTGAGTGAGGAGACAGAGAAGGTAGTATTGTGATGCTGGAGGGTAGTAGGGGGAAATAAGAGAAGTTTAGTCTTCTTAGGATTCAGTGTTAGCTGGTTAGAGTTAAGCCATTTTTCAAATGAGTGAAGGGACTGTTGGGTGAGGGTATGAAGGTGAGTAATGTTGTCAGAGCAGGACATTATTGTGGAATTGTCTGCATATTGAATAATGGTAGAGAGTTGACAGGAGGAGTTAAGGTCATTCATAAAGGTATTGAAAAGTAGGGGTCTAAAGATGGAGCCTTGAGGAACCACAGTTTGGACAGGAAGGAAGGGAGAGAAACTGGATTGCCATTTAACAGCCTGGAATGTTTGAGAGGTGGCTAGAGAACCAGGATAAAGAAGAGTTAGGTGTAGAGAGGTTAGTTTGAAAAGCAGTAGTTTATGGGAAACAGTGTCGGAGGCTTTGGATAAATCGAGAAATAGGCAGGAAACTAGTTTGTTATTGTCATGGGATAATGTGATGGTATTTATGAAGGAAATAAGAGCAGGGGCAGTTATAAGTTTTGGGCAGAAAAAAAGGTGATGGGGCAAAAAGGTTTTCTTGGATGAGATAATCAAGGAGCTGTTTGTGGTTACATTTTTCCTATATTTTAGCTTATTATTTACAGTTTTCATTGTAACAGGGAAGTTTAGTTACATTTACACCTCTGTCAACTTCTACCGGAAATAAATTTTATAGAGACTTTTGACCTTGTAACATTGCATACTCACATCTGTCTGCCGTATGTTAACTTGATATTCAAATGTTTTGCTTTGTTTCTTACGTATAAATAATGTATTCTAGTTTTGTAAGTGATGTATCCTTGTTCTTTTTTCCCTTTTTTATTCATGTATGACTTTGTAAGTACAATATGTTCCAAAATTTGATTTATATCTGTTTTCCCTGTGCTCACTGGGAATGTGGTCCTCTTGCATCAGTGCTCTACACCAGTTAACAAGTACAAAAAAAAACAAACAAGATCTGAGTGACAAGATACAATTCTCAATTTACTGGTCCATCTACATATCCCTCTTCTTTTGTGGTCATGAGATTTGAATGAAAGGATGTGCCCTCAAATAAAAGCATTGGAAATTATGCTCATTTCCAAGATAGCTGAGTTGATCTCTGTGATGGAATGATGTGGCTTGGAAGTTTGGGAAAATCTCAAAGTAGAGCTGCTGCCCCTTTGTTTAGAGACAAGCCAGTTGAATTGCTTTCAGCAGCTAGTAATGATACATGCTGGCTGCATTCCTTAGAAGGCGTATCAGGCACAGCTCATTGGTTGGAGATTGCTGTCAGATTCAGGGCTTGCTGTAATCTTTCTGTATCTCAACATTCTTCGAAATGCTTAGAGTCCCTGCAAGATGAACTAGAGATTGTTGCTTTGGACAGCAAAATCTGATCCGCTGTGCCCTATGTGCTGCCAGTGAAACCTTCACAGGACACATGGCTTAGAAAATGGACGAATTAGTGATTTTTAATGAACTTACCAATTGTGCTTATGGTTTTTCGTTAGGTTTCTGAAGACACAGAAGATTTCTGTTTAAATAGGTTTCATAACCAACCATGTTGGTAAGAATTGCTTTCATCCAATCCTCATTTTCAACATCATTAGCAACAAGATCTGTTCCATTAATTAACAGTATTCCCGTATTTTTTCAGATGGTGTTAAAGTACCAAGAGCTCTCTATCTTTTTTCCCCTACCTTCTCCAAGTTTCTTTCATCTAAAAAAATAGTGTTATGTCTTGTAAATAAAAGCAAAAATCGTTTCGGCCTTAAAGATAGCAATATGTAATCTTAACTAGAACTAGCAACCCGAATAGCTCACAGAATGAATGTGCTTTAAGCAAGCTTGTGCCGTAGTGTCTACAAATTGTTTACTCTGAACCAAAGTTATTTTATACAAAATAAAGACGCAGAATTAAAAAAAATGACTGTGTTGTATTATCTAGGAAATAATAAAACCCAGAAGGAGGGAAACGTGTTAATATGTAACACCAGTTAAAGTAGAAGAACACTGGGAAAGTAGTTAGGAAAGCAAAGGTGCAGTCTAATAATAGCATAAGTGGATAAGACAAAAAAGATAAATATGTAGAGGAAAGAAAGGCAAAAGGAATGATGGTGAAGATTAAAAATGGATACGCTAGGCCAAAATAATGTGCTGAATGCCAAGGTTTTTACTGTAAATGCAAAGTGATTTTATGAACCTTGATCAGCCACCATGCACACACGCTTGGAAGTGTATTGGTCTTGTTCTAAACAATGTGTAAGTAACCTTTGGAGGTGAGTATAACCTTCTTACCAATGTAATACCAAATTATACACTTTTTTGATTTTTGCATTTTATTTCACTGATAAGGAAGCACCCCCTCCCCCAATATTTTTTTTTTTTTACTTAGAGCTGGAAGTTCCTGCCATGACATCATGAAAGACTGAACATGCAATGCCTTACTGCATAAATTAAAGTATGGACAACTGCATTCTGCATTTAAATGCTAAATGCATCAGTAGTTGGATCTTATTTTCAGAAAGACAAATTGTCAACCAGATCTTACAGGGGGAGGACCACGTATTAAAAAATAACACATGGTGATGTAGTTGTGAAACCTCGGTAAAAATAAGAAGCTGCTCTTCTAAAGAGATTAAACAGTTTTGCTTACCTGTAATGCTTTGCAGTTGTATGTAAACCATTACATAGTGCCTCCCATGACATCTTTCTGAGAGTGTGGTTATGCAGAAAACGTGAGTAAACAGTGAAACTAAAAAAGCAAACATCACACTGCAGTCTTCATTTTATTTGCTAAATCACTTGTGAATTTGTCATGAGACACATAATGGAATATGAAATTAATTGTAAAACAAAAACCAATACACTTAAACCACAAATTCCGTTTTGTCTTAGCCCAGAGTTTTACATGTTACCCCCCTTAAGTTTCCAGGGATAGAAGTAGCAATGATGTTCAGAGGAGAGCAAAAACTATACATGGTTTTCACTTAGTCAAATATAGGTAGATTAAAACTGCATCATATGTATTATTTTCATGAAAGGAGGTTGGAAGAAGCAGAACATAAGAGAAGCATTCAGATACCTCAAGATACTCAGTAGATCCATATGGATGCATTATTTCTAAAAAGAGGAATGTGAGAAACTGCCCGTTCAATGATGTAAGCTAGGAGCAACAGGGGAGATAAGAGGACTTTTTTCCACAGAAAGGGTAGTGAATGGCTGACTAGCCTTTCTGAAGAGGTTGTAGGTTCAAAACTTGATGCTCTTCATAAAGGCATGGGGCTGCATGGGACAGACCTAAGGTATTTCTTATAACAACAATATTTGTACATTTTTCACATTGAAAGGAAATAGACTAGGTGGGCCAAACCTCATCTGACATGACTGTCAATCTTTTAAGATGCCATCATACTGTTGTAGTGCATTTTGCTTATGCAGAGATTCCCTTTCAGTGTCCCAGTAACTGATTCTGAGTCATTGGAGCATCTATTGTGTACAGTATACCTTTGTGTGCACATGATTAAGGAGAAGGTGCAATATTGTTTCTCTGACTATAACAGTTGCGCTTAAAGAAATAAGTTCTTAGCATTGGGAATTTAATAATTTGCCCAGTGAGGACATCAGTTATTCAGTTGTAAGAAGAAACTCTTATTTTAGTTTGCAACTGCATCATTACAAATTAAATTGGCAAAGTTTCCACTCAGTCTGCTCTTTTTGGTATTAACAAAGATTCAGTTCTCTGATATTATTGATCTTTCCTGTAGCTACACTTGACTTGTCCTGTACGCTATTATACTAAGAGAGAGCAAAAATTTGTTTGGAATATCTTGGCATTCCTTGTTTAATTAGTATTTCTTCTTTAATGTTGTGTCTTTCACTACCTGGTAATGATTTTTTTAGACTGATAATATAATAATGTAAACCACAGTTAAAGCAATCTTTTAAATAAAACAAAAGACCCAACTGATGTACATTTTCAATAAAATATCTTTCTTATAAAATAATAAAATGAATACATTTTGACGTGAGGTACTGACTGCTTGGCTTGGGTACTTTGCCATGTTTCCTGTCTATTGGAGAAGTATCAGATTTTACATAAACAATTGATTTTCCTCTTGAACACTAAGAATTGTTTTATGCTTGACACATGTATTCTTAACGCCTGTTACTGTTTTCAACTGTACCAGTTATTTAGGAAGGCAGTTCTAGACATCTTCCACAGTTTCTTTGGAATAACTCTTCTAATGTCTCCCGAATCATTTATTTTGACTCTTCAACCCATATTCTGTCATTTACCATTTGTTGAAGGGGGCACCCAGTTGGATGTCACAGCGTCTTATGCATCTACTCCTGTCATATCCCATTTCTGCCTTTTTTACTGACTTCATGTTAACCCTCTGTAGTCTGTGTCTCTGATTAGCTCATCATGTGGCTGCTGATTTGATTTGTGCACCACTGTGTCCTTCTGAACTAAACTGTCTGTCTTTCTCTGTCATTTACTCTGCTGAAGATAGATTTTCATGTGCATCTCGTAATGATGTGTTTCTTTTTAGCTCTATTATTTGCTTTACATTTAATAGGTATGGCCATTCATGTCATTATTTCTACTGCTCAAAGAATCTAAACAAAAAATACATACATACATAGAAAGGAAAAAAAACATATATCACTAACAATATGAATTTAATACATAATGGAAACTGTCAGAAACAACTCCTCATACATATAGTTTACATATGTCTATCTAAGGGTCCAAGTAAACCCCGAGGCCTCAGTCTCCCTTGCCATTATAAAGGGAGGAGGAATGCTGACTCCTCAACCACTATCTCCAGATAAGCAAAAGCATAGTTGCCCAAAGCTTTAAAGCCTATTACTGAGAATATCAAGAAAGCACTCATTTAATGACGTAAGTGGATGATACGGACATAGGGAGCTACAATCTCCTTCAAATAAGTTAGCCTTATAGCTCTTTCAATTCTGCACTCTATTCCTTGTTCTATTCTTCCAAAGATCTGTCTATCTATTTATTTCTCTCTCTCTCTCTCTCTCTATATATATATATATATATATATATGGTTTGCTATCATGTTTTTGAAAATGTTTTTTACAAGTACTTATGTTCTTGAAAAACATTGTCGAAAGTTATGATAGCAACCGATAAAAATAATGAATGAAAAAAAAATGTCTTGTTGACATTTCTTGAACTTGTCTCCACATCCGGTTTCATGCAACAAACAGAGGCATGCCCCCAGCTACTTAGATATTGAAACTCTGAGATTGCACTACAGTGAGTGAAAGGGTACATTTCTCAATCCCCACTGTAATGCGATTTGCATTCAAAACGAATATAATGTAAATAAATGCGCGTGCACACACACACACACACACATATATATTTATATATATATATATATATATATATATATATATATATATATATATAGGTGGCTGCGCTGGTATAGAGGTTAGCATTAGCAAATGGTTTTCCTGTTTGATTCTTGGCTGGGATGCCTTCTGTGCAGAGACTGCATGTCCTTCCTATGCTCATGTGGGCTTCCTCATGTTACTCTGGTTTCCTTACTGATTCAAAAGACATGTAGTAGGTGGAATGAGCACTCTTAATTGGCCATAGGTGAGAATGTGTGTGTGTGTGTGTGTGTGTGTGTGTGTTATGAATGAACTACTGCAGCAGGGCTAGCCACCTGGTGGTGTAAACCTTGGCTTGAGATGATTGTCACTGCTGAAGTGACACCTTGACGCCAGTTGCAAAATAGGGAAAGGGGTTATGGATATATATATATATATATATATATATATATATATATATAGACAGATTCCTATCAGTTGACTTTGCTTGAGTTTACAGAAACTCAAAATTCATATCGGTGAGATGATATGATCGAATTTACGAAAAATGTAAGCTTTTGAATGGAGATTGCAGTACAGTGAGGATTGGGAAATTTACCATTTTCCTCAGTGTAATGTGATCTTGGAGTTGGCATGCATAATTTGCATGGGGTGTGGGGAGTGAAGGGTGGGCTTGTCCCCTGCAAAAATGTGAAAGAAAAGATAGATTTTTTTTTTAATGTTCGTGTTTTTGGAAATTTGATCATACTGTCTCCTGGCATAAATTTAAAGTTTCTGAAAAGTCGATCAACTGACATGTATCCATATATTAACTATATATAGGCATATACAGATAGTTATATATATAAACACACATATATGTAAATGCGGTCAGCCATGATGGTACAGCGGTTAGCATTGTCACCTCACAGCAAGAGGTTCTCCAATTCAATTCTCTGCATAGTCTGCATGTCCACCCTGCAGTTGAGTGAGTTATAAAGACATGCAGGTAGGTGTGTGGCTTCTGTGAAGGTTGGGTCCCAGGCTGGAAGCTCGACACCATAAAAACACCACTGCCAATCAATCTGCAGACCGGTGATCCACTGTGGTGACCCCTAAATGGGAAAAGCTGAAAGACATTGTATTGCTTTATGCACACACACACACACACACACACACACATTTATATATATATATATTTTTATATATACATATATATATATATATATATATATATATATATATATATATATAAATGTATATATTTGTATGTACACATATTTGCATATGTGTGTGTGTGTGTGTGTGTGTGTGTGTGTGTGTGTGTATATATATATATATATATATATATATATATGTTGGGTCTTTCGGCTTTTCCCAGTTAGGGGTCGCCACAGCGAAACTCCGGTCCGCTAATGATTGTCAGTAGATTTTTACGTGCCGAGTTGCCAGCTCTGACGCACAACCTTCAAGGAAAGTACTCCCATTCACACGTCTCCACACAGAATCGAACAGGACAACGTCTTACTGTGAGTTGACAATGCTACCACAGCACCACCACTGCAGTACATATATATATATATATATATATATATATATATATATATATATATATACATATATATATATAATATATATATATATATATATATATATAGGTCTACTGCTTTAAATCAAATACCACCTATTCGAAAAAGAGCAGTAGACCACTCAGTTACGCGAAAGTGCACTTATTCGAAAGTGCACTTGCACGAACACTGCTACTGCGCACGTATCGCACCACAGTGGGGGACAGTAGGAAAATGTTCTATGTCCTCCACTGTGGTGCGGTAGTCACAGACCTTAGGGTTAGGACTCGGGTCATGGAAAGGGGATATCCAGTAGGGCTATCCCCTTACCATGACCTGTGCCCTAACCCTAAGGTCTGTGACTACCACAGCATAGTGGAGGGCCTGTCCTGGTGTTTGAGAGAAGTATTTGTACCTCTAACAGTTTTCCCTAGAGTCATTAAACTGTAAAGAATTATCTACCTACAATTAAGAGTACAAGTATGTTTGAAGCTCTCATATCTTAGCTCCAGCCAAGTCGTGACACTACACCTCCCCTCTTTGTTTAGAATTCTTTGGCCTGACTTCCAAATCCTTGTTTGCAGGTATGAATTCCATTAGCCCTATTTTAGTGTGTTGAAAAGATAAATAGAAATGTTTAAGTAAGCAGAAGTGACATTTATTGCCAAAGTGTATAATCCATCTTAAATTTCACACAGTTTGCTAACATGCTGGTACTAAGGTCGGCCATCAGACCAAAACACTGAAAGTTCAAAAGACTGAAAACTCATTTGACTGAAACTCGTAACACTGACACATTAAAGTAAAAGGTATATGCCCTTTTCTCCACTGTAGTGCGATCCTGGAGTTGGTATATATAGTTAGAGGGGTTTAGGTAAATATTGTTATTCATTGCAGTAATAAATATCCATGTGTATGGTTTAAAATGTTTAAAGTATGTGGGGAGCTGTGCCCCCCCACACCCCCTCTAATTATATATACTAACTCCAGGATTGCACTACAGTGGGGAACAGGGCATATACCTTTTACTTTAATGTGTCAGTGTTATGAGTTTCAGTCAAATGAGTTTTCAGTCTTTTGAACTTTCAGTGTTTTGGTCTCAGTCAAATGAATTTCAGTCAAATGAAATTTAGGTCATATGAAGTAGGCCCTCTTTTACCACTCACCACCTTCCACAGAACCCATGATATTATCTGGGAGAAATTTGCAGAATATAATAGTGACAAAGTTTACGCTTAGTGCTGTGACCTCTGTAGTGGGAATACACACGTGTGTAAGAAAATGCCCATCCTTGCTTTTAAGTCCACCACATTTAGTCATGACAATTTTGAGAGGATTCTGGGGTGTGAACTTGCAGCTGCAGTATTATGTACTTTCATGTCTATGACTCTAATCCGTATGTTTGGCAGAGCAAATCACACTAGTTGTGAAAGTTTTCTTCTCAGAAGAGAGATAGCCCTCCCAAATTTGACTTACATCTGTTTGCCATTCACCAGCCCATATAAAAGGAGAATGAATGGGTCATTTGAGGTAGGCATGGACTGGAGTCAGCGGTGTAGGAAGAATGACAAATAAATATATGCTCCACATTACAATATACTTCCATAACCTCTGCAATAACTGCTTGAGCTTATAAAACTCCAGAAAAAGCTGTCAAAATGAACATTAATGTGGTATATGGAGGATGATGCCTTGACTTTGACACAGAGTTCAAATAACAGTTTAGGTGCTTGAAGAACCATGGCAGTGATGTAAGTGAGAGGATGACACTAGCATGCCTATCCTGAGGGGAGGGGGGCATGGAGGTTTCTGGCTGGCTGATTTCCGCATTGTAATTGGAAGCTTACATAACAGCAGTGGCTGAGGACCTTAGGCATAGGGGATCAGTGACCACTAGGCTAATGATAATGGTCTTCATAGGGGTGTGTATATATATATATATATATATATATATATATAGATATATATGGATTCCTATTACAAGAACGAAAGTAGTTCACTACTTTGAACTTGTAATAGGAAGCCTCACTTCTGTGAAAGTTCACTTTAACTGTTTATGTTTATTTATATATATATATGTATGTATGTATGTATAGTTTTTTATAACTACATATGTATATATGTATATGGCAGGACATATATGTAAGGAGAAAAAACATAGGATTTCATATCAACAATGAGTAGTAGGCTTACGGCTTTAACAAATGCTATCATTGCCAGGAAGTCAGCAAGTGCACAGATTGCTACTTTGAATGACTGAGTGATAGCACTTCCAGTTGGCTCTTATCCTCACTGGCAGATAGCCTGGACATGTGGACGAATGGGCTAGACTGATGGAAGAGGCTTGATGACCAATGGACAAAGTAGAAAAAGATATATAATTTAATATAATATAGTATAATATAAAATAATATTTAAAACTCAAAATGAGGGTACTTTAAACACTTTCCCTGTTTAAGAACACAAAATCATATAATAAATCCCTTTCCACTTAATGGGCCAAATAATATATTGAAAGGAAATGTCTTGCTGACTGACACAACATATTGTAATGGGCTTTTGTTTCAGAATATTGATTTTAATTTATTATAGTTTTTTTAGACTGGTAAGATCCCAAAGGCATAAATACCTGTGTTCAAAGTTGGCAAGGAAATTGTATCTTGTTAAGTGATGTGGCTAGGGGTCAGATTGTGGAAGCAGAGACTGTGGAAATTAAACTCAGCCTACATTAATCTTAGCTACTTCAGCTGAATAAACAGCACATTTTCATTGCCTTCACTTCTAGTTGTTTATAAGTTGCTAGAGGGAAAGCCAACATTTTTACTGTGAAGAAAGTGCATTCATTGATTGGTCAGTGCAGAAAAGAATAACAAAGTACCTGCACTAGAGGAATTCACTTCCTGTACAGCAATGCGGCAGTCTGAAAAATGAAGATAGACGCAGATTATTGGTGGTGCTACACTTCTTTTAATTTTTTTTTCTACTCTGTCAAGCACTATGGTATTTAAGATGTCTTCTGAACTCCTACAGTTTGCAAGATGTTTTGTGGAATTTAGGATGGTTAAAAAGTGAATGTCCATTAATGAAAATAGAATTGCAGTGATTAGAGAAACAGTGCTGTACAACTTGGTGATAGCAGTAGTAGTAATTAAAGACTTCTTTCCTCAATAATCAGCATAATCTGGGTTATTTATTTAGTGTGTGAGGGTGGCATACAATCACAAACCACTTGATTATCATTTTAAAAGTGAATGATGCACCACTGCGATTATTGGCCTCAATGTAATTTTGCTGGCTTTCCCACAGCACACCTTTTAATGCTGTTCAGCATTTTTACTGTACTGATGACAATTTCTTAAATTAGTTATCTCAGAAATAAAAGTATGGTAAAGTGATTAAAATCTGTACCAGTGATCATTTGGTTAAAGCAACTGAACTTGTGGATATTATTGTATGCTTTGGTTGCATACACATATTACGCCACTATTAGAAGTTGATTTGTTATAAAGACTAACTTTATTGTGTTGAGTTTTCAGCCCTGCTTACAATGAAATCTGGACAGTTCAGAGATGTAATTAGAAACATGCACTTGTAATTATCTAACAAGGGAAATGGGTCTGGCATGATGGTTAAGGTCCTTTTCTCAAGGACACAGGGTGCAGGATTTGATTCTGTCCTCAAGTTATTGACTGAGCTTAAAATGGCCCTTCAGGGCAGTTAGCCTAATATTCACCTATTAACACCTTAGATTATTTATTTATATCAAAAGAGGTGAAGTTGAAGGGATGATCAATGTCTTCTGAGCAAGTGGAGGTCTTTGTGTGATAAGAGGGGAGCTGTTAAAGAAGGTTCTGAATATTACAATAGGTGAAATGCTGTGAGGATGTGTAAGAACGTATCGTAACTTAAGTCAAATGCAATCATAATTTAGAGAAAGAAGATAAGTGATAAAATGAAAAAAAGGAATGGTAGTATTTAAAAACATCCCTTGAAATAGTTTATTATATTGACAATTTCTTAATACATTATGAAAAATCTTCCATTAATCACATATTCAAGAATTTACAAAAAGAATGCATAGTAATGACTGAATACTGTACTCAGCAAATAATTTAAGTACACAAATGATGCTTTGTAAAGGTGGTGTGATCTTGTTTTAAATGATAAAGCTAATGTGGCTGAAGCTTTAATGGTGGTGGATGGTTTCTTTGGTTGTGCATGAACAATGTAATAAGGATAAATGTTAAGGCAGGCCAAGGTAAGAAGCACAAAGTGACAGGTTTTCAAACTAAGCTGGGAAATACAAAATACTAAACATGTTTAATTTACATGGTCTGTAAAAGAAACTATAGAAGGAAAAGTAATGGAGAATGCACATGAAAGATTTTTAATATATACATATATATAAGTGTGTGTCTGTGTGTGTGTGTGTGTAGGTTTACTATCATATATTTGACAGTCAGAATAAATTCCAACCTTAAATATCGACTAAGAAGTTCGACTCGGAATGTCAAGAAGGTCAGAATACTGCAAACACACTTCCTGTTGTGAATTCAACCTTTCTCGAAATCGAAAGACTGCAGTCCAACACTGCACATCACATGATGTGACAATTTTTGGAGGAGGGCAAGCCCCCCTGCACCCGCCTGTGGGGGGTTATGCCCCACACCCCCTGTAAATTATATATTCCAACTCCAAGATCGCAGTACAGTGGGGAAAAGGGTAAGTTTCCCAATCCCTACTGTATCGCAATGTCTAGTCATAAGATCGACCTCATATGTGCGAATGCATTGTACATTTACTGAACCAAGACTCTCACAAATGAAGGTTCGGCAACACGGGATTCAGCCAACTGTACTTTGACAGCCCATGGTCACTGAACCTTCACTCAAAATTATGATTGTAAACTGTATAAATATATATGTACACACACACACACACACACACACACACACACACACACACACACACACACACACATACACACATATATATATACATATATATATATATATATCGAGGAATTTCCTCAAAGATTCTCTATGTTCAGTAACGTAGGTTTTGCACCGGTGTCAGAATTGGAGTAGCTGTGTGTAATTGGTGATGGAGATTGTGTAATTGGTGATGAATCTAGGTGTGATGCTACACAGGTTAATAATTTACAGTTAATGTTCTGTCTCTGCATCATAGCATCATCTGTTTGTAGGTTGGACTCAGCTGAGCTCTTGTTGCATACTTCCTGTTTTGTGAGTCTAAGACATGCTGTCGGTGTTAATAATAGTAATATGGAAAAAAAGTGGTGATAACTTGTGAGCACCTTGTAAATGGGTATAAATTATACATTAATAGCATAGGGGTGGAGGGAGGTTTTTTTAGATGTCTGTTGTTGTGATCACTTGATTGTATGATAATGTATAGTTATATATATTTTGCATAATTGTTGTTATAGGTTAATAAGTCCACAGGTGATTACTAGGCTAACAACCACAAAGACTGTTTTAAGCCTAGCTATGTATCTCAAATCTATGACAAGTTTTGGTACCCTTGAGCAGGCACTTTGGAGGTATAACATTTACAAACAGGGGCCTGAAAGATGAAAAATTTACAGGCTGTCTGTGTCCATTAGAGACATAGGTGCCAAACCAAGGATGACTTTTCTTATCTCCATCCAGTTGTCTAAGTTACAGTTGAATTAGGTTAGGGAAGAACTCTGCTTCACATGGATGGGAGCCTGTTCCAGATAAAGGGTAGTTTCTAGGATAAATACCTGTCTCTCCAGCAGTTCTTGTATCACAGGTCTTTATAACAGGTAATTTTGGTGCAGTTTGTTGTGCAGATATGCAGGAGGTCCATCAGAGTTGTGTCTGACAATGCCTTCTTTTCCAAGCATAGATCTAACCTCAACAGCCTATATGAGACAGAATACAGGAATATGGAGTTGAGGTGGTCTGCATGCAACATGTTATTTATGCCCTGTATTATTTTAGTGACAAACCTCTGTGGACATTCAAGTCATTGGATAAGCCTGGTTAGTTGCATATCAAAGGGAGCACTGTACTCAATGATAGATTTGATGAATGCCAAATACAGTGGAACAATGACCTTCTTGGACCTAGATGCCATACCTTTATTAATATGTTGCACAACATAGAATGATTTTCTCACTACTGTAAGCATGTGATGGTTAAAGGATGAGTTACTGTATATGCGTGTGTCCCCAAGTCTCTAAGTACTGGGTCAACTCTTAGGGGTGTGCTGTCAATATGATAGTTACCAGGGGTGGATGACTTCCTGAAGGATACTATTATGCATTTCTTGGCATTTAGTTCTAGTCCATGGCTCTGACATCAGTTGTTTCTTTGCGTTAGTCCTTCCTGGAGAACATTTATGTCAGTAGGTGACTCGATGCCAGCTCCTAGTTTGCAATCATCTGCAAATTTAGTTAGCCAGAGGTCATTGACATTGGCCTTGACTTCAGAAAGTAAATGTCAAAAAGTAGCGGTCCCAGGATCGATCCATGAGTGACTCCACTTGTAAATGAACTTTTCGTAGAAGTGGACTCCCCATTTCTAACTTCCTGGGTCCTGTCTGTGAGCCAACTGGCTATCCATCAGATGACATAAGGGTTTAACCTAAACTCTTGAGTTTGTCAACAATGCCCGAGTGGGATATGTCATTGTCTTGGAAGTACTGTTCCTCTCAGTGTTTCTATGAATACAATATGTACTGCTTCAGTGACAATCTTAGTTGTACTGTTCTGAATGTCACTATAGTACTCAGATTGTTCTGATAGCAACTGAATATATTACTGTTTCTTTGAATTTGACTACTGAATCTAATGCTTTATTAATTGCACTGCAGCTTGTTAACCTAGATGGTTCTGAATGCTATTTTACTGTTCTGAATGTCCTGATGACAACTGAAAACACTGTATTATTGATAGTCATGCAATGGATGCTCATTGCGATTCAAAAGTGACCATGCTGATTGGACAGCCCAACTAGCATGTCCATTGTAAATCGAGCAGGTACCAGTATAAGAAAAGAAAACTGCCCTGGATGTCTCGAACTTGTCTAATACAACACAAATTCAAACACTAGATAAAGAGGAGTCACTGAATCCTTCTCATGAAACTTTAATACCACTGTTTGCTACCCTTTTTTATAAAATTGTCAAAAAATCTTAACCAATCACATTACAATTCCAGTTAATTAATTAACAAAAAAGAAATGAAGAAACATTCACCTAAAAAACATTAACTTAGAACATTCACATAAAAAAGGGGGGTACACCACATGAGAACATATTTCTTAAATAAACATTTAAAATATGATTCCTATTTGCATTTGTTATAATATGCCTTGTTTTTTAAAACTGCTTTGTAGTTAACTCAATTGTTCAAACCTGGTGCTCTGCATTCATCCAACAAAATCTGCCATATAAATGCCCTATAGTCATGTACCCCATCTCTGTCCACATTTAAAATCCTGAGGAACATGAAATTTAACTCCTTCGTTGTTGCCTACGCATGTAAGGGCATTGCCCAAGTTGTTCTTTTTTATAGCATAATAGTGTTTGTAAATTCTATTTTTTTAATTGTCTGTTGGTCTTCCCAAAATAGAAAGAAGAACAGACCAAACATTTAGCCATGTATACCACACAGGTGGATTTACAGCTAAAATTGCCAGGGACCTGCCAAGCCCATTTTAGGGTGCAAAACTTCAAAAGATTGCATTTCTGAAATATATTTGCTTACATACAACTTTTGCACTTAAAGGTGCCTCCGCCTTTATTGACCCCCTTACTGTACCCACTTTCCAACATTTCTTTGAAATGTCTTGCTCTTTTGTTGACAAAAAGGGGTACTTCTCCTACAACTGCCTTTAAATCACTGTTCGATACTAAAATTCTCCAATTGTTGGATATTATATCCTTGATTTCTTTGCTGTCTATGGTGAACATCAGCAACATAGAAGTAACCCAATCTTTGTCACCTTGCATATTTCCTCTTGTGTCCTCCTTATTACAATTGGTGTTCAGAACCTCTTTTACTATTTCAGTGGGATATCCTCTGTTTTTAAATCTACAATGTAGCTCTTCCACTAAAGAATCTAATTTTGTCTCATCACTTGTAAGCCTATTTAATCTTACTGTCTTTTTATAATATTGTACTTAACATAGGTGGGATGCATACTAGAGGAATGCATCAAACCATTACTGGCTAAGTTTTTGTAACCGATAACTGACCCTAAAGTATCCTTCCCTTCTTCTTTCAAAACTTCTATATCTAAAAAACAAACTTTTGAGTTATCCCAACCACTAGTGAATCTCAAAAAGGAGGTACTGTTGTTCATGTTTTCTAAAAATTTGGAGAGTTCAGACTCTGTTCCCTTCCAAACAAAAAAAGAGGCTGTCAATAAAACAATAATTGGTCACAATCTTTCCCCTGTTGATAAGCTTAGACATGATGTTGGTCTCCCAATGCGCCATAACCAAATTGGCGTAATTGTGAGCCATCCTTGCACCCATCGCCACACCCTTGATTTGTAAAAAATACTTATTGTCAAAAAAAAAAAAAATATATATATATATATATATATATATGAAAGAATGTTGTCAATACATTCCAACATAAGCTTACATTCTTCTAAGTCATACTCCCCACTATGAATTAACATGTAACCCACCCATTCTAAACCCACTTCTTGAGGAATGCAAGTGTATAATGATGGCACATCCACTGTAATCAAAAAGTCTCCTGTCTCTACTTAAATACTCTTAGTTTTACTTAAAAAATCGAAAGAATCCCTAATAATAAAAAAAACTCTGTGTTTTGAGCTAACTTAAGCATAGTCCTGTCAATAAATTTGGAGCAAGGTTCTAACTTGGATGCCGGTGAAGAAACAATGTGCCTATAGGGGGGAAACTGCTCATCTTTATGTATCTTTGGGATACCAAAAAGATGTCCTATCTTGGGTTTGCCAACTTGAAAAAAATCAAACATTGTTTTAGAAATTATTCCTTCTGTGAAAGCATCCTGAAACCATGAATCTATTCTTTTGTATGCCTTAAAACATCTACCTTTGATACTATTTTGTATGCAGATTCATCTGCAAAAAAGTATAGATGCCCTTGGTGTAATCTTCTGTGTTCACTATAACCATAAACCCCCCACCCTTGTCAGCACGCATGACCCTAATGGAACAATTGTTACTAATGGAATTAAACATACTTTGTTCAAATGCAGTCATATTAAAGAATTTTCTTTTACTTTTTTTACTCAATAAATCGCTAATTTCCACCTCACACAAGTCTTCAAAAACTTTGAGTGTTGATAGTAGAAGTGGATTAAAAACACTAGGTAAAATAAGATCCCCTTTTGGTTTGCCCTCTTGGTTCCCCATAATAAACTTCAAATTATGTGTACATGTCTAAGCTTTCAAGTCAATGATTGTGTCTACAATGTGCTCCCTTCTAGAGGGCACAAAATTAAAACCTTTTCACAACAACTCAGTCTCTGCCTCTGTAAACACTCTCGTGAACAGATTGTAAATTTTAAAAGTCATAGGCATAAGCTGGATACTGGGTGTCACTGCTACCTCTTATCCCTGCAAAAAAAGAGGGTAAAAACTGACTTGACTTGCAGGTTCTACTACCTGCACTGCAGATAAACTGCTGCGACTGTTCCAATTCTGCCATGGTGGAATATTTCTCCTCAACCCTTGTGGAGCCCTCCCAACGGTTGACCTGTGTTACCCTCTTCTCCTGTAAACGCTTTGACCGGTGAGGAGATAAAACAAACTTTGGATTTCATTTTTCTTTTTCACCACAAGAGTTCCTATTCTCTCTATAGCTTCCTCTTCCTGCACATTTATGTGCCATGATGACGTACGCTCTTCTGAAGTGTTACAGGCAAGTTTTAAGGTGGAAACATTCATTTTTTCTTGCTACAAGCTCCGATCCCTGTTGACCTTCTTTTCTTTCTTCTGTCTAAGGGACTTGTATAATGTGTTAATTTCTAGGCTGTATACACCTCAAAAATCATCAATTTGCCTAGGGGAAGCAGCCAAACTGAGTTTCTCCATTAGCCCATCGATCCATTTGGCTAGCTTAATTTCCTCCTCTGCATGGTGTTCCTTAAGCAACTTAAGGAATGCTAAGCCTGCTTCTTCGTGTACTTTTCTCCACTTGTCTATAAAAATACTACTGTAAATACCACTGGGAGTGTTGTTCACTTGCAGCCCTTTTGGGACCCATTTAACATCTAAACAATATTTGAATAAAGCAATGTCCTACTGTAATTTTTTGTGTTTGATAAGGGATGCCTCCAAGTCTTTAAACAACCAGCCTTTATTCAGAATGACTCTGGGCATAGACTCAGCCCAGACAAATCCCCTGCATCAGCATTAATCACTACAGGTGTCATCATGAAATCTTTCACCATATCTCTCCAGAAACAATTCTGTTCATCCACATCTACACCTTTTTCACCTGCTTGGGAATCAATAGGATAAGTGTGAATGGTGACATCCAATAAACTCTCTCCCTCAAAAAGTGCTCTACTTTGAGACATATTGCCAGCAACACAAAAAGAAAACTGCCCTGGATGTCTCAGACTTGTGTAACATAACACAAATTCAAACAGAAACACAATAAAAAGTGAAGTTACTGAATCCTTCTCATGAAACTTTAATAGCACTGGTTAAGCGCTTTCTGCCAAAAACATTGGCCTTCAGAACAAACAGCTCAATTAATGCTACTTTTTTATATAAAATGGTCAAAAAATCTTAATCAATCACTTCTCAATTCCAATTAATTAATTAACAAAAATGAAATGAAAAGACATTCACGTAAAAAACATTCACTTAGAACATTCACATAAAAAAGGGGGGTAAACCACATGAGAACATTTTTCTTGAATAAAACATTTAAAATATGAATCCTATTTGCATTTGTTATAATATGCCTTGTTTTTTAAAACTGCTTTGTAGTTAACTCCATTGTTCAAACCTGGTGCTCTGCATGCATCCAACAAAATCTGCCATTTAAATTCCCTATAGTCATGTTCCCCATCTCTGTCCCTATTAAAATCGTGGGGAACATGATCAATAACCCGAAAATGAAATTTTACTCCTCCTTTGTTCCCTACGCATGTAAGGGCATTACCCAAGTCGTTCTTTTTTATAGCATAATAGTGTTCGTAAATTCTATTTTTTAATTGTCTGTTGGTCTTTCCAAAATAGAAAGTACAGACCGAACACTTAGCCATGTATACCACACAAGTGGATTTACAGCTAAAAGTGTTAGGGGCCTGCCAAACCCATTTTAGGGTGCAAACTTCAAAAGATGGCCTTTCTGAAATATATTTGCAAAAATAACAACTTTTGCAATTAAATGTGCCTCCGCCTTTATTGACCCCCTTATTTTTTATTTATTTTATTTTATTTTATTTTACATTTGTTGACTGGGCTAGTCTAGCTGGATATATGTCCATTTTCAGTAGAGGCCCGGGGAGAAAAGCTCCACACAATTCAAACAAAGTTCACATCTACAGAAAATACATATTTAGAATGCATATACATTTTCGTGAACAGAGAAGGCTGCATATTTACAAGTACATAATGAAGGTTACACATATTTGAATAGACTTAGTATAGTTAATAAGAAGTTACATTTAAGTGTTATTAAAGAGTACTAGTTAAGAGAAGAGAAGAAAGCAATAGTGTCAATGTAGGTAATAAAGGAAGATAAGGAAAAATGAAATGGAGAAGCAGTTAGGTAATAAATCTAGAAGTAATATGAGTCACTTTAAAGAATGCAGTACTAGCTAGGACTGTGATGGAGAGGAAGCATAGTAGTATTTAATATGAAATAGATTTAGAGAATAGAGGACAAATAAGTTAGAGAGAAGAAATAGATTCAGAGATGAGAAGCTTGATTGATTCAGGTAAAAATGGATAAGTTGGTCAGTCCGGTTTAGAACAGGGGCACATCCAGTGTGTTTTTAGGAAGAGCTTAAGCTTATTTTTAAACAGAGTAGTAGAGGGAAGTGTGATAAGTTCAGAGGGAAGTAGGTTCCAGGTTTTTCCAATAGAAATAGAAAACAGAGAGTCTCCAGCTCTATTGTTTGATTTGTTGATGTATACAAGAGATTTTTGTGATGATCTTAGGGACTTAAGGTTAACATAGGGGTGGATAAGATTAGATAGGATGGGTGTTTTGTCAGGTTGATAAAGTATTTTGTGGACGATGGCCAGTTGATTATATTTCAGATGCTGGTGAGATTCAAGCCATCCAAGATGCTTTAGATTAGTACAGTGATGAGTTCTATAAGGATTACCTGTGGCAAATCTGGCTATGCTATTATAGGAGATTTCTAGTTTTTTAAGGTTATTTTTTGACAGATTGGTAAATATGGGTGAGGCATAAAGAAGGGTGGAGATAAGTTGTGTGTGGGCAATGGTTATTCTAGTTGCAGGAGTGAGGAAGGATTTAATCCTATAAAGAGAGCCTATTTTTTTATTGGTAGTTTTCAGAATGTTGTTGATATGGGCATCAAAGTTTAGGTTATTATCTATGGTGATAACTAGCAGTTTGGTAGAGATCTTGGGATATGAGTGTACCATCATGGGATGATAGAGAGAAGTCTATTGGTGGAGATTTACTGGTAGGTGTAAAAAGGAAAAGTTTAGTTTTTTTAGGGTTTAATAAGAGGCAGCGTTTTGTAAACCATAGTTCTACAGAGTTAAATGTGTCTTGAGATAGGGAGCGAAGTTCAGATACAGATGAGGCAGAGCATATAAGTGTAGAGTCATCTGCATATTGGATGCATGTAGCTTGGGGAATTACTTGGTGAAGGTCATTGATGAATATAGAGAACAGGAGAGGGCCCAGTATGGAGCCTTGAGGAACTCCAATATTAACAGGTAGCTGAGTAGAAAGAACGTTGTTCCAGAGTACAGCTTGATGTCTGTTTAAGTAGGAATGGAACCATTTTATAGCTAGTGTGTCAAGAGACAGAGATTTGAGAATGTTTATGAGTATAGTGTGATTTATCATGTTGAAAGCTTTGGACAGGTCTATGAAAAGTGCAGAGGAGAGCATGTTAAGGTTTCGGTTGTTATTGATAGTGTCAGTAATGGAAAGGAGGGCAGTAGTTGTGCTATGGGAAGGTCGGAAGCCATGTTGGGTGTTGGAAAGCAGGTTATTATGGAGAAGGTGGTCTAGCAATTGCCTATGGATACATCTTTCCATGATCTTAGATAGAGGAGAAAGTAGGGCTTGTACCCACTTTCCAACATTTCTTTGAAATGTCTTGCTCTTTTGTTGACAAAAAGGGGTGCTTCTCCTACAACTGCCTTTAAATCACTGTTTGATACTAAAAGTCTCCAATTGTTGGATATTATATCCTTGATTTCTTTGCTGTCTATGGTGAACATCAACAACATAGAAGTAACCCAATCTTTGTCACCTTGCATATTTCCTCTTGTGTCATCCTTATTACAATTGGTGTTCAGAACCTCATTTACTATGTCAGGGGGATATCCTCTGTTTTTAAACATACAATGTAGCTCTTCCACTAAAGAATCTAATTTTGTCTCATCACTTGTAAGCCTATTTAATCTTACTAACTGTCTTTTTATAATATTGTACTTAACATAGGTGGGATGCATACTAGAGTAATGCATCAAACCATTACTGGCTACATTTTTGTAACTGATAACTGACCCTAAAGTATCCTTCCCTTCTTCTTTCAAAATTTCTATATCTAAAAAACAAACTTTTAAGTTATCCCAACCACAAATGAATCTCAAAAAGGAGGTACTGTTCATGTCTTCTAAGAATTTGGAGAGTTCAGTCTCTGTTCCCTTCCAAACAAAAAAGAGGTTGTCAATAAAATGATAATTGGTCACAATTTTTCCCCTGTTGACAAGCTTAGACATGATGTTGGTCTCCCAATACGCCATAACCATATTGGCGTAATTGGGAGCCATCCTTGCACCCATCGCCACACCCTTGATTTGTAAAAAATACTTATTGTCAAAAACAAAAAAAAAATATATAAAAGAATGTTGTCAGTACATTCCAACATAAGCTTACATTCTTCTAAATCATACTCCCCACTGTGAATTAACATGTAACACACGCATTATAAACCCACTTCTTGAGGAATGCAAGTGTATAATGATGCCACATCCACTGTAACCAAAAAATCTCCTGTCTCTACTTTAATACTCTTAATTTTACTTAAAAAAATCAAAAGAATCCCTAATAAAAAAACTCTATGTTTTGAACTAACTTAAGCAAAGTCCTGTCAATAAATTTGGAGCAAGGTTCTAACTTGGATGCCGGTGAAGAAACAATGGACCTATAGGGGGGAAACTGCTCATCTTTATGTATATTTGGGATACCAAAAAGATGTCCTATCTTGGGTTTGTCAACTTGAAAAAAAAATCAAACATTGTTTTAAAAATTATTCCTTCTGTGAAAGCGTCCTGAAACCATGAATCTATTCTTTTGTATGCCTTAAAAGCATCTGCCTTTGATACTATTTTGTATGCAGATTCATCTGCTAACAAAGGATAGGTGCCCTTAGTGCAATCTTCTGCATTCAATATAACCATAGAACTCCCCCTTGTCAGCACGCATGACCCTAATGAAACAATCGTTAGTAATGAAATTAAACATACTTTGTTCAAATGCAGTCATATTAAGAATTTTCTTTTACTTTTTTTACTCAATAAATCACTAATGTCCACCTCACACAAGTCTTCAAAAGCTTTGAGTGTTGATAGTAGAGGTGGATTAAAAACACTAGGTACAATAAAATCCCCTTTTGGTTTGCCCTCTTGATTCCCCATAATAAACTTCAAATTAAGTGTACGTGTCTAAGCTTTCAAGTCAATGATTGTGTCCACAATTAGCTCCCTTCTAGAGGGCACAAAATTAAAACCTTTTCTCAACAAATCAGTCTCTGCCTCTGTAAACACTCTCGTGGACAGATTGTAAATTTTAAAAGTCATAGGCATAAGATGGATACTGGGTGTCACTGCTACCTCTTGTCTCTGTGAAAAAAAGGGTAAATACTGACTTGACTTGCAGGTTCTACTACCTGCACTGCAGATAAACTGCTGTGAGTGTTCCAATTCTGCCATGGTGGAATATCTCTCCTCAACCCTTGCGGAACCCTCCCAACGGTTGACCTGTGTTACCCTCTTCTCCTATAAATGCTTTGTGCGGTGAGGAGATAAAATAAACTTTGGATTTCATTTTTCTTTTTTTACCACAAGAGTTCCTATTCTCTCTATAGCTTCCTCCTCCTGCACATTTATGTGCCATGATGACGTAAGCTCTCCTGAAGTGTTACAGGCAAGTTTTAAGGTGGAAATGCTCATTTTTTTCTTGCTACAAGCTCCGATCCCTGTTGACCATATTTTCTTTCTTCTGTCTAAGGGACTTGTATAATGTGTTAGTTTTAGGCTGTATACACCTCAAAAATCATCAATTTGCCTAGGGGAAGCAGCCAAACTGAGTTTCTCCATTAGCCCATCGATCCATTTGGCTAGCTTAATTTCCTGCTCTGCATGGTGTTCCTTAAGCAACTTAAGAAATGCTAAGCCTGCTTCTTCATGTACTTTTCTCCACTTGTCTATACAAATGCTACTCTAAATATCACTGGGAGTGTTGTTCACTTTTAGCCCTTTTGGGACCCATTTAACAACTAAACAATATTTGAATATAGCAATATCCTACTGTAATTTTTTGTGTTTGATGAGGGATGCCTCCAAGTCTTTAAACAACCAGCCTTTATTCAGAATGACTCTGGGCATAGACTCAGATATCCCAGACAAATACCCTGCTTCAACATTAATCACTACAGGTGCCATCATGAAATCTTTCACCATATCTCTCCAGAAACAATTCGGTTCATCCACATCTACACCTTTTTCACCTGCATGGGAATCCATAGGATAAGTGTGAATGATGACATCCAATAAACTCTCTCCCTCAAAAAGTGCTCCACTTTGAGACATCTTGCCAGCAACACAAAAATAAAACTGACCTGGATGTCTCAAACTTGTGTAACATAACACAAATTCAAACAGAAACACAAGAAAAAGTGGAGTCACTGAATCTTTCTCATGAAACTTTAATAGCACTGGTTAAGCGCTTTCAGCCAAAAACATTGGCCTTCTTCAGAACAAACAGCTCAGTTAATGCTACCCTTTTATATAAAATGGTCAAAAAATCTTAACCAATCACATCTCAATTTCAGTTAATTATGTAACAAAAATGAAATGAAAAAACATTGACTTAGAACATTCACATAAAAAAGGGGGGTAAACCACATGGGAACATAGTTCTTGAATGAAACATTTAAAATATGAATCCTATTTGCATTTGTTATAATATGCCTTTATTTTTAAAACTGATTTGTAGTTAATTCCATTGTTCAAACCTGGTGCTCTGCATGCATCCAACAAAATCTGCCATTTAAATTCCCTATAGTCAGGTTCCCCATCTCTGTCCCCTTTAAGTTAAATTTCATTTTGGGGTTATTGATCATGTTCCCTAGGTTTTTAATAGGGACAGAGATGGGGAAAAAGAAAATGAGGTGGTGTAGCTGTCATTTACCCCTACAACCTCAATATTTCACAATTTAAAGACCACACCGCTCCATTCAAAAATGCTGAGATTCTTATCTCTTTACTTGAGGTTAACTGTTCCAAAAAAAACTCTGCATAACTGTTTTGATTTCCCACTTGGTAATAACATTCCTATTCTGGAAGATATTCTATCCTGCATTTCTTGTACTATAAAAATGAAATTATAATCCCCGGTGACATGAATATCGATTGGGCCTCTATCTCCTCTAAACAATCACTCTAGCATTAAACAATTTAATTTCACCCAACGTATTACTACCCCTACCAGTTGGAACAACAGAGCCAACACTGGATCCATCTTAGACTGGATTCTAGTTTCAGATCCCTCTAAGTTCCCTTCCTCAGGCTCTATGCCCAACTCATTCAGTAACCTTTTTCCTGCATATACAATCTGAGCTTGTACATCCTTACCAAAAACTCACAACTTCAGACCAGTTCAAAATTTACCTAAATTTAATCCCACTACATTTAATAACATCCTGGGGAATATTGACTAGAGTATCCTCAAATCTCTTCCTTTGGATGATGCACTGCCTTACTTTAACAATGCTTTTCTATCACTCCAAGATAGACTAGCCCCTTCTAGAACTAAATGAATTAAAAACTAATCTTGCCCCTTGGTTATCAAAAGCTACTAAAGAAATCATGACTAACAGGGATAAAGCATGGAAACTCTGGCTTAAAAGCAAAAATATTTATGACCTCATGCACTATAAACAACTCAACCAATTCAAAAATGTGTCTCTAAAGACAAGCAGCACTATTTCTGGAACTACCAAACAAATAGGAAGAATAACCCTAAATAATTATGCCCCCCTGTTTATAATCTCTTGAACCTCAGCACTAAACCTAACCCATGCATATACCACAACAAACCCCCTGAACAAATTGCAAGCACTTTCAAGTCCTTCTTCACACCATTCCCAATATCACTGCTAGTTTTTCCCTTCCCCTCCCTAATAGTTCTATTTCTGCATCCCTCCCTTCTCCCCCATGTCTCCCAAACTACCTTAATTTCCCTTAGTCATAGCTTACAACAGGCTAATCAACCCTTTTTCAGTCTCTCTCTGACAATATTCTTAAGTGTTTCACTGTTACAGTCATCACCTGTGGTTTATCTCTGCTGTGGTAGCCTTCGGCCAGCCCAAATACCAGAATTAGTGTTTTTCTGCGTCTGCTGCAGTTACGTGTTGACTGACATCAGGTCGTCAGTGCTATAACGCAAGGGAGCCGATGCCATTACATCAATTGTACTTGCCATGGAACTCATAGGAGAAGCAGTTCACAAGTGTGTCGATCAGTCACTACCAGAGTTCGAATTTTCAGCTGGAAATGTCTAAAGCTAAGTACCCTGTTGGGGTTTCTTTTTTCTTGCACTAACCAATGTCAGAAAAAGTTAATGCCTGTGGAAAGCAGATCCCACACCGAGACTTCCATTCATACTGCATCACTTGTTTAGGCCCAGACTATGACGTCACCTGTTGCCAGTTCTGTGCCCTCTTCAACACAAGAACCATTCGTCATAGAGCTCTTATCATAGATAGGTATTTTCATCTTCCATCTTTGAATTCCAAAATGGCATCCGTCAGTCAGCAATCCATAGACATTCCAAAAAAAAGTAGAGATAAAGATAGAGACAGACCACACAAGGCTAAGCCTTCCAACAAAGCTACAGGTACACAGGTTGTCAGTTCTCCAGAATTCAGTAAGGCGCTTTCGCAGTCCCTGATGCCTGATAAGATATCTATGCAGGCCTCTACTGAGACCCTTTCAGATTCTGGTATGCTGCAGAAATCTTCTTCATCTTCCATGCCTTTGGTCATCCCTGCCTTGGTTGGGTCCAGAGCTGCGACGCAGGCACCAGCTTCCGAGGAGGCCTCTCGCACTACTGATTCTAGACAGCAACCGACGTCCTCCCATCCGTCTACCATTCTCTCAGACTGATGGATTCTCTTAGGCCTAGAAGCCAAGCCACTCCTAGGAAATCTACCTCTAGTCTCCATCTTACTCCTGCTCCACCTCCCCAAGCATAAATGCTTAAGATAGTGGAGGATCTTATCAGGTGTAGTCAGGCGACATCTTCTAAAAGGAAAAATACACCCTTCTCCTGAAATACTGTCAGAACAGGATTCTGAGGAATCTGATTATTCAGTTTTTGAAGATGAGCAATAGACTCTTACTGCTTATGAAGACTCAGATTCAGAGGAATCTATTCCTTCTGCCTCCCCACCAGAAGACCTTTCCTTTGGGGAAAACCTTCACACCCTCAGGGAACATTTCCACTGGAAATCTCAGGACTTCCCTCAGTCTAAGAAAAGACTAAGAGAGTTTCTAGACCTAAACCAGCACAGATCCCTGGCCATCCCCCTATTTTAGAAGTGGTGGATGATGTTTTCCATGAATCCAGCTTAGCTCCTGATGCCCTCCCACCTGCTCCCACTAATTTGACAGGTATTATAGAGTGCCAAATTCTCACAAATACCTGTACAGAATCCTGCTGCAGACCTGGAGGTCATTACACAGGGACCAAAAGGAGCTAAAGTTAGTTCTGCAAAGAATCCTATCCCTTCTGACAAGGAATCCAGAGCTCTGGACAGATGGGGTAAAAAAGTATACACCTCTGCAACCTTAGCTATTAGAACACTCAAGTGTCAGTTGAATGTTAAAATATCAATAACACACTTTAGAACTATTAAAACAAAATATGTCTTCCTTTCCTGACTGATTCTAAAGAGTTAGCATATTCTACTTGTCAAGAGGCCAACAGTCTTTGCACTGTGGATATGATACACTGGAAGCCTCGAGCAGGGCAGTGGTGTCAAGATCTGTTATTAGGACACTTGCATGGTTGAAGGAACAACCTCTCCCTGATCATGCCAAGTCTAAATTACTTGATGCACCCTTGAATAAGGACCGTTTATTTGGAATTAAAGCAGAAGTGCTTAAAAAGATGGAAGACAAAGCAAAATCTATACAAACAGTAAAAGATTTCTTTCAGTTCCAACCTCCCAGGTTCAAGAGGAATTTCCCCTCTAAGCACTGGTCCTTTCCTGCACCTACTAGACAGGGGCAAGGTAAGCCCTGCAGGGACAGATCACCAAGGACTGTATCCCAGGGACAGCAGAGAAATAAACAGTGGACCTCCTCCACTAAGGCAGGGAGCTCTAAGCAACCCCTCTATGGAAAAACTACTCAATAACTCCCTCTCCCCCCTCTGCCCTCCTTTCACTCAGCAAAAGCTAGGAGGAAGGCTCTCCCTCTGCAAGGAAAATTGACCTTTTGTAACAAAAAACCAATGGGTCTTAAAGATCATTTTTCAGGGATACAAATTCTCTTTTAACGAACTTCCAATTCCAAGCGGGTACCCAGAATTACATCCAAATCAATGTCCAGAGGCATTAAAATAAGTCCTGTTCCCTCAGACCAAAGAGGCAAAGGTTTTTATTCCAGACTATTCTTTGTTCTCAGACAAGAGGTCACTTAGCGCCCCATTTTGGATCTATCCATTCTGAACACTTCCCTGGTGGTCTCCAAATTCAAAATGCTAACTTTTCAGCAGCTGCTACCTATGCTGACAAAAAATGCCTGGCTAGTGACCCTAGACCTAAAGGATGCCTACCTCCACATCCCCATAAGGGAATCATGAAGGAAATTCCTGTGCTTCAGAGCAGGCTAACAATAATTTCACTTCTCTGCACTACCCTTTGGCTTATCTACTGCACCCAGGGTATTCACCAAATGCTTAGCCCCGGCCATAGCATTTTGCAGACCGAGAAATATTCAGATTTACCCTTATTTGGACAACAGCCTCATTCAGGCAGAGTGCAAAGAAAAGCTGCTGTAGGACCTCCCCTTTGTCAAAACCATCCTAACCTCCTTAGGGTTCATCATCAACGGAAAAAAATGAAAGCAGACTCCCTCCAGAAGAGTCATTTTCCTGGGAGCACTGCTGGACACATCACCCCAAATGGCCTTCCTATCACCAGAAAACCAGAGCTTCCTGCTGCTCTACTTTACTTAGCTGGCTTCCAGAAATCACCTCACAGTGGGGAAGTTCCTGCAAGCTTTGGGGTACATGGCATCTTGCATCCTTCTAATTCCTCTGGCCAGGCTCCACATGAGGAAACTTCAGTGGTATCTAAAGAACCTTTGGTGTCAGCACTCCTAGCCTCTAGAGACCCCTCTCCCTTTGATCGCCTGTATAAGGGCTGAGTTTCTCTGGTGAGCAAGGGCTTGTGCCAAGAACAAGGGTCTCCTCTTCATCCTCCTCCCTACTGGCCAGACCATCACCACCGATGCCTCAAACATGGCTTGAGGTACTCACCTGGCAGGAAAGTGCACCCAAGACCTTTGGGATGCCCAGCACCTTCTTTTACACATCAACCAGAAGGAAATGATGGCAGTACAAAAGGCCCTGATATCCTTCAAATCCCACTTCAAGCCAGGGGTCCTCCTTATCAAAACAGACAACACCACTGTAATGTGGTACATGAACAAACAGGGAGGGACTCAATCTTAAACTCTGTGCAGGCTAGCCATGAACCTCTGGCAGACAGCCTCCTCCATGGGATTGCATCTAATAGCCCAGTACCTACTAGGGATCAACAACTCTCTGGCAGACCACTTAAGGAGAAACTTGCTGGACCCCCACGAATGGCAGCTCCACAGAAAAATCTTTTTTGCAAGTCACTCAGGAGTGGGGAACTCCGGAGGTGGATATCTTTGCTTCGCACTTCATTCACCAGTTGGAAAAATTCTGTACCAGGGAGTATCGCCACCTAGCGTGGAAGGTTGATGCTTTGACCTTCCCCTGGAACTCCTTCTTTGTGTACGCATTCCCTCCTCTGCCTCTTAGCCCCAAGGTACTGATCAAGGTAAGGAAGGAGAGGACAAAGGCCATCCTCATTTGTCCAGCTTGGCCCAGGTAGCATTGATACTCCTTACTGCTCAGCCTGACATCTCAGCCTCCCAGGCAGCTTCTCTTCATCTCAGACCTCTTGATTTAGATGGGGGGATGCTGTACCCAGACTTGCAGACTCTCAAAATGACAGCATGGCTTATACCCTAAAAGCAAACAAGAGTTCCCTGTTAAGCAAACAGGTCCTAGATATTATCACAGAGGCCAGGAGACCCAGCACCAGAAAATCCTGTGCAGGAAAATGGAAAAGATTCTGCTCCCTGAACCAGTCCTGAGGGGGCATTTCCTCACATCCTTCTATCCCTCTTATCCTGGACTTTCTAGAGGACTTACTAAATTCTGGCCTCTCCTTCTCTTCTATTAAAATCCATGCCTCAGCCATTTCAGCTCATTTCAGTACAGATCCTCCCCTGTTCTCACATCCTTTGATTAAGCAATTCCTCAGAGGGGATTCGAATATCAGAGCTCCCAGAAGGCCACCAACACCAGTCTGAGACCTGAATTATGTTTTGGCAACATTAACCTTACCACCCTTTGAATCTGCTACTTCAACAGAACTAAAATACCTCTCCTGAAAGACAACTTTCCTGCTAGCTATCACCTCAGCCAGAAGGGTTTCAGAACGTCAGGCATTGATGGAAATTGAAACCTTCATCATTTTCCATGCAGATAGGGTCTCCCTGAGGAATAACTCCTTCTTTATGCCCAAGGTGGTATCTGATGTGACTCTCAACCAAGCCATACATCTACCCACCTTCTTCCCTAACCCTCAAAATAAGGGGAAAGAATTCTACACTCACTAAACATGCACAGACAGCTCAGATACTACCTAGTCTGTACTAAAGCCTTCAGGAAATCAGACCAACTGCTGGTCAGCTTTGCCCCAGGGGCAGAGGAGAAACCCATTTCCAAAAAAACCTCACCAGATGAATATCACACTGCATCCATTTCTGCTACAGATTTCATGGGAAACCTCCCCCTAAGTCTGTTTGCAGCCATTCCCCTAGGGAGGCCTCCACTTCTACAGCATTCCTCAGAAGAGTTCCCACCAGGGACATCTTGGAAGCTGCCACATGGACTTCTGTCCACACCTTTACTAAGCATTACCATCTTCCTCTTTTGTGTAAAGCTAGGACAGGGTTTGCCAGTGCAGTTCTGCAGGGCATGCTGACCCATGCCTAGGTTTATTACTAATCCTACCACCCTTATCCTCAGCTTTGAGAATCCTCCCACAGGTGATGATGGCAACAGTGAAACAAGAAGAATATAGTACATTTGTGTACACTTACCATAAATGTAGTTGTTCGAGTCTATTCACTGTTGTAGTCCTGGTTTCCTTCCCTCCTTCCCTGTTATAGCCTCTTTTCTTAGGGAGACATAAGCTTCTTATGGTAGTTTTTTGCCACCAGGTCACTCTTACCATATTTCCTGGGGCTCTTGACTAGTTAGGGCAAGAAAAACTGATGTAATGACATCGGCGTCCTTGCTTTATAGCACTGACGACAATGTCAGTCAATAAGTGGCTGCAGCCAACGCAGAAAAATATTGACTCTAGTATTTGAGCTGGCGAGGGCTACCAAAGCATGGATAACCCATGGCTGATGACTGCAACAGTGAATACACTCGAACATCTACATCTATGGTAAGTGTACACAACTGTATATTACCACCTCTTTCATAAAAAAACTTCTCTTGAAACTAAAGTCATTACCCTAAATCAATTAAAATGGCTGGATCTCCCCCACTACCTCCTTCTCCTTCAACTCACATTCATTCACAAACTGATTCATAAGCCTCAGAACTGCCATGCTCTCAGTTCCTTATTCTCTTTCTGTAATCCTGCTAGGCCTAGGGTTACCATATTTTCTTGTACGAGAAAGAGGACGATAAAATATGTGCTGGTAATATACCAGCACATATTTTTTCACCCTCTTAGGGTTGTTCTTGACTAGCCGGGTCGGGACAAAAGGTCTTTCACACTAGGTGAAGACCAAGAAGACAATTAGCTCTGTGTTTGGTGATTTATGATTGGCCCCTATGCTGGCATACGAGCCAATCAAAAACTCAAACAGCAGACCGTCTTCTGTTCAATGCGGAACATCAGGCAGTTCAGCATTGAACAGAGCTCCATTTTTCACATTTTTTAATTGGCTCATATACCGGTATATGAGCCAATCAAAAACTCACACAGCGGACCCTCTTCTGTTCAATGCTGAGCATCAAGCAGTTCCGCATTGAACAGAGCTCTGTTTTTCTATTTTTTTGATTGGCTCGTATACTGGTATATGGGGCCAATCAAAAAAAAAAAAAAAAAAAACAAAGCAGAGGAAAGAGGAAATAGGGACGTCTGGTTTTTTGAAAAGCCCAGACAAATCACAGAATTTTCAAAAACCGCCCAGATGCCTTGTCAGGAGCCCAAAAAGAGGGCATGTCCGTGGAAACCCAGACTTTTGTAACCCTAACTGGACCCTTAAGGTCTGAACACTAATATCTCCTCCAAGTTCACAAACCCAAGTTACCCATAGGTCAGCTGTTTTACTCCTGGAGTATTGCTAGAACATGGAATAGTTTATCTCTGTCTATTCATCTATTAAATTAACTACACAATCACGTTCTCTCTGGACATGTAACTGTTCAGTCACACACTCTGACATTACTTGACCCTCTAATTGAGTCTTTGATGATTCTCCTAATTCCTTCGTACTCTAGTCCCTAATTATTTATATTCTGCTCTGTACTACATTCCATGGTATTATTGTTTTTCATCTTTTGTTTATAATTTGACTTTATACAATCTCTTTTTGATTAACTATGTTTGTGTTCGTTGTAAGACATATGTAATTTCTATGAAACATTTGCATTTTGTATCATCTTTCTTGCTACCTGTATATTCCTTTTCCTTGCTACCTGTATACTCCTTTTGTTACTCTCCTTGTGCCAGAGCTTTTCTCCCCAGGCCACCACTGAAAATGGGCTTCCTGGGCCCAATGGACTTTCCCTGTAAAGAAATGGCAATAAATAAATAAAATAATAAAATAAATATGATGCAGCTGTTTATACCGTATTTCTTATATAGCAAGTAGTTTCTTGTTGTTTTTCTTCTTCTTGACATTCCTTTCCTCTCATATTCCACCACTATTAGTCTTTTCATATCGCTAATCAGGCTTGCTTATTTACTGAGATATTTATTAGTGTGCTGTGTTTTTGAGTATGGTAAACATGTGAAATGTCAGGCTGAATGACTGACAAAATATACTTGTATTTATCATGTCTGAAATTAATATTTATTGGAATATCCCCTTTTCTCTGACTTATGACAACCTTAGAGATGGTATATATAAGTTTTTTTTTGGGGGGGGGCTTTCTCTCCAAGTGGAAGGGTGCAGGGGTCTGGCACCCTCAGATAACAACTTTAGAGAAGAGCAATGTTTGAAATTAGTTTTTTTTATGCAGTTTCAGTCTTTTTTTGGTCTGTTGGCACTTGGCATTATGAGTGTCGACATTTCTCTAGGAAAGCTTTGGCTATAGATGTTTAAATATTAGATACTTAGATAGTAGCATTGATCATTTTTAAATATTTAGATATTTTATGTGTAAATAAGTTTTTTTGCAGTGTTTAACTGTTGGTGGTAAGATGGAAAAGTATTATTACATATTAGTTTACTGAGAAAGTCCGACTTGGAATAAAGCCATTTTCAGCAAAGGCCTGGGGAGAAACACTCCTGATGCATGTCTTTGTAATGTGGGAGAAAACCGGAAGAAGCACACACAAATGCAGAGAGGGCATGCGGACTCCACACAGACGGTACCCCAGCTAAGAATCGAACCTGAGAACCTCTTGCTATGAGATGACAATGCTACTGCTGCACCACTTCTCCATCCGCAGTAGACCAACTTTAAGAAATGAATCATGTACATATACAAAATTCCACTTCAGGACTCAACCTATGTATCATACGTCTAGGAGTTCTGCATTAATCCATCATCTGCAAAATATGTGCCTGATTTTGACTTGGATCTTTGATGGGCAGGAGGAATTTTAGATCCACAGAGGCCATCTACTCATTTTAAAGGCCTCTTTTTGCCAGATCCAGAAGTTTCCAAAGCCAAAATGTCTTCCAACAGATCTTCAAATGATAAGGAGTTGGACCTGAAAGAGAGTATCTGTGCTTCCATGGCTCCTACCCCAGTGTTAAATGTCCCAAGGCTGAAACAGCATGAGGTGTGAACACCTAACTATACTTCTGCAGATCTAGAACTCATGGATCCAATCACCATTCTTGACTCTCCAAGGAAATCCACTTTAAAGAAATTGAACTACCCATCTTCCAGGTCTTCCTCAGCTCCTTCTATGCAATCCTTCAGGTCTTACAACAGTACCTCAGAAGCAGATGCAGAAATTCCTCAAAATGCAAATTGAAATAGGAAAAATGCTACTGCCTTTGGCTCGAGATAGTTGGAATTATCCAAATTACTTCAATTCTTGCTCTCTCACCAGTCTGCATTTTGGCCACACTTACTTCAAATCCCTTGTTCCTCCTGAATCCTGTGGCCAAGGTGCTAAGCTTCCATTATTCTTTAACTCCAGGGAATATCATTCTGAGTCATTCACCTCTGGCTTTCTTGGATCTGATTGAGGCTCAAACCTGAAGTTTGGATTGATATGTTTGTTTCCTCTAGTGAGGCCATTGCCCTCTGCTCCATTAGCGATGTTAGCAATGTTTGCCTTTGAATCCTCAGTGTTGATTCCCTCATTAGGGCCTACTACCTTCTTGGGTTTGGGGGTTCCAAAAGTGATAACATCTGCTTCTCTGAAAGGAGGATTGAATCTGTCAGTTGGAGCAGTGTCTTTGGATTCTATGAAGATTAGTTTCACCCTCAAGGTGTCGGGGAGGATTATTTTCTCACCCAAGAAAATGGATCCACAGGCACCATTGGTCACAGTCCAACTTATTTTCAACAGACATCCAACAGTTGATCTGTTGGCTTCAAACCAACTACAAAAAAGCAGAGACGGTCCTCTGGGAAGTCAGGTGACACATCCCCTGATTTTACAAAAGGAGGACGTGTAAGAGAAAACACCTAGATTCTCCATCGGATTCCCCCATCTCTGATTTGGTGTATAGAGAAGGATCTCTACAGCCCTCCCCCCAGAAGACATCTATTTTGGCAAACCTTTAGAACTGATGCACAAGAGTGGAGCTATGAGGTCAATTGCCAACCCCTCTCAGGATAAGGAAGTATTGTTTGAAGCTTATGGAACAACACAGTCTACATCCTGAGTGGCCCCGCCAGTAGATAAGTTAATTGACTTAGCAGCTAGGAGTTCATGGCAAGAGGTCAACATCCGCAAGGTAGTCCCCAGTGAACAGGACATGATCCCCCACACACACACACACACAAAAGAGAAACAGTATTAGGCCATATCCCTTGCAGTAGACTACATCATTGTGACAGCAGCTACTAAATGCTACTAAATGAGAACTTTTGAAGATTCTGCCTCCATCTACCCAGTAAGTAATCCAAAGCAGTGGACAGACTGGGTAAGCAGACATATGCTTTGGACACATTTGTGCTTTTGGCCCTGAGCTACTGCACACATATGGACAGGTTTCAGAGAGCTGTGTTTAAACAAATATTATCTGCTTTAAAAAAGCCACTGATGGTAGAATCAAAGAAGCATCTTGAGGCTACTCTGACTACCATCTCCAGCATTATGAATCTTTTCATGCATCTAATGCATAATGTGGATAATGAAGTGGCCAGGGCAGCTGTGACTCACTTAGCCATGAGACATCATGCTTGGCTGCTCCATTTGATTTAATGGACAATTTTGAAGCATGCTTCACCAATGCCCTGTTTGACTGGTAATCTTTTGGCCAATTTGTGGAAGAAAACATGAAGAAGAGTGAGCAAAATAGTGAAAATATCTGCTGTTGGAGTCAAGTTTGAGTATACATGTTGACCTTTATAACAGAAACCAAAAAGAGCCTTGTTCTCTCTGGTTTGTAAAATCTAGACATCAGTTTGACTTACCCTTGGAGAAGGTAGCAGTGGCAGAGGTGGTACATTAACTGATGCAGGCCCTGTGGCTGAGGATGTTCATAGAATTATGGGCCTTTCTCTGACAAGAAACTCCAGAACCCATTTAGTTCTGCCTGACTGCTCCACTCTACCTCAGGCTGAATGAGTAGATGGTCTCTGTGGATCTTCAGAATACTTATCTTCACATAAAGTTAACAATAGAGTCCAAAAGATTATTACACTCCCACACTGTGTAGGATTCAGTCATTACTGATTCAGAACTCTGCAATTTGGTATCTCTACAGCCTCTAGGATGTTCACCAAATGTCAATTCATCTGTGACTCCAGCAATACAAAATGTTTCCTTACCTAGATGATTAACTCCTGCTTGCTTCCTCAATGGAGTCTCTTCAGCAGTCCAGAGGTTATCATCTTCATTTTGCAAGTTCCTGGACATACCTGTAAACCTGCAAATGTCCAACCTGATCCCAACTCAGAAAATAGTATTCCTGGGGCGTCAATTGGATACCGCTCTTTCTGTTTTTTCCCTCCCACAGGACAGAAGTCAGACCTTAGAATCTGTAGTCAAACATGTGTTACTCAGTAGCCCTGCTATGGTACCCATGTTTCTCATAGTTCTAGGCTTGATGGGCACTTCAATACTGATGGTAAATTTTGCTTGCTTCAGTCTCAGTGGTTGCACAGATTTCATCCTCTTTCCAAGACCATAATCATTACAACATCCTGTGAAAAGCAGTGGTGGTTACAATTCCTAATACTTTAGGAAACAGTTTCAGATCCCCCTCCTAGTAGCAATAGTGACCACAGATGCATCCCCCTTGGGTGGAATGGAGAGGAAACATTACGAAGAGAGAGAGTGGCCCAATGTCTATGGATGGTCAAAGTGGCCAATCTTCATGCAAATGTTTTAGAGATGAGAGCAGTCCTCCTAGTTTTTCAGGAACTTCAGGACTGTCTTCCACAGGGTATGATATCTATCCAAACAGACACCATGACATTACTTTGGCACATCAACAAACAAGAAGGAGCCAAATCTTACCCTTTGTCAGGAAGCTATAAGTGTCTGACAATAGACAACAGCCTCACACATCTCTGGGATACTCATCTGCCTTGCAGATAGGCAGAGCAGGGATTCTACTAATGCCTTACCAGTGGACCTTCAAGCCAGTGTCAGCCTAGAAGATATTCAGTCATTTGGACATTCCGTGTTAAGATCTATTTGATACTTTACTCGCCCACTCACACACAAACCACCACCAAGTGCAGGAGCTATTTTGCCATGGTCCCTCTGAAGGACAACCACTAGGGGATGCTCTGTCTCAGTAATGCCCTGCACCCAATTTCTTTACACATACTCTCCCCTTCTCCTGGTATCTAGATTTCTGCAAAATGCTTTGAACTGCAGTGCAATAATTATCCTCATAGCCCTCATTTGGCCCAGAAACATTTGTTTTCCTATTCTAAGGCCAGACTTGAAGGAGCCTTCCTGGCTCCTGTGTCCAGTACCAGAATTCCCACCCCTCCATTTTGAAATTAATTGCTTTATTTATTTAATTCCAGTAATGACTAAGGACGATTTTCTTCCTAAAATGTCATCAGAATTCGAACATCCTCACAAAAAGCTTCAACTTGGAAGACATCTCATAGCAAGTGGAAAAGATTTGTTTCATGGGCTTGCCCACAAAACATTGACCCTTACTCTGCCCCTGTCTTGGCCATCATGTGTTTTCTTGCACCTCTTTTTGATTCAAGTTCTAGTTTCTCCACCATCAATGTCCATTTGGCTGCTATTCTGAATTTCATGCTGGCTTTCAGGAATGTTCTCTAGCATCTCACAAACTATTCAAGGCATTTCTGAAAGACAACTTCTTATTAAGACCACTGATGAGAGATCCAGTTCCTCCTTGCGACCTGAATTTTGATCTGAAATCTGTCACAAATCCTCTCATTGAGCCAGTATCTTCATCAATGTTCAATGTTTAAATATCTTTCTTGGAAAACTACTTTTCTTGCAACCATCACTTCTGCAAGAAGGATTTCTAAACTCCACACTCTTCTCCACTACTCCTTATTTGATTATCAGTAAGGACAGGTTGTTTCTAGAGGCAAGCCCTACATTTATCTCCAAAGTGGCTACTGAGTTAAATGTTTCACCATCCAACCATCTACTGGTCATCATTCCAAGTTAAAGAAACAAAGGAGAGTGCTTATTGCATAGCTTGGATGTACATAGAAAATTGTGTTTTTACTTTCACAAAACACAGTCATTGAGAAAGGATGAGCAGCTTTTTATTTCTTTCACTCCAAATAAATTGGGAAATGATGTATCCAAAATATCAATTTCAGGATGGTTATAAGACTGCATCACATTTATTTATACACTTTACAACAAATCTTTTTTCTGATAAACCAAGAGCTCATTCTACTACAGTCATGGCAACTTCTACTGCCTTTTTCAGAGCCTACTCCCTAGATGATTTATGTGAGGCTCACACTTGGTCATCCATATATACATTTGTCAAGCCTTACAAATTGGACTGTACCTCCAAGTCTAAAACATCATTTGGTGCTACTATCCTGAAAGGCCTCTTACCATGATGCCACATGGGGTATCCATAGCTTGGTATTATGACCCACATCAGATCAGATGGACTGAATGACTTGGATATGCAAGTTATGTACTTACCATCATGATAGACCCTTTCATTCCAGTCTGTCTGATATGATAACCCTCCCACCTTTCTCCCTTCCTTGTTTATAAGGCCTAAAGGATCCTAACATTAGAGTTCTTCTTGGTTGCATAGATTAGTTGTGTCTACATCTTATGGCATCAAAGCAAGATCTGCTGCAACTAGGGGAAGAGGTGGATTATGGGAATTCTTAAAGGTGCTTGAAGCTGTAGCACAGATACTACAGAGTCAAATCCAACAAATGGCTCAAGGATTTGAATGTCATATTGTACAGAACTGAATGAAAAGATATATTATTATGGTAAGTAAATAACCTTTGGTTTTTAGGCTAAAATTTGTTTAGAAGCACCTCAAGACATGTATATTCTTGATGGATATTGAAAGACAGTTCCTTACAACTCTCACTTTGTATGCTTCTCTGGCATCACCATTCCTGATACTATAACACAATGTAAGTGCAATTACCAGAGGAATATTGATTTTGGAATGTTATTGGAATGTTTTATCTGAACATTGAATCTTTCTACAAGAAAGTATCTTATTATGTCCACTACCAAAGCAGAATCACATTTTGCACAGAAGAATGTCATTAGTATACTTTTGAAGAAAACTGAACTTTCTGCGGTTCAGAAGGATAGGAAGTATAATGCAGAAAAGATAATGGGAACAGCTACATGTGTCATTTCCCTCTAGAAAGGGGAAAATGTTTTGCTTTGTAGTAAAATACTGTATAAATTCTAATTAACAGCTGTACAGATTACATTATTTGGCACCTATGTCCTTTTTATTTTGCAGATTTTTATAATAACATTAAAGTTGGATTTTGAAAGGTTTGTTTGCTTCTTGTGATATTTTGTATGTTTAGCATAAGTAATTGAACATTCAAGTGACTTTACTTCAATTTCAGTAGCACATTTCTCGCAATAGCTAGACTGGTCTCAAGCTTTAAGTTTTTCACTGAAAAATAAAAAGTTATTTCCAAATCACAGTTTCATTTCCAGTGGTGGGAAAGTCAGAGGCTTTTTTTTAGTATATGCCAATCCTTGGAACAATAAGATTGATCTGTGGGAAGTTTTGTTTTGTTTTCTAGACTGACATCTATTGTTAGAAAGCAAAGCAGCGTTCTTTGTTGACTGAGATCTCTGTGGAAGCTTATTAAGCAGCCATGCTCTTTCATGGTTTGGATATGCTGTAGAGCCTGGCTTGTCCCACTACCTGTTGAGCCTTAATCACTGTGGGATGTTTTTATGTTCTTTGCACCATTAGATCTGCACTTTTTTCTGACTCCATGGGCTGAAGATTTTTAAGTGCTGAGTAGATCTTTGTGTACTTAGACTTTGTTTTCAGTTACTAATTATGGTGTCTGCAGGACTGTCACTTCAAGGCTGTGCCTTACATCAAGCAGACTATATCCCTGTCCTTCTAGTTTGATTACAAACTCCTTGAATGTTCTGGAACCAGTGGTTAATCATAACTTGAAATACTTCTTGAGGTCGTGGGTCTTTCTATCTTTCCAGTAGGAAGCATTAGTATTCCCAATCCTCAAGAAGGCATCTTTAGATCTGAATATTACTGACAGTTTTTGCCCAGTTTTGAGCCTTCCTTTTTGGGTATTATTATTAAGAATGACTTCTATGCGTATCTTCACATTTGGCAGTCAGTGAACTTATTCCAGATTGTGCACTCATCTTAGTACTAAGATTGCTAAACCTCCACACTTTTTCCCATTCTGTTTCTGCATTTGACACTGTGAGTATAGTAATCAAACAGTTTTGTTCTTACTGTAGTATTTCATCTACCACATTAGATTTGTTTGCCTGCTATGGTCTTGTACAGGAGTTTCTGGTCTTGTCTTCTCTCATTCTTATTGACTGGACTGGGTATTATCCCATGGTTTGATCTTCTGTCTTTTGCTTTTTGCTGTGTTCATGCTGTCCATTTGTGATCTTATTAGAAGGAGTGGTTTGGCATCTTTGTTATGCTGAAAACACTTTGCTTTATCTCTTCTCATGACAAAGCATGTCACAAACACATATTCCTTACCAGGCAACTGGAAGTCATTCGTAGTTGACTTGCTAAGAATCATTCAATCTATGTACATTGAAAACTTAACCTTAGAATATACATGCAGTTCCTTCACCTTACCAATTCCATCATTTATTTTGTATGGTACCAGTATGTTTTATTATGTGTCAAAAGTGCATGCACTTGGTGTTGTCTTTAGTAACCAGCTTATGCGCACTTCTCAGTTGTCCAGGTTACATAGTTAGTTAAGTTAGAACTGCCAGTGGCACAAAATTGGACCATGTGCAAGTCAGATTACTTTGCTATATGCAAATGTATACTCTCCCATATAGCAATCTAGTTTTTTGTGAAAATAATTAAATTTAAAGATTTTTTTTAAATAAAGTAACATCGAGTTCCACAGTATGGGATCAACTAACTTATAAAGTAATTTCTTTTCTTAGTTCTGCTGAGATTAGCAATGTCTTGAGAACCTCTGTATTTTAGATTACTAGATACTAGACTTTTCTCTTAAAATACATTTTAAATTGGATCTTAATTCATCATCTTTGTTGACCTTGTAAGCTAGGTACAGTTTTCCTCTAATGATTCTGTAAAACTGCTGAACAGATTCAAGTGTTTTAATCTTTCTTCATAACTTAATTTGTTCAAATATTTATTATTTTCTGTATCTTCTCTGAATCATTTCAGTGATAATTAAATCAGCTACGTATAATGCAAAAACATTAAACTCTATTAAACTGATGATCTAATCATTGACTTATACAAACATTTTAAGACTTTTGGATCTCTTGTTTGTATGATACTAAGACTTAAGTCTATCTTCTTCATAGCCCTTGCTCTTAATTATTGATAGTGTTTCTTAAATGTAAAGTCCTTGCTAACTGTGATCCTTAGATCTTTTGTATGATCTACCATCTCCAATATGGCACCTCTGGGTTTTATTTTTAGATTTACAATATCATCAAATAAAAAAAAATCATACATTAATTACAATTGAAAGTCAATCCAACTGATGTTGCCCAGTCATGAATGTCTTACAAATATCGATCCAGGTCATCAGTGCCACTTGTGCAGTTTAGCTCTGCTCTTATTTTGCAGTTGTCTGTGTCTAGAATCCTCAAAACTCTCAGTTGCAATTGCTTGAAGATGAGGTGCACCAGTCGTCCCTGACACTGTATGAGCAGATCCAGAGTGTGAAGAAGTTAGTGGTAATTCTTCTTGGCGAATTCCATTATAAAGAAGAACCAGCTATGCCTGGGCCAAAAGGGGGTCACTACAATGACCTTTGGTAATTCTTTCTGAATCTTCAGAAGTACTTTGTATATAAGTAGAAATGCATAAAGGAACATTCCCATACAAGGCAATGAAAATGCTTCTCTCTTTCAAGCATAACTGCAAGGATATCTCAATTAGATTTTTTTCTAGCTATCTATTTGAAAGGAGGTGAACCCGATCTGCTTAGTCTGCCTCTCACTATGCTTTTCTCTGAAAGGATGTATGAGACTTAAAGCATCAGAGAATTTTGTAGGGCTTGCTCCCAGGCCATCTTTGCCAAACAGCAAAGTGGGTATGACCTAGTACCATCTTGCTTGTTCATTTAACATATGACTGTAATGTTGTTTGTGACCACTAAAAGGGGATGTGAAAACCATAAAATGTGAATACCTTTTAAGGCCTGAATCACTGCTAATATTTCATTGATGCTCGTGTGCTTTGTACCATCTGAAGGAAAGCACCTACCTTGCATTTGAACTCCCTTGGACACTGCTTCCTGTGTAAAATCTAATGAGTCTTATTGAACTGAAATCTAGAGGGAGAAGTGCATACCTGGATTCAGAGACATCTGCCCTTTCACCATTGTAACTCTTGTTTCACAAATTCCAGCACTAATACCTGGAACTGTATGGGATACAGGTGTTGGGGCCCATATTTTTTAAAATACAATTGAATCTTTGTCTTATGGAGTTTCATTGTCATGAGGATCATTGCTGCCATGAAGCCTAGAATTTTGAGAAAATCTATTGTGAAAACAGTTTCTTGAAAAGAGAAATCCCTGACAATGTTCTTATAAGTTAGGTCTTTGCCTTGTTGTAAAAAAGTAATTATTTTTCTGTGTTTATCATGCATCCCGCAAAGACAATTCTTTGAGAGGGTTTGAGATAGGACTTTTGTAGGTTCAACTTGAAGCCCAGATGAGCTAGAATGGTCAAGATCTTGTATAATAATTCTAATCCCCTGTAAACAGACTCTGCACAAATCAGCAAGTCAGCTAGATAAGTGGAAATGTGGATACCCTGGGGCCTGCACTATGTAACCAGTGGAGCCAGCACTTTGTGAATACTCAAGGCATAGCAAATAGCTCAAAGGATACAGCAGAAAATTGATAATGTAAGCGAGAATGACAGCAAACCACAGATACTTCCTGATGGTGGGAGAAATTGGAATGTGATGATAAGCAACTTTCATATCTAAAGTGACCACAAAACAGTGGTCCAGAAGAAGGGGTAGGACTCTTTGCAGGGTGATAATTTTTAATTTCTTTTAATGTCAGAATGGTATTTAGATAAGATAAATTTGATGCTGGTCTCTATGAAAGCTTCATTTTTGATACTAAAACAATTCTGGAGTAAAATCCTTTTCCTTTTTGTGGTGCAGGAACTTATTGTATAGCCCTTTTGGTGTCAACATGAAAAGGAGTACCAGAGACAGAACAGATGTATCTGGTCTGGCATGTGCAGTGGATTATCCTGAAGGGAGGAGGATTTTCTGTCCTCTGCCAAAAGTATCTTCTCTGTATTATTCTGAGCACCGTTTTGCCTGAGACTATTTGTGGTCAGGTTGCTGGGTTGAATAAAAACCTGGCAGGGAAAGTGAAAGGGGAGAAGGAAGAAGAAGAAGGGACTGGATGCTCCAGTCTTGGCATAGTCACTCATTATCAGGGGTTTGATCCTTTTTGAGAATTTGGTTTGGAAGCACTATCCTCCTGCCATTTCCTCTTGGTTCCCTGACTCTTGTTAGGCTGGCAATGTTGTTTGTTTTGCCCTTTGAAGTTGGACACCTTGTTAGGGGAGAACCTGGGAATATGAAACATCCTAGATACCCCATACATCATTTCACCTCTGTCAACTGCTGCTACCCAGCTTCTCAAACACAAATTCAGAATTCACACGAGGATTTAAAATCTAATTTTTAAATCCTAAGAAAATTTGTAGTTATATAACCAGGCATAACTTCTCAATATGAGAGAAGCAACTGCATTTCTAGAAATTTGTCCACACCTTCCTAGGCACATCTCAAAGCATGTCTCATACCTAGAAAAAGTCCTGTTCATATAACACTTATGTTCATCAGGCAAAGATGCACCAAAGTCATCTAAACTGTGAGCACATTGCAAAATAATCTTCCTCAATAAGAACATAAATTATGCAAATCGCTTATGCAGCTCCAGTTTGCTTCCAGTCAAACATGTTTCTAAGCCTTTCTAGCATATGTGGAAAGGAGAACAACTGCTTCAGTTTTGAACCTGTTCATCTTCCGAAGAATCAGATTGGATGGACTTAGAGTGTTTACTGTTGTCTGCATCAGAGTCCTCATTGAACTCTGTAGCCATAAAATACTCTCTAGAGAAGATAGCCCAACAATTGTCCTGAATAGAAGTATTAGCTGAGTGTAAAGCACTCTGAGCTAAGGAAACCACTGCAGTCCTATACATGGTAATAACCTGATTCTCTGCAGTGTGGTAAAGCTTTTATTTCTTCTTGCTGTGAGTAACACTAGTGAACAAAATATTTGGGAACAGAGTATTATGTCTGGCAAATGGTTTCTTACCCGTGGCCTCATCCAAGCCTAAAGAGTTTTGTTCTCCCATACCTGAACCAGGTAGTGGAACAACACAGAAGGATATGACTGAGCCCCATACCATAGAGAGCTATGTGCTCATGCCAGAAGGTGAAGGGAAAAAGGTTAAGTGATTTGCAGGCCGGCTTAAGGGAAAAAAAAAGATTTGCAGACTATAGGCTAAGGTATGTTTTCTGCTGAGTTTTTTCTTTTTAATAATAATAATTCGATTTGATGGGAGGGGGGGCAGCTGTATAAGGATTCATTAAGTCAGAGAAAGAAACACCATCAAGAATAATGCACTGATGCTATTAAGGGCTGATCAAGGGCAGTAATAACAGACCCCACAGAGCAAATAGGGATAAGCTGCATAAAATATAACAGAAACAGTTTAGATGTGCTAAGCCTTGTTCTACAACCTGCACAGTACAGTAGCCAGCAGTACATAGTCAGAGTACCAAGTAAAATCTTATGTTCAAACAGTGCCAAAATGTCAAACATATTTCCGTAAATCAAATAAAACTTTTTTTAAGACAGCACAACTAGACTTTTTCTTACGGATTCCTTTGTCAATTATGAAAAAAAATCCCTCATAAAATGCAAGTAAAGCAACTCATAAAAAAAAATTGCAGTTTAATGATAAGGATGGCTATAACAGTGGTAAAATGGTAGTAAATATATAAATTTAGAAAAAGGTAAAAAGGTGCATTGTTTTTCTGTCAGAACCTAAAAATTAAGCGGACGAATAATAGAAACAGCAAGTATAAATGAGGCAGTCCCTAGTGTTCCACAGATACCATAGAACCTTTGTTTCTTAATGCAAATCACAAAACACTTAAGAAAATCTGCATAGCTGCTTAAAAAAAGTATTACGCATACAGACAACATAGTAAGTTAGAATTTCCAGGGGAATTCATAGCAATAGTAAATAGCAAGTATGTTAAAATAAATCATTAACACACACACAAACACACACATTTTATATCTATATCTATCTATCTGTATATGTATGTATGTATATATATATATATATATATATATATATATATATTTATATAGTTCCCCTTGAAATTGTCGAATGGACAGAATGTCAACTCGATAATCTGTGAGTCAACAACATCAAAAGTTTAAAAGAGCGAACTCCTGGAACAGTGAATTTCTCCTCCGGTAAACTAACCACTTGGTCACCACTGACTACCTTTGCACTTTAGTGCGATCTAGGAGTTGGTATATTACGTAGGAGGGTGTGAGGGGAATAGCTCCCTACATGAGGGCTGCAGTGGGTGAAGACCCCCTCTTCGGTGGATTTAATTTGTTTAGTAATTTTTATCAGAGATGGCTAAGTGGTTAGTTTCCTGGAGGTGAAACTCGCTGTTCTGGGAGTTCGCTCTTTTAAACTTTCAGTGTTGTCATCTCATTGATCTGCAAGTTGACATTCTGTGCATTCAACCATTTAAATGGGAACTATATATATATATATATATATATATATATATATATATATATATATATATATATAGTTTTTTTTTCAATCTTTTAGCGCCAGCTGTAGGAATCCCACAGTTAAATCTCCTCAGCAGCTCAGCACTCTGCACTGGTGAGTAACAGCTCCCAGACTGATCCTATTGGGAACTTCTCTTCCTTATTATTATTATATACTTTTAATTAATTAATACACACACACACATATATATATATATATATATATATATATATATATATATATATATATATATATATATTCCTACAGCTGCCACTAAAAGATTGAATGACTGACTTTCAGTGATGGGTTACACTTCCCATGATGGGAATGGCTTAGCCAATCACCTATCACAGGGAGTCAGAGAAGGGGTTTCTGAGCTGTGGCACACTACCAGTGTAGTTTGTGCAGGTACAGAACTCATATGCCCCTGAGCTAGTGTGAAATTCAAAACATCTACTATTACAGATAAGTAGGACTTACACAACTGTACTAAATTTGACATGGTAGCACAGAATGGGGTCGTTAATATATCAAAATGTCTTGCAGTCCTTGCTGGGTGGCAGGACAAAAGATCATCAGCTCCGCAGTATGACACAGACTGTCATAGTAAATGAAATTCACTTGGATGAAAAGATGGTGAGACTTGGAGCAGTGCAGGTTTTAGGATGGGCTCGGTCTTCCACAATGTCTGTAAATTATGTGCTAGTAGGTCTGTAAACAAAATATTGCCTTTTTTGCTGACAACTCGGTATTATGAAACATTACTGATGAACAAGGAAGTACCAAAATGCTTAAAAGATGTGCGGAAGTGTGACAATGATCTAAGGCATTCAGAAATTTGAGTTGTTTTGCTACTAGAAGTAATGCAGTGCATTAACACATTTGACCAAGTTTCTGCTTTGAGAATCACAGAAGCTAAAGTTTATGCAGACAATTAAGTTCTCAATTTTCTCTCATAATTACAATAAATGGTAATTAGTATTACCATTTTGTTTACATACATTTTAAGTGACTTTGGATCCATGGTGCTGGCATTTGTCCATTTAGTCATTATAATATCCCATAATGCAATTCTCATAAATGATTCATAGCACCTGGGAATATCTGAATGAAAATAGAGTGAACTCATTATAAAGGTTCATTAAAGCTTGAATATAATTGAGTTTATCTGAATTCACTTTAAAAGTTACAAGTAGGAATAACAGTAGGAAAAATGCACATTCTACATTTGGTTTTAATTTCATTTTTGCAAAGCTTGAGCATCAGAATAGTTGATTGTGGGGACGATAATGGAAGAGGTAAAGTTTTTTATACAACTTTAGTGGCTGCACAATGCATTCAAGATTAGCTGCTTAGCTGTAGCAGGGATGTTGATCCTGACCAGCTGAGAGTGCATTGAGAGCTTCATAGCTGGGATGTCCAGTTCATATGGTGCACCCAGAGTTCAGCATAGTATGCTAGCAGAAATGTAAGGTTGTGAGAGCATGAATGTGTACTGAAAGTTTCTTTACATTACCTGCTTCTTATTTGTGGAGACATTTGCAGCACTCCATGTATTTTTTATGACTTTAAATATGTATCTGAAGTTGTGTAGACTTTGTGGCATAGAGGGATGGAGCCAGGACTGAAACACAGGTCACTGAAGTTCAGTTAGTGACCTAAGTACTGGAAAAGCTAATGAAGGGAGGCAGAAGAATAAAGTGATTGTGCATTCTCCTCTTTTGAGGGGGCATTAGAGGAGATGTGTTAGGGAGTAATGAGGTTGCCAAGCTTTTGATGGTGGCACCTTACACTACATTGATGTTCACAGTGGGCTGGCATGAAGAGGGGACCCCACATAGCCAATGCATCCCTGCTTTTGCAGGGCAGAGCTTTGAAGTGTCCTATTGGTTACATCTTGAGGATGGGTTTTCTGATAGGCAAGTCCACTCAGAAGTGTGACATTCACCTTGCAATATCCCTTTGCACTCCCTTATTCATTGCATTGCTGCAACATTAGAGAATTAGGCTGTGTACTGATGTACCTCATAGCACATAGAATGAGAGCCCTTATACTGGATAGCCTAACCCTTGGCCATAGTTATAGAGTGAACTGGCCAGTTGGGTGGCTGTGGTGAGAAGTAATGATCAGTGAGGATGAGCAAAAAATGAATTTATATTTGGTCAGAAAATATATATGTGAAGCCGCATAATAGTATTCATATCAGTTTTGTGTTGTAGTCTGAGTTTCTCAGTTGGTCATTCCTGACTGCTAAATCTGTATTTCAGTCTAAGTGACAACATTTTCAGCATGAAAAATGTGACATCAGGGAACCTTCTTGGCAGTTAGAGATTGGATAGTAGTCTCTTTCATTACAGTTTAGCATATTTCCTTAGGTGGTTCAGTGATTAGGGGCTACATAAACTATGCTGATATATGATATATACTATATGATATACCATGATATCACACGCTACAGTAGGATAGAATAATTAGTCCTCTGAATCAGATGCTTTTTTGTTTGCTTCTTACAAATTCAGATATAGAACCTGATGTTTGAAAATTACAATTTTTTGCATTTAATGCTTAAAGCAACAAAACCTTCTTGGCGTTCCTGTGGCCATCAAATAGTGACTTAAGACTTACATGGACATTGTCTGGACAGTATCAGTGATGACAATTTCTGCTATTACTATATTTGTCACGATTGGTTACTATGTATCTTATGAAATGTATTGTATTTCACCCAGGCTGTGCCTGTAAATGGTCATTTTTGATCAATGTACCACCCCAGTAAATAAGTAAATGTCAGTGATGTGATTTAGCCAAACCACACACAAACATCAAAGGGAAAAGCTCCTAGCCTCCCTCTCTGTCTGCCAACAAGATAGTGGAGGATGAGTATTCCATAAAAAGAAATAGTTGAGAGTATCCATCATACAGCCCCTGGTCTCTCCCAGAGTTAAAAATGCTAAGCCTTTCATCATCTAATTGTTGGCTCATATTCTGTTGCGTGAATTTGTAGATGCTGCCACTGTGAAAAGATTGATTACTGCTTGATTTTGTGTTTCTGCTTCACACGGGTTAGTTTTGTCTCATTTTCTTGGTGCAATTCACAGAATGATGTTTTCATTGAAGAGCATTCAGTAAACTTTAACCACATAGGGACCAAGCACACAACTGACATTGAGTACCTTTCCCATTGCATATTTTTCCCCTCCCATTACTCTTCAGTTTTAATATCATAACAGCTCATGACCACTTTAATCTCTTTCTGACTACCAAACGTTAACTACTTGTGTAATATTCACACATCAGTTACTCCAGGTTTACATTGCCAAACATGTTTTTTCAGGGAACTTCACCACAGTCATTACTTAAACAGTCCATTGGTTTCATCTGAAACAGGAATAAAAATGAATGCATGTATTGTAATTTAGCAGAATGGAAAGGGAGCAGATCTGCTTTTTTGTTGGTCTCTCCTGTTGTGTCCATATAGTTCAATGTTACAGAAGTGCAGAAATGTATGCTGTATTGGTTTTATTTCTGTAAAAGCCATTTTTTTTTCTATTTTTTCATTTCTTTCCTATTACAGAAATTTGATGCTGTCCTCTGGGCTTTATATCTACACCATCTGAAGATCTTCTGTTTCTCCATTTATAGAAGGATGACTTTCGGTGAATAAAAAATTGAGTTGCAAATCTGCACCAGGTCTAAACCAGACTTGCCTGTAAACTGATTCAAGATACAAGGTAAAATTAGAAGTCTTCCACTGTACTACAAGTTTTGGCATGATTAGAAGGATAAACTAGCTTTGATAAGGGCATTTGCAACTTTCTCCATTGCTTATGCAACCGTTGAGTTTTCATCTTTCAAGAGTAATGTAACACTTGTAAAGAACTGAGAAAGTTACATCTTTAAATATTCCAAAACGTGGAGTAGTGAAGACAAGTGTAAGGGTTTTTTGAATCCCACACTCATGCTGCAGAGTTTGAGTAACAACTAGCAGATGTAATATTTTTAACCCTGACCCCAAATGGGAGCTAATGTTTATTTATCCCAGGATTGCTCCCTACTCTACTAATAGACAGAGTCTGACCTAAATGATGTATTCCATGCTTGAGGCCTTTATAAACATCTATGGTATCAATACAGTTATTTTTTTCTAATTTAAGTGTGCAGCTTCTGGTAAGAATGTTAAGGTACTTTTCTGAGGAAGATAAATCTGAATACTTATGTAGTATCTGGAAAAAGCGCATGTGTATTTGGATATGCAATAGCTGAACAGACTTTCCAGTATTCAAAATTTTTGTAGTAAATAAAAATGATGTGGCAACCTGTTAGACTGCAACCAGATGGTGGCTTGGAGGGCCCAAAGCTAATTACCATGACGCATTTACTTCTCTGGGATCACATACATACATAACATACATACACACATACATACGGTCTTCTTTTTGATAAACAACAGTTTCAAAAATTCTTTCTGCACCATGACAGCATTATACCCAGCCACTGGCTACCATTTATAACAATATGAACAATTAAAAACAACAGGGGTCTGCTTTGTGATATGAAAAGAACATTCCAAACAGTGAATCAACCTGCTTCTCTACAAGCTTAGCAAATTGAGTATTGACCCAAATGCAGTAGGATGGTTTCAGATTTACCTCTAAAACAGGACATTCCAATTGCACATAGGACTAATTTCAAATGTATCTCCAAAACAGGACATTCTAATTGCAGATAGGAACCTGTCTTTCAAATGAATGCACTATTAACAGAGGAGTCCCACAAGCATCCATCCTTGGACTGCAGTTATTTTCCCTATTCATCAGTGATATACCTGTTGACCTGCCCCACCTCAACCTGGTCTTTATGCAGATGATATCTTATACTTGAATCATGTACAGATACATTCCCTTTCAGAAACTGCAATTTAGCTTTACAGATTTATGCCTCTTGCAGAATAAAAATACACTCCTAATCCGAAAACTCCCTAAATCAACAAATCTAATTATAACTGATACAGACAGCAACCTACCAGTAATAGTAACAGAGCAACTGTACCTAGGGATTGCCTTAGATACTCTCTCTTTCATTGGTCAAGCATACTCACAATATAATTAACAAAACACTCCTCAAACTAAATTTACGCTGTGGAATTTCACACCTCTTTAATGCTACAGCTCATAATGCCTTAGCTTATCTGTAAAATTGTCTATGAATTGTATATTCAGTTGCACTCTACCTACCTAACAAGCTCAATACATGAATGCATTAACTACACATAGGTTTCATTCTTCCTTACTCACCAGGGATTAAGCCTATTCTAATGTTACTTTATAACATTCCCAGACGTTTCTAACCTCTGTACCAATTTAATTCTGTACAAATGTTCTCAACCAGTAAACATGTAAATATGTATTATATATTTTTGTCTATGTTGCTTAGTTTTGCTATTTTATAGTTACAAGTTGTTTTACTGATACCTTTACAACTATGTATTGTATTTTGTTTTACGTATCTTGGGCTTTGTATTATGGAGCTTTTCTCCCTGGGCCTCCACTGAAAACGGGCTCTTTGAGCCCAGTGGACCTCCGCGGTCATCGAACTGGAAATAAATAAATAAATATGGGCTCCCTCTTGTATCCTTATACTCCAGATCAAACGCACAAAATTTAAACAACTATAAACAACATTTGCACATTTGTTGTTCTTGCAAAACCACAGTGTCATCATTGCCAACTTCTAGAGCATTGCAACTGACTCCCTGTATATGACAGAGTTACATTTCTCCTTAGCTGATAAATCTACAAACTATCAAAAATGGGACAATGCCCACCCCAAAATAATAAATAAATAAATACAATTACAATTCGAGCAGCCTGAGCCACAGACTTACAGAAAGCCAAGAACGTAGCATTTTCCTCATTAATCATTGGAACTTGTTTTAAAGACACTGCTGAAGAAAGAACATTCACTAGGCTAGGCCTGGCTGTTTGGAAATGTTCATGCAAAAGTGAGATGGTAAGAAATACTTCAGTTAATTACAAATAAACTAAAAGAGCAACTACTTAAGAAACCCCATATTCTCTGCTTATGTGACAATAGTGAGTCCTTGCTACTCACTCTGTACTCATGTATCTATCAAAAATGTGACAATGCCCACCCCAAAATAATAAGTAAATAAATAAAATTACAAATCGAGCAGCCTGAGCCACAGACTTACAGAAAGCCAAGAATGCACAGACTTACAAAAAGCCCTGGGTATCACTTCTGTGTCACTGTTAGACAGAGGCACAGTATACTAACCACAAAAAAGGCATAGCAAAATTAATTTAAAATGGGTGGCGAAATCAAAACACACTCTGGCTAGGCTTATAAATGCCCTAGGGCAGATAGCCTAGTATGAACCTATGAACCTATGTCTTTCTTATCAAGACATACATTTAACAAATGACCACTGATTGAATACTTACATAACTTTTACATATTATAAATGATCTTCTTCTTCTTCTTTCGGCTGCTCCTGTCAGGGGTCGCCACAGCAAATCAACTTTTTCCATTTCTTCCTGTCCTCTGCATCTTGCTCTGTCACACCAACCACCTGCATGTCCTCTCTCACCACATCCATAAACCTTATCTTAGGCCTTCCTCTTTTCCTGTTATCTGGCAGCTTCATCCTTAGCATCTTTTTCCCAGTATACTCTGCATCCCTCCTCAGCACATGTCCAAACCAATGTAATCTTGCCTCTCTGGCTTTGTCTCCAAACCTTCCAACCTGGGCTGACCCTCTAATATACTTATTCCTAATCCTGTCCATCCTCGTCACACCCAGTGTAAATCTTAACAGCTTCAACTCTGCCACGTCAAGCTCTGACTCCTGCCTTTTTCTCAGTGCCAATGTCTCCAACCCATATAACATAGCTGGTCTCACTACCCTCTTGTAGACCTTCCCTTTCACTCTTACTGGTACAAATCACTCCTGACACTCTTCTCCACCCACTCCATCCTGCCTGTACTCTCTTTTTCACCTCTCTTCCACACTCACCATTACTCTGAACTGTTGATCCCAAGTATTTAAACTCATCCACCTTCGCCACCTCTACTCCCTGCATCCTCACCATTCCTCTATCCTCCCTCTCATTCACACACACATATTCTGTCTTAGTCCTGTTGACCTTCATTCCTCTTCTTTCTAGAGCATATCTCCACCTCTCCAGGGTCTCCTCCACCTGTTCCCTACTCTCACTACAGATCACAATGTCATCTGCAAACATCATAGTCCACGGGGACTCCTGTCTGATCTTGTCTGTCAACCTGTCCATCACCATTACAAATAAGAAAGGGCTCAGTGCTGAACCTTGATGTAATCTCACCTTCACCTTAAATGCAAACGTCACTCCCACCGCAGACCTCACCGCTGTCACACTACCCTCGTACTTATCCTGTACCACTCTTACATACTTCTCTGACACTCCCGACTTCCTCATACAATACCACAACTCCTCTCTAGGCACCCTGTCATATGCCTTCTCTAAATCCACAAAGACACAATGCAACTCCTTCTGACATTCTCTGTACTTCTCCATCAACACTCTCAAAGCAAACATTGTATCTGTACTGCACTTTCCTGGCATGAAACCATACTGCTGATCACTAATCATCACCTACCTTCTTAACCTAACTTCCACTACTCTTTCCCATAACGTCATGCTGTGACTGATCAATTTAATCCCTCTGTAGTTAATAACAGCTCTGCACATCACCCTTTTTCTTACAAATTGGTACCAAAACACCTTTTCTCCATTCCTCAGGCATCCTCTCACTTTTCAAGATTTCATTAAACAATCTAGTTAAAAACTCCACTGCCATTTCACCTAAATACCTCCATGCTTCCACAGGTATGTCATCTGGACCAACAGCCACTCCGTTCTTCATACTCTTCATAACTATCCTTACTTCCTCCTTGCTATTCCACTGCACTTCATGATTCACTATCTGCACATCATCCGACCTTCTCTCCCTCTCATTCTCTTCATTCATCAGCCCCTCAAAGTACTCTTTCCATCTGCTCAGCACACTCTACTCGCTTCTGAATATGTTTCCCTCATTATCCTTTATCACCCTTACCTGCTGCACATCTTTACTAGCTCAGTCCCTCTGTCTAGCCAATCGGTACAAGTCCTTTTCTCCCTCCTAAGTGTCCAACTTTTTATACAACTCATCATACGCCTTATCCTTAGCCTTCGCCACATCTCTCTCTTTGCCATGCACCTCATCTCCTTATACTCCTGTCTACTTTCTTCATCTCGCTGACAATCCCACTTCTTTTTCGCCAACCTTTTTCTCTGTATACTCTCCTGTACTTCTTCATTCCACCACCAGGTCTCCTTGTCCACCTTCCTCTTTCCAGATGTCACACCAAGCACCTTTCTAGCCATCTCTCTTACTAGCTCTGCTGTAGTGACCCAGCTATGTGGTAACTCTTCACTGCCACCCAGTGCCTGTCTTAACTCTTCCCTGAACATCACCTCACAATTACCATTTTTCAATTTCCACCATTTGATCCTTGGTGCTGCCCTCACACTCATCCTCCTCTTCTTGATCACCAATGTCATCCTACAAACCACCATCCTATGCTGCCTAACTGCATATTATAAATAATAATAATGATAATAATAATGATAATAATAATAATAATAATAATAATGAGTTGAATTTATAATGGTAAATGGCATACGAATGTGTTGCCTCTACTTTGTTACTATGCTGTATACAACTATGTGCATTATTTCCTCTGTGTATAATTTTCTGTTTATATCTTGTTCCATGATGCCTAGGTCATAGCTGAAAAGGGACTGTCAGACAGTCCACTTATTCTGTTATCAAACTGAAATGAATAAAAATTACATAAATGAAAGGTAACACTACAAAAAATGGGTAGTTTTGCTGAAACAACACCTACAGAAGTATTTTTTTTAAAACAACATCTTAGAGATATTCCTTATTTCACAGTTGCAAGCATTTCTTCCCAAGTCAACAAACCATATAAAATTAAATATGAATAAACATTAAAAAAGCTTCTTAATAAATTACTGAATTCAAATAACTGTGTATTCTGATTGCTGTTAAAGAAACAATATTATTGTTGACTGTTAAAACTGACCAGTGCTTCGCCGATTTTAAAGCCTGGCCGACCGAGAGAGATGCAGGACTATGACTTACCATAATGCAATGAATGCTGTCCGAATTACGTGCTCAACTCTATGCTGAAGTCACATTCCTTTGTCTTAATATAAGCAGCTGATAAGGTTATGCCATGTAAGAACTCAGAAGACTTATTGAGTAGTGAAACATATCCAGGATCACAAGTAAGAAGTGATAGGGTTATTCATTAATTGGGTGTGAATGGGGGGGGGGGGGGCTGGGAAGAAGGTAGAGAAGTAGAAGGTTGACAGGGAAATAGGATCAGCTTAAAATTATGTGTCTTTCACCCCCCCCCCATCTTACAGTTGTCTTGCACCAGGTTAGTACACAGCACAAACAAATGGCACTAAAGTCATTAATTATTTGCAGCTTGCAATGTATACTTATTAACTGCTGTAGCCTGTGTCATATTACTGCATACAGCTTAACAATTCAACCAGTTTTAGTTGTAAAAAAAGTAAAAATATGTATCAAGTTGAATCAGATGTGTATACATTTTTTTCTATATTCTTTTTTTTGGCATCTTGCTTGCCAACCATTAGGCCTCCTTCAACTGTACTTGAGTCCAGTCTTTCTTCCAATGTCAGGAATCCTCACAACCACTGACGTTTGTGCTGTCCAGAGAGATAATTATTTAGGCAATGATGAGAGTTGTTTGTGTCCTCAGTGGCATCCTGACTATGAGGACATTGAGTAGCTTAACCTCACCCCCTGGATGGGGAATAAACTGTGAAGAAAATCAAAACACTGTCATCTGTGTTAGCATATCTGTCAGGAGATTTGTACATATTCTCAGATTAACTTAAATTGTATGCCAGCATACCTAATTCTGACAATGTAAATACGTTTTAAAATGTTGAGCATTTTCCTGTTTAAACAGACTGTTTAAAGAATCTGTCATTGCTGTGATACATTTCTAACTGCACGTGTTTGAAAAGGACATTCTAAAGTACAAACTGTGGAGAATCAGCTGAGCAGTGAGTGATGTGATTAGAATGTTCGTGGTTGGTAAGCGATTATTTAAACAGCTGAATGACATAAAAACATTTTTTTAAACAGCTGACTGTTATATTTTGAAATTAGATAGTTGAGACTACAGTTTATTTTCAAATAGTAAGTAGTTTGTCAACTACTGAAGTCAGTGGACACCAAGAAGAGAGAACTCACCAAGAAAACTGTTAGCTTGCCTTGATCTTGCTATTATATCTTAGAGTGGATCAGGAACAGTATTCTTTAGATAGATCAGGAAAGCTTAATTATTAATATAGAGTTTTTTTCTAGAAAAATGGACACCCTTATCCTGCAGTTTGATTACATTTCTGGTGATTGAATTTTGGTGTTTATTGAGAGTTATCGATTTATCATCTTATTATTTTACTTATTATTAAATGTTTTTCCTTACTTTATATTGTGGCTGGAAACCAGTGTTTTTCTTTAGAGATTAGAGAGTGCTTATACCTGTTTGATACTCCCCAGGTCACCTTGAAGGCCCGGCTGTTGTGGTCATAGGTATTATTTATTTTGATAATTAATTTTCATAATTGGACAGCCCCTTAGAAGGGCATGAAGACCATCTGATTGGTGGCAGCATTACTGCATTATTTTGGGAAAGAGACAGCTGGAAATCTATGTCAGGCTTTACCAGAAGTGTTTGAATGTGTGAGATTTAAATTTACTTTGAATGTGAGTCTATGAGAAGTCTTAAACTGGGACACTTTGCTCTGAAGTGTGTAATAAAAAAATACATTTGGGTGGACAGAGGTATTATAGTCCAGTCCCAGAAAAATAAGGCATGTTCCTTTTGTGCTCTTAGGGGAAAATTATGAAATATTATTTCTGGTTAAATGCCAGTCTCATACTGGAGTCAGTAGTGAGGATTGAAGCTCCTTAGTTACTGACCCAGGATGGTAAGGGATGTCATTTAATTGTTGGCAGTCTGGTGAGGTATTGGACAGATGTCAAATAAGCTACCAGTATCACAGAGTCCTCCCCCTTTAGGAACACTCACTAATGAGAGCTACATCCAGATAGTGGCTTGGTGGGCCCAAAGCCTATCCCCAGGAAACCCTTGAAACTCTTCTCTTCCTTCAAGGGATTGTGGAAGCATTTGTCATGCTCTGCTCTATTATCACCCCCAGGATGGACATGCCCATGTCCATCTTTCCTTGCCAGGCTTTGTCTAGTAACAGAGGCATAGTAAATAATTTGTTCCTCTGTCACCAGAGCTGTATAAATGTACATAAAATGTACAGTAAAGAATTTTTCATGCTCCTGTTTGTTATTTTATTTTGGTCTAATATGTTCATATTATATGGAATTTGTGGGATAACACTTCTTTTTTGTGAAAAGTCAACATTCAGATTTTTTTTTCCAGGGAACTTACCTAATATAATCTGCCCATTTATTATGTGTAATACAGCTTTGTCTTTAACCTACCATACTGTTTTGTACAATTCCTGTTCATCTTTAAGCCAGTTAGAATTACCTTTGGTGCATATTGGTTTGAAATACTCTATCAGTCATTCTGTTTTTGGCCTCTTGGATGACAGCAGGGAATACATCTTCACTTCACCCTAATTGGAGAATGAGCATTATACAACGACCCCCCATTAATATTCCAAAATGTGCATGCTGATTGGTCAGCATGCACGTTGTAAATCAGAGTTATAGCAATGGAAAAAGGTCGGGTCGCCTGGACTTTTTCCATTAGTATAACTTTTTTTTTTTTTTACAGCAATGGAGAACGCAAGATCTCCGTTGCTTTTTACAACCTGTCTCGCTATGTTAAATGAGTTTAACATAGCGAGACAGCTTTTAAAAAAAGCAACGGAGCATCACCGTTGCTTTTTTTAAAGCTGTCTCGCTATGTTAAACCCATTTAACATAGCGAGACACTTTAAAAAGCAACGGAGATCTTGCTTTCTCCGTTGCTTTTTTCAAAACTGTCTCGCTATGTTAAATGGTTTTAACCTAGCGAGACAGCTTTAAAAAAAGCAACGGATATTCTCCGTTGCTTTTTTTAAAGCTGTCTCACTATGTTAAACTCATTTAACATAGCGAGACAGGTTGTAAAAAGCAACGGAGATCTTGCTTTCTCCATTGCTTTTGCCCACAGCTCTGATGTACTGCATAAGTATACGCATATGCAGTACGTCAGAACTGTCGCAGAATACCAGACAGCTGCGGAAGGGCAGCAAGGAGGCATTATACAATGCCATTATTTAAGAAAAGTAATTATTTTTTTTCACAAATAATGTCATTGTATAATAGCAATAACCCACTTCTGGGTGTGGGTAATGCTGGATTTACCCACGGTTGGCTTTGTTTGGCCACTCGGGCTTCGCCTTCATGACCAAACCACACCAACAATGGGTAAATACAGCATTACCCACACCCAAGCGTGGGTTATTGCTATATTATCCAACATGGTATTAATGTACAAGTAATGAGTAGTAAAAAAAAAAAAAAAAAAAAAAGCAAGTCCAGTGCTTCATGGTAGCATATTTAGATACTGTGATGCTCAGACAGAAAAGAAAACAAGTGGACACCATTGTTTTATACTCACTAAATACAGCTTTGTTGTTTAATGAGTGTAACATTTAAAAAAGCTAGGGCAGTTACAGCTGATGGAAAACTGGGGTGAGCCATCAGCTAGGGCATTTCGAGAGAGTTAATGGACTGGCTTCCTATTGAAATGTTGGCATTCGAAATGTCATGTGTCGATTACATGAAAAGAGCAAATCTTGAAGATTGCTGTTGTACTTTAAACTTCTTTTTTTTGCACTGCCTGATGTGGAAAAGAAACCCCCCACATCACCAAACCTATACACACTCACTCTGAGATCACCATACCTTAGAGAAAGGGGAGTATTCCGAGAAATGGCCGTCTTGAACTTAGTATATGTAAGTTCATTTTTTGGCCATTCAGTCTCCCTGTTTTGATACTTGTGCTAGAGGGTCCTAACATTTAAAATGGCTACTTATGGATCACTATGGTGAGACATCAGCTAGGGCAGTTTGCAAGAGCTAGTGGACCACTGGGGTGAACCATCAGCTAGACCAGTTAGAGAGAGCTGATGGACCACTGGGGTGAGCCAACAGCTAGGGCAGTTTGCAAGAGCTAGTAGACCACTGGGGTGAACCATCAGCTAGACAAATCAGAGAGAGCTGATGGACCACTGGGGTGAGCAACAGCTAGGGCAGCTAGAGAGAGCTGATGGACCACTGGGGTGAGCCATCATCTAAGGCAGTTATAGAGAGACCTGAGAGATCACTGGAGTCAGCTATCAGCTAGTGTAATTACATTCAACTCATTCAGGAGAAAGAAGTGATTCTCTGAGTTTAATGCCATTTTAAGGCTATCAGACATTGCAGTGAAAGTTTTAGTAATGGCATGACACCTTGTCTTTCAGCTAGAGAAGAATGATGGCAATGCTCTGTTTTTCAAAAAATAAATTACAGCTGGTGACAAGTGAAACTTAGTTGTTAAATGCACTTCTTGTTTGGAGAGATTAATACATTTCTAATATCATGAGATAGATGTGAGGAAGGGAATCGGTCTTTCATTGAAAACACACCCGTGGTCCCTTTTTTTGGCAATGAGTACTATCTGGGTATGTTTCTAGATTCTGTGAAGTCTGTTAGGAAGTGGAATATATTGCAGATATGGGATAAGTGCTATGTCCGTCTAACAAGAGAACTCTGTCTTGGCTTGTAAATGTTCACTGCTGTGTGTTACCTATTGAGCTGGTCTTTGCTAAGACTGAAGTGAATCTGCTACATGACAATGTATACCTGTCTCATTCTCCTCCCCTTTCTTCTCTTTTTGTAGGAGAAATTGACTGAGCTTTGTTCTTTGTCTCTTATCTTGTAATGCTGTCTACCCTGTGCTCTCAAAAAAACTACATGGCATGACTAAAAAGGGTGCAGAATTTCACCTGTTCACTTCTTAAAATCTTGTGTTTGACATGTCAAGCACAGCATTATCTGGATCCTGCTTATCTGAGAAAGCTGTTGGTACTCTGCATCCCCAGCAGGTTCCTAACATTGTTAGGGGAAAGGCAGTTATTTGTTCCAAAGACCCATCCTCAGTGCTCTAGATGGCTATCATCTGCTTATCTTGTTCTGGTAAAACAACCACTGGTTCACATCTAAACCTCGGAAGCCTTCTTCAGGTGTACCTTAAGTATTATCCATTTAGGCTGATTTAACTTAATCTGTCATGATATGAAATGCTTGCCTGCCTATGTTTGTTTTATGCTATCTTCTGTGTTTTATGTTTTTTGTATTTTCTTAAAGATCTTTATGTTTCTATGCATAGTTAACTTTGTCATTATTCTTGTATGGAGCTTTTCTCCCCAGGCCTCTACTGAAAATGGACATATATCCAGCTAGACTAGCCCGGTCAACAAATGTAAAATAAATAAAAATAAATAAATAAATCTTGAGAAGCCTTACAGTTAGAAAAAAATATGTGTGTGTCGGGGGGGGGGGGGTCCAAGATATAGGGTAATATTGCTAAAAATGGAGAAGGGTCGTATGTAGTAAGGGGGTAGCATTGAATAAATCAGGAAAGGTTGCTTCATGGCTAGGTGAGTGTCTCACCAGTTTTGAGATGAAATATGTAATGGCCCATAATACTCAATGCAATCTGATTTATATTTCTGTAAAATTATTTAAAGCTGTCAAAGGCAGAGACCTATTTTCAGGAAAAAAAGAATCAATTCAGGGGCTTTTACAGGATAACAGGAGATTACTAAGCTATCAACCCTGAGGTAATTTTAAGCCTAACCCAATGTAACACTATAGAGGTACTAGTCAGTACCCAAGATTGCATTTAGTGATGACTGCCCATGTCCAGGAGGGTTGTGGGTGCTATCCCAGGTAAGAATTTTTGGTGCCCCATCCACTCATGCAGGTTCCTTTTGAACAGTGTCATAGAGGTGCTCTGTTTCACATGAATTCATAGCCTGTTCCAAAGATGTGGCAGTCACTGGGAGATAAAGCTGCCCCTCCAACATGCCCTATTTAATTCACAGGCCATATTTAAGTCCCAGGAACAGATAGCTCTAGACCTACTGGACTTACAGATATGCAATAATTTCATTAGGCTTTTTGTCTTGGGTTGCTCTGTAGGCCAGGCATAAGTCTCCCCTAAGAATTCTATATGATATGGAGTATAGTGACTGGGATTTTAGTCAGTCCATGTAAGGCACATGCTAGAGGCCCTTGATCTTCTTGGTTAGAAACCTTTGAGGTCTCTGTAATTGCTGTAGATGTTTAGTAAGGTATATACAAATGGGGTGTTATACTCAATTGTGGGCCAGATAAGTGCTGAGTATGGGAGGGTTGTAACTTCTTTTGCTCTCGAGGCGATGCCTTTACTAAACAAGTGAGCTACATGGGAAGCTTTCCTTACAATGGTAGACATGTTATGGTCGAAGTTAAGGTTGCAATCAACCTGTGATCCTATGTCCCTTGCCACTTCATGGGTACTTAGGGTATTGTTATTGATTTGATAGTGTGAAGAGACATTGTTTGTGCCAAAGGGAATGACGATGCATTTCTTTGAGACCGTGGCTAATACACCAGTCATTGGTCTGTGTGAGGCCAACCTGGGGGTATACTGATATAATTTGGGGATTCAATGATTCCACATAGTTTGCAGTCATCTGCAAAGTTGATCAGCCATAACCCTTTAGTTTTGACCTGAACTTCTGAGAGGTGTATAGCAAATAGTAGGGGGACCAGCACTGACCCCTGTGTCACCCCACTGGTAACAGGACTGCTGAGTGATGTGGAGTCACCCACTTTGATAGTGTGTGTCTAGTTTGTGAGCCAGTTGGCAGCCTATCTTACGAAGAAGGGGTTTACATTCAGTTTGCTAAGTTTATCGGTGATGTCTGAATGTGAGATTGTGTTGAAAGCCTTTGCCAAGTCAAGGTGTGCTGTGTGCATAGATTTGCCCTCATCAATGGCCTTGGTCACACTTTCAAACAAAGAAATCCACCAAATTTAACAGGCAGGATCTGCCCTTCACAAAGCCGAATTGGGTTGGGTCCAGGGTTTGGAAGTCACTTATGTCTTTATTTATGAGGTCCATAATGATACATTCCATGGCTTTACAGATGAAGCTGGTTAGGCTTATGGCTCTGTTGCTAGCCACCTTTGTGAGGGGGAATAACTGTAACTGTTCTCCATTCCGCAGGAGCAAACCTTGTGGTTAGACTATGATTGAAAAGGGTACTTAGTGGTCATGCTTGTTCATGTTTTAGCCTGTTTAGAAGACAGACTAGTATGTCATTTGTTCCCATAATGGCCATGTTCTTTGCCTTGGAGAGGGCTTTGAGGATCTGCTCTTCAGATATGTAAGGTGGGGGAGGGTTGGTGGAGGGTTTGATGTAAGGTAGGAAGGGATAAGGGAATAAAATTTTCACCAAACCTGTCCACTAGCAGGTTCGCTGTCTCTGTGAGGTCAGTTTGTGTGTTACCATTGGCCACCAGTTCTGCACATGTTTGGGTCCTACCCTTTAGGTTACGTACATAGCTGTCAGAGGACTTATGGTTATCCTTGGTAGTAGTTGCTAGGTTTCTCTCAAATGAGCTGTTGGATGATTTGACATGTTGTCTTGCTGCTTGCCTATTAAGGCTGAGGAGGTGCTTTTCCATTCTTGGTTTGACATGTTGTCTTACTGCTTGCCTATTAAGGCTGAGGAGGTGCTTTTCCATTCTTGGGTCCTTGTCTTTGTTTTTTGGACAACAACTTTTTGCATTTATTGTAGAGTTTGTTGATGCTGGAAGTCCAACATGGCAGCTTGATTTTACTTGGGGATCTGGCTTTGATTCTATCTGGTACAGCCATGTTTATACACTTATGCAAGTGATTGTACAGGGCTTTAGTGTAAGCTTCGGTGTAGTTACCATTTTCATCTTGGGCTGGGGCTTGAAATGCAATTATACCTTCACCTAGGAGGGTATAGCTTGCCTTGGTGAAGTTTGTTAGTCTGATTTCACCTTTTGTGAGTTATAGTGTTAGTGCCACTTCAAAGATGATTGATTTGTGGTCAGTTTTAACTATTGAGGGTCCAAGAGTTGCAACAGTGCACCTGTTTGACATGTTGGTAAAGAACATATCCTGAATGTTTATTCCTCTTGGAGTATGGACAATTTGCTCCATGGCATTTGAATTCACAAATTCAAGGAACTTTTGTGCTAGTAAGTTTGGGTTAGAGTAGGATTCCCAGTTGACGGTGGGCTAATTAACATCACCCATAAGCAGTGTGTTCGGTAAAATTTTGATTGTCTTCAGTTTGGTTAAGTAGGCTTCATGGGTGTTGTGTCCATGGAGGGAGATCTATAACTGGCTAAGACTTGAGTGGGGGCCTTACCTACTGTAACTTAGATCTGGAGTAACTCCACTGAGTTGTCCAGTCTAACTAGACGTGAGGTGAATTTATCTCTAATATTGACTGAAACACCACCTACCATTGGGGATGCACAAGCCAGTGCATTTCTTTGTGCCGGTCCCAAGCTTCGATAAATGGGGAGGGTTGCGTCAGGAAGGGCATCCGGTGTAAAATTTTGCCACATCATACATGCAGAAAACTGTATAGAAATTCATACCGGATCAGTTGAGGCCCGGGTTAACAATGACTGCCACCAGTGCTATTGGCCAACAGGGTGCTGGTGGAAATTGGGCTACTGTTGGCCGAAGGAGGTGAAGAGGTGGAAGGCATGCCCGAAGGCAGGTAAAGGCTAGGACTGTGATAGTGAGGGTCAGAACTTTGAATGTTGTCAGTATGACTGGTATAGGGAGGGAGCTAGCTAATATAATAAACTGAGGAATGGTTGGTAAATTGTGTGTGCAAGAGACCAGATGGAAGGGGAGCAAGGCTAGGTGTATCGGAGGTGGTTTCAAATTGTTTTATCATGGTGTGGATGGGAGGAGAAAAGGTGTAGGCATTATCCTGAAGGAACAGTATGCTAAGAGTGTTTTAGAGGTGAAAAGAGTGTTGGATAGAGTGATGTTTATGAAGCTGGAAATTGATGATGTAATGATGAATGTTGTTAGTGCATATGCACCACAAGTGCATATTGGAGTGAGTTGGATGAAGTGGTGATGACTGTACCCAAGGGTGAGAGACTGGTGATTGGAGCAGATTTCAGTGGGGATGGTGGTGAAGGGAACAGAGGGGATGAGGAAGTGATGGGTAGGTATGGTGTTAAGCAAAGGAATGCAGAAGGTCAGATGGTAGTGGATTTTGTGAAAAGGATGGACATGGCTGTGATGAATATGCATTTTAACAAGAGGGAGGAGCATAGGGTGACATACAAGAGTGGAGGAAGATGCACACAGGTGGATTGTATCTTATGTAGAAGGGCCAATCTGAAGGAGATTGGAGACTGTAAAGTGGTGGCAGGGGAAAGTTTAGTTAGGCAGCATAGGATGGTGGTTTGTAGGATGATATTGGTGATCAAGAAGAGGAGGATAAGTGTGAGGGCAGCACCAAGGATCAAATGGTGGAAATTGAAAAATGGTAATTGTGAGGTGATGTTCAGGGAAGAGTTAAGACAGGCACTGGGTGGCAGTGAAGAGTTACCACATAGCTGGGTCACTAGAGCAGACCTTGTAAGAGAGATGGCTAGAAAGGTGCTTGGTGTGACATCTGGAAAGAGGAAGGTGGACAAGGAGACCTGGTGGTGGAATGAAGACGTACAGGAGAGTATACAGAGAAAGAGGTTGGTGAAGAAGTGAGATTGTCAAAGAGATGAAGAAAGTAGACGAGTATAAGGAGATGAGGTGCATGGCAAAGAGAGAGGTGGTGAAGGCTAGGATAAGGCGTATGAAGAGTTGTATAAAAGGTTGGACACTAAGGAGGGAGAAAAGGACCTGTACCGATTGGCTAGACAGAAAGACCGAGCTAGTAAAGATGTGCAGCAGGTAAGGGTGATAAAGGATAATGAGGGAAACGTACTCACAAGCAAGGAGAGTGTGTTGAGCAGATGGAAAGAGTACTTTGAGGGGTTGATGAATGAAGAGAATGAGAGGGAGAGAAGGTTGGATGATGTGCGGATAGTGAATCATGAAGTGCGGTGGATTAGCAAGGAGGATGTAAGGATAACTATGAAGAGGATGAAGAATGGAAAGGCTGTTGGTCCAGATGACATACCTGTGGATGCATGGAGGTGTTTAGGTGAAATGGCAGTGGAGTTTTTAACTAGATTGTTTAATGAAATCTTGGAAAGTGAGAGGATGCCTGAGGAATGGAGAAGTGTTATGGTACCGATTTTTAAAAATAAGTGTGATGTGCAGAGCTGTAGTAACTACAGAGGGATTAAACTGATCAGTCACAGCATGACATTATGGGAAAGAGTAGTGGAAGCTAGGTTAAGAAGGGAGGTGATGATTAGTGATCAGCAGTATGGTTTCATGCCAGGAAAGAGCACTACAGATGTGATGTTTGCTCTGAGAGTGTTGATGGAGAAGTACAGAGAAGGTCAGAAGGAGTTGCATTCTGTCTTTGTGGATTTAGAGAAAGCATATGGCAGAGTGCCTAGAGAGGAGTTGTGGTATTGTATGAGGAAGTCGGGAGTGTCAGAGAAGTATGTAAGAGTGGTACAGTATATGTACGAGGGTAGTGTGACAGCGGTGAGGTCTGCGGTGGGAGTGACGGATACATTTAAGGTGGAGGTGGGATTACATCAAGGATCAGCTCTGAGCCCTTTCTTATTTGCAATGGTGATGGACAGGTTGAGAGACGAGATTAGACAGGAGTCCCCATGGACTATGATCTGTAGTGACAGTAGGGAACAGGTGGAGGTGACCCTGGAGAGGTGGAGATATGCTCTAGAGAGAAGAGGAATGAAGGTTAGCAGGACTAAGACAGAATATATGTGTGTGAATGAGAGGGAGGATAGAGGAATGGTGAGGATGCAGGGAGTAGAGGTGGCAAAGGTGAATGAGTTTAAGTACTTGGGATCAACAGTTCAGAGTAATCGTGAGTGTGGAAGAGAGATTAAGAAGAGAGTACAGGCAGGATGGAGTGGGTGGAGAAGAGTGTCAGGAGTGATTTGTGACAGACGAGTACCAGTAAGAGTGAAAGGGAAGGTCTACAAGAGGGTAGTGAGACCAGCTATGTTATATGGGTTGGAGACAGTGGCATTGACAAAAAGGCAGGAGTCAGAGCTTGATGTGGCAGAGTTGAAGATGTTAAGATTTGCACTGGGTGTGACGAGGATGGACATGATTAAGAATAAGTATATTAGAGGGTCAGCCCAGGTTGGAAGGTTTGGAGACAAAGTCAGAGAGGCAAGATTACGTTGGTTTGGACATGTGTTGAGGAGGCATGCAGAGTGTATTTGGAAAAAGATGCTAAGGATGAAGTTGCTAGGTAAGAGGGAAAGAGGAAGGCCTAAGGTAAGGTTTATGGATGTGGTGAGAGAGGACATGCAGGTGGTTGGTGTGACAGAGCAAGACGCAGATGACAGGAAGAAATGGAAACAGTTGATGTGCTGTGGTGACCCCTATCGGGAGCAGCCGAAAGAAGAAGAAGATTGACTGAAACACCACCTCATTTGGTTTTCACACATTTCTCTTGTGTGTCTAAAGTTGTGGAAGGCATTGTAGCCTTGCAGGGATGGAGTCCTCACTGAGGCCTTAAACCAGGTTTCTGTAACTCCACAGACATCTACATCTTCTAGTGATAGAAGTGCTTCCAGGGAGTGCAGTTTTTGGTTCAAGCTCCAAGCATTTAGCAGCATGATCCTTATTTTGCTCTGATTGGTTAATTTCATGTTGGTAATGTTTTCGAGACCTTGACTAAAAAAGGCAGTATGGGGGAGGCAAGAGCCTTTACCAGCATCCAAAGGTCTAGGGGTGCCAGGTGCAAACTATCTCTGGCAAAGCAGCAAGGTTTGTTGAACATGCCTTCCCAGGTAGACAGGAACTGGATCCCCTTGGAATGACACCAAAAACTAAGCTAATTATTGAATCCAGTCATTTTTGTTTATACTGTGGAATCATTCTACATGAGGGTAGTATGCTGCTCAAGGCCTGGGATGTACTTGCTTGGAACACATACTTAGACAGCTCAACCTGTCTTTCTTCATATAGTCCAGTGAGGTACATCTCAGGTTATTCACACCAACATGAACTATGATGGAGTTATAATGGTACTTGTTGCTGTAACATATGCATGATCTGATGAATCCTGGCACCAGACAGGCAGCTGACCATGACTTTCTCCTTGTCCATCCTGGTGAGTGGGACATCCATGTGTCTCACTATTGAGTCCCCAATGACAAGAAAACTTGGTTTTTGGGTGTTACACCTTACGAGCTTAGTGGGTGAGACACCAGTGTTGCTATGTGTCATGGGTGCTGTGGAGACTGTGTTAGGTGTAGCAGACTTGTGTTTTGGATGTCTCTGGTGTTTCTATAAGTTTTTTGAGACAATCTCCATGAATGTGGATCTACGCATTTGATGCATACTATGTGTATGAGTAGTGGTATGTGTATGAGTAGTGGTACTATGTGGATATGTAGTGGTGGGTGAGTTGACAACCTTCTCCGTGTTACTGTTTTAAGTGAGAGACAGCATGGATTCTAGATTCTTGGTGTAAATACATCTCTCGCACTCTGTACTGGACTGTGTTATTAGTATAGGGTTGTGTACATGAGGCAATTGCTACACTGCCTCAAGAGACCCAAGTCAACAAGGTTGGCAGGAGAAACAAGGGTAGTCCAGCTGTCCATAATGCTAGGCTGAAGACTGTTGCCACTAGGGGTGGCTTTTCAGAAATGATCATGGAGGAGCTCGGCAAACAGATATAACTACTTGGGTTTTAAGGGAAAATTTGTTGAATTTAACTGTCTGGCTTTGGCACACAATTGCTCTGCAGTGTGCGGTGTTGTGTGACACGCAAACAAGCAGAAACCTACTCAGATGCAGGGCCTAAATGCCAGAAGCTAAAGCTTGAAAAAAAACTCTAACAAAATTCAAAAGGAACAATGAGGATGCCTATTCCAAGCCCTACAATGGACTGCTTTTATCATTCAGGTGCCAGTCAAAGACATTTCTCTCACAAAAGTACAGATAAGCCACTTCCAGTCCAAGATATCCTGGAAAACTTGTTTAGAATAAACATACCACTACTGGATCTGGACTATGCTACAGCTACTAGCTACCCTAGTTTCAGTGGGAAACACTAGAGAATATTTAACACAGCAGAAAAGTAGCAACGAGACACTGAAAAATGTTTAAATCAACAGAAAATCGGCCAGGAGGCTCCGAAGAATGATTAAAACAGTTAATAGATCAGTTATTTAAGTACTGCTTTCTGGGAAAACCAGAGCAGACAATACAGATAGCTTTAAAACAGTGAAAAAAATACCATCAGATACTTAACAAACAGTGAAAAAAACAAGAAAGCTTGCTAAATAGTGAAAATAGCAGTGCAATTCAATTTTACAGGCACAGTGTAGCAGGCAATTGCAGTATAACAGTGTAGTTTAGTACACGGTAAATAAAAGTAGGTGGCAGGCAATAAAAACGTGCAGTAAATAGTACAAATAAGCAAAAACAAGAGGCAAATTATGTTTTTTGGAAGCTCAGAAGCCTCTAGTCATCTGGTATCTCAGCCCAGAGTTGTGGTTGGTAGCCCACCTCAATTCAGCTCTGTACACTCTTTTAGCATTTATATGTATTTATTAAGGAGGCCAGGGCTGCATGCATTTTTCCCTGCACTAGTCTTGTCCCTGAATTTCACTTTAGATTTTGTTTCCGGGATAGACATCCATTGAGCATCCCAACAAAGCACCAGGTGCATGGCAGGAAGAATTTATCTTGTAGTGAGAGTATGACTGGAAATTGTTTAGGTTGACAGACATGTTCCTTTAAGCACGGGAGTAGTTTTATGTGGTGACTTATGAGGATAGGTTGTAAGAGTTAAAGAAGGACTGGAAGATGTGGTTATAATGGGAAGCTATTTTAAAACCTAAATATTAACAGAGGTTAACAGCCCACTTCTGAAATAATGTTGGGGCTGCATGGTTCATGCTATCTATAGGTCGTTGGAAACATCGCTCATTGTTGTGTCTTCACAGATTAGAACTCTGTCAGTTTTCTAATGAATATATTGAAGTGCCTTTACTGTAGAGACTTTTTCTAATACCAGCAAGGACATTCATGAATTACCAAACAGGTTCACACTGTTGGTGGCAGTGCATGCAGCAGGCTGCCCATATTTTGAGTTGCAGCACTTAAAACATTTTTTGGGGGAGGGGTGCAGATAAAGCCCTCATTTTGAGCCTGGTGAGTTGAATTAAATTAGTGGCTTAAGTACTTGTAGAGCTGGTGTAAAGACAGAACTGGCAAGACTTTGCCTGTTTGTCCCTCTTCTGAGGAGGTGATGAGGTGATACTCTCTAGTAAGGTGTAACATTGTTTTGGTCCCAGTGGATATTGTGACGCAGAATGACAGGTGAATCAAGCTTACAGGTGAGGCTGAGAGTCACCTTGGAGGAGGAAGAAGGTGTATTTATACCACCCACAGTTGCTAGCAAGGACTATAAATGGAATATCAGTGCACAGAACTCACACCAACATCGTAAGTTGATACTTATTTGAGCAGCTATTGTTCTTTGGCCCTTTCACCTTACAGTGATGTGCTTATTGTCTAAGCCAGATGGCCAACAGCTCCATCTTGTGGTCAGTCTGTTTAATGTGTTTCAAATGATTTGCAAATAGAGGTAATTTAGGGCAAATGGGGGACATTGATTTGCATCTGCTGCACAAGCCTAACTCTTCAACTGATTTGGTAATTAGCATATAGTAAAAGTAGTTGTAAGCCACTGTGGTCCTGTTTCACCCTGTCAGAAGAGAAGGTGGTATTCAGTCTAGCTGCAAGCAGTACAACTCTAAATCTGGAAAATCTGCTTCTCTAGAAAGTAATAAATGCAACAAGAAAACATATTGTTAAAAGATGGAAGTTCAGAGAATGCATCTATTCTTCAAGTCTGAGTAGACATCTTTGAGGTGATACACTAATGACATCTTTTAACAGGTTAAAAACACAACTCCATGACAATACCCCAAATAAAGTAGATCAAACTACTTTTGCACTGCTGTTCAGAGTTCTGCATCTACTCTTAGTTATTATATTCCTATAATGCATTATTATAGTAACATTGCAATAGTTGTGTTTGACTTTAAAGTACTATGTTTAATTTTACAAGCCAATGTATACTGCAAGGTGCTTGTTTTTATCTGAATTTCCACTTCCCTTTTGTTTTGTCTAAAATGCATGTAAAACTTAGATGGCTAATTTCACCAAGCCTTACAGCAAAATTACCCTGCTTTAAGTCGCCTGCTTTCTGCCTTGCAGTTTTGATGCACTTTCTTGGAGTGTTCCAAGGTGTTAAGAGGGGCATCTGTCAGCACCATCTTCAGGTCTTTCTAGACAGTAAACAGCACTCTGATGCCTAAGGAGAGAACAACCCTTCCAGATGGGACAGGAATAGGAGAATGTATCAGCTATGTGTAAGAACTAAAAGTAAGATGATGGTAGATAAGAACTACTCATCTGAAATGCTTTCCCCCTTCTCCCTCCACTCTGGTATGGGGGGAAGGAAAGGGCAGTAGACAGAGGGTGGAAATTTGTACTGCAACATTGATCTACTCGGACATCTACAATGATGGTATGTGTAACACAACTGTACTATGTCCTTTGTGGTCAGAGATGCAGTACTGATCCTTTGCAGGGCTCCCAAAGCTACTAGCTGGTGGGCAGGCTGTCTCTTGGCCCTTGGGAAAGCAGGTTTTGCAGGATAGCAGTTGCAAACCCTGTCCTAGTCCCGGAGGCAGTGACTAATTGGCAATAATGTTTAGTAAAAGTGTGATGGATGTCCATGTTGCAGCCTCCAGAATAGCCTATGTAGAAACACCTTTAAGAAAGGCAGTGGTGGCTGCACTATGTGTGATGGAGTGAGCTCTGACATGGGTTGGTACAGGCTTACCATGATAGGCATAGCAGAAGGTAATGCAGGTGGATATCCATTTATGAATAGATTGGTCTGCCGTCCTTTACATCTGCAAATGCCACCGGTAGTTCAGTAGTTGGTTTGCACTGTTAGGGAATTTTGTTCTGCCCAGGTACTACCTGATCAGTTGTTGTACCTCCAGGGAGAGCAAACTTCAGTCACCTTTATTCTGTGGGTTAGGGAAGAATGCTGACAAATGTATAGCTTGATTCAAAGAGAGTTCTGACACTACTTCGGACATAAAAGTGTGATTAGTTCTAAAGGTTACTCTATCCCAATGGAACACAGTGAAGAGTTCCTTGCAGATCAGGGCTTGTAGCTCTGAGACACACCTGGATGATGATAATAATAATAATAATAATAATAATAATAATAATAATAACAATAACTTTGGCTATGGATGATGAAAATAGTCTGGAAATTGGACCAGTCACTGGCTTCTGCATGGTAGAAAGATCCAAGGATCAGTACTGCACAACTGATCTACTTGAGCATCTACAATTATAACAAGTGTGTCAGAACTATGCCTTCTCCAGGGACTTCCTGTTTAACCCCCGCCCCAAATCAGGATGAAATGCCAGTGATTCTTCCACAGGTGACTCTTTCTTATACTGATGCATCAGCATATCAAAATGTCTTCTGATGAGATATTGTGGAGCCTGGGCCTAAATGGCTGAATTTTGACACAAGTTAATTTCTCCTGCCATAGTTTGACATCACAGTGGGACAGAGTAGACTGCTATTTTGCTGTGGTACCTGTAGAGTTGTAGTTACTGTATATCACTGACTGGTGAATGGAAACTATTCTTCCATGGTGTCCTCTTCATAGGTTCATAGGTTTATACTAGGCTATCTGCCCTAAGGCATTTATAAGCCTAGCCCAAATTTTTGTGACTTACGCCACCCCTTATATGAAAAAATACTGTGCCCATTAGTTTGTTGTGCCTCTGTCCAGCAGTGACACAGAGATGATTCCCGGGGTAAACCTACGATCTCCCATCCACAGGTCTAGATTTCTCTTGAACAGAGTCAGCGAGGTGCTCTGCCTCACATGGACCGGGATTCTATTCCACAGCATAGGGAGTCTCTGAGTGATAAATCTATCCCTCCAGCACGTCCTATTTATATTCGTGCTAAGGTTTAAGTCGCTTGCTCTAGTGGTTTTGGTGGATTTGGATTTTTTGAGGTGGAGCATGTCCATTAATTCCGGGTTGGACATGGCCTTGTATGTCAGGCACATGTCACCTCTGAGCAGACGGTATGTGACTGAATAGAGCTGGAGTTTCTTCAATCTGGCAGCATATGACAGATTTTGGAGTCCCTTTATCCTTTTGGTGAGGAACTTTTGGGGTCTCTCCAATTGCTGCAGATGTCGGGTGAGATACATCCCGAATGGGGCATTGTACTCGATCATTGGTCTGATAAGTGAAGAGTACAGGGGAACAATGACCTCACTATAGATCTGGATGTGAATCCCTTCATGATCAGGTGGGCAATGTAGAAGGTCTTTCTAACCACTTTAGCAACGTGAGTGTCTAAAGAAAGGCCACTGTCAACCTGGGTCCCCAGGTCCCTGATAACCTCTTCTGTGCTTAGTGGATTGCCACCTATATGGTAGCTTGGGGTTACCTTGTTTTTCCCGAAGGGTATGACTATACATTTTTTGGCGTTTAACTTCAGGCCATGGCTCTGGCACCAGCTATCTGTATACGTGAGTCCCTTCTGAAGGATATCCGTGTCCGATGCACTTTCCACTATGGCGCCCAGTTTGCAGTCGTCTACAAACTTTGTCAGCCAAAGTCCTCCCATGTTGGCCTGTACTTCTGAGAAGTAGATGCCAAACAATAGGGGGCCAAGGACCGAGCCCTGTGGGACACCACTTGTGACCGGCTTGGAGTCTGACATAGCGCCAGCAACTCTAACCCTGTGGGTTCTGTCCTTAAGCCAGTTTGCAACCCATCTTGTGACATATGGGTTTACATTTAAGCTGGTAAGTTTTTCTACAATACCCGAGTGGGGTATTGTGTCGAAAGCCTTGCAAGGTCAAGGTAGGCTGTATGGACTGCCTTTCCCTCATCAATGGCCTTGGTGACTGTTTCAAAGAAGTCGACCAAGTTCAAAAGGCATGATCTTCCCTTGACAAAGCCAAACTGGGTCGGGTCCAATGTCTGCAAGTCCCCTATATCTTTGTTTATGAGCTCCATTATGATCCTCTCCATAGCTTTGCAGACTAGACTTGTTAAGCTTATGGGGCGGTAATTACCAGGGTCTGTAGAGGCGCCTTTGTGGAGTGGGACCACAGTTGCCGTCGCCACTCCTTGGGCACGTATCCTGTGGTAAGGCTGAGATTAAACAGCTGCCTTATGTGCGGGTTTAATTCCTCATTTAGCTCATGTAGCACACAGCTGGGGACACCATCCGGTCCCATTGATGCTGTGTTTTTAGCTTTAGAGAGAGCAGCTTTCACCTGCGCATTTGAGATGTCCGGGAGGCTACACTCGGCTGGGATAGTTATCTCTCCTTTATGGGGGGAGAGGGGGGTGAAGTTTGCACTGAACCTGTCTGCCAGTATGTTGGCAATGTCTGTGGGTTCAGTGATTTTTGTATCATTTTGGACTAATTCTGAGCATATCTGGGAGTTTCCACCCAGGTTCCTAACATAGCTGAAAAAGGCCTTATGATTGTCCTTTGAATCCATGGCAGCTTTGTTATTAAATGCCAGATTCATACAAAAGAAGCCTGGCCTAGTATTTGATGTTTTACATTGTATGGATCTGGTATTAGTAACTAAATCCTGATTAGATATAAATGTTGGGCCTAATTTGGTGGCTGCTGTGCCTGATAGGTTTTCGGTCATTGATTTGTACACATGATGGCATTATCTTTGGAGCAATAGCTATGTTTTTGCACTCTAGATATGAGCATGTATATAGTGGACACACAGAGTTCTTTGTGTATGTCCTGAGTGTGTTTTCTATTCCTCCTTGTATGCTGTCCATCTATTTACTTGGGGATGTTTCTGCAAGAATTCACAGGCTTCGTCATTGGTGTTACTGAATGAACATCCATAATGGGATGTTTTGGGTGGGTTCATTATCTACATGGATGACAAATCATGTTAACCTGTTGTGAACTTTCTGCAGATTCTGTAAAATTATAACTTTGCTTGAGCTGTTTTTTTCTGTGACTCATTGTAGTGTACAGTCTTTGGGCTTGGAATTTCTCTTGTTTGCTATCACAGCAGCACTAGATGTGAAATCAGTCTCTTGACCTGAGAACTTTCCGGTGTAGTTCTTTCTGGAGTGTTGTCCTACTGGAGCTCTAATGCCAAATCAGTTGCTAAAGGGATCTCTGAAATGCTTATAGGTTCAGAGGTGATAAGTAGGCTAATGACCTCCAGGACCATTTTTAAACCTAACATTTCCAAATATATCCAAAAAGCTTTGATGCCCTAGTGTTATCCAAAGGCGTATATGTAGTACTTCCTATGCTGAATCACATTCTGGGTGAGAATAGCAATGCTGACCCAGACCACCAAGTAGATATCTGTAACAAGGCATTCAGAAGGATTGTGGACTGTCTCATTCAATAAAATGTCCTTTTTAATGTGTTGCAACCAGAAACTGGTGGACTGAACAAGAATTTTCCTTGACTAGGAGAAAGTTGGAGTGGTTGTGCTGCTGGACAGATTTGCTTCAGGATAAATTTAAAATGGATGAACATTATGCCCTTTACAAATTAGAGTTCACATTTAAGAAGGTATTAATCTTGTCTTGTGTAATCTCTTGCATTGGACTGCTTAAATAAGATCTTCCATGTAGCTGATGCAGTGTGCTTGTTTCTGCTTAATATTAAAAGTTTTAACCTACGCTTAATACAAAGAATTTGTATAACCATTCAGACAGTGTAGTTTACCTATGATCAGAAATTCTTTCCTCTGATGCACCTATTTGGACTGTGATAGATTTGATAACTACCCTATGTTAACAGTCTTCTGATTTTAGATTCATCACCTGTATCTGTGTTGGATTGGATAAATGCCCTGTATTTTCTTCTTCTGGTCTTAGATGCATCAGTTATGGAGGTGTTCTTCAACAGTTTAAACTTTTTTGTCTGTCTTACTGTGATTTCGGCACAGGCCTAGCCTGTGTAGATGAAATGTGCCTGGAACTCCTGGTCTAGTCATTTTCCTTACCCTTCTGCTTTGAGAATGTAGGTTTCCTGTTCATTTCAAAATTGGCATTGATTACATGTATTCTCAGAATCCTAACTTAAGATTCCAATAAAATGAAAAGGCTTCATCCTGTCTTTAAGCTACTATTGGGAATTATTTTTTGTTTTCTACCCCCTTGCTTCATACTTTCTGGTCTTCTACTCCAGTACACCCTACCCCCATCAATCACTGAGTCTGCCATCCTCTCCTTTCATCTTCAGGACTAGCACTAATTTTGTATGTATGTATGTATGTATGTATGTATTTATTTATTTATACGCTTAGACTAGACAGGAACTTAATGGCATCCTAGGAGATACTGCCAAAAACTGCTTCCATGAGTTTGAGGAACTTTTTTATGTTATGACCCACCATGTTGTCCCTCCCTTCCCTACACCCATCTTGGAATCAGTCGAGGCCTACTTCCCTCTTAATGGACCATGCTTCAACTCAGGTAGCACCAAGGTACTCCCTGCCAGGGCCTCAGATGTCCAAGCTGCTAACCAAACCTGTGTCATCTGGGCGGGATTTTATCCCTCTATGCCACAGTGCTGGCTATGGAGGAGTGTTACTGAGGGAGTGGTACATGAACAACGATATTCCTCCTTATCTTCACAGAACATCTTGTAAACATTTCTTTCTAGTTTTTGTTTTACATTTCCTTCTAGTTTTTGATCAAGACACAGTACTTAGAATGCTATTACTAGAATAGTTTGTGACATGTTTATGTTGAGAGATCAAGGTTCTAATTGATTGTAGTCCTGCTTGATTTGTGGTACATCTTAATGGATATTGTAGTTTAACATGCATTATACTCATTTGTTTTGCTGCTTACGTCTCAGTTCTTTTTTGTAGGGTAATCACGTGACTTCTCAGAGAGATGCTGTACAGAATATGAAGTACCACAAGCCTCCATTTGGCTCCCCTTTGGGTGACTGTGTGTATATGCTGCCTCTGAGTTTGGTAATGTCAGGAAGTAGAACTGATGCAGATGACACTCATTTATACTTTGACATGTCCTTGGGGCCACATGTCAGATGTTACCACCCTGGATGACTGTTTATATTCCATGCTCAAGTAGATGAGAGGTCAATTTTACAAAACTTTTCACCCTTCCCAGATCCCATTCTTAATTCCTTTTATCTTCTGTGGAGATAAGCAGAGTTGACATCTAAGGTGAAAGATTTAGTTATAATTTGTGATAAGCACTGATGTTAAGGAAGCAGGTGTCATCAGTTATTAGATTGTTACATTTCTTTCTTAAAAATACCACTTGGATCTTACATCTACAGATGTGCAACAATTAGGCGTACACATTTCTTAATTTCATCTTGACTCCTGTAATGCTTTATGCCCATGGCTATGAGTTACAGATCTTGCTCATCACCTGTAGGTCCAGAATCCTGCTACCTGTTTTTTTTTTTTTGCCTGGATCTTCAAGGTTTTGTTACATCACTTATGTGCTGTGGGATATATATATATATATATATATATATTTTTTTTTTTTTTTTTTTATATAGGTTCATAGGTGTCTTCTAGGCTAATGGCCCTGGGGCCTTTACAAGCCTAGCCCATAGGATTAACCTGGCATCATGCACCCAACCTTAGTTCCTATTGCCTCTGTTGAGTAAAGCCACTGGAGTGATCCCTGGGGTGAATTTTCTATTTCCCATCCACTCATCAAGATTTCTCTTGAAGACGGCCAGTGAGGTGCTCTGCTTGACATGTATGGGAAGTCTGTTCCATAGCATGGGCAGTCTCTGTGTTATGAACCTGTCCCTCCAGTATGTTCTGTTGATTGTGGTAATGAGGTTGAGGTCTCTGGAGCATGTGGTGCGAAGGGATTGGGATTTCTTTAGATGTAAAATTTCTAACAGAGCTGGGTCAGACATGGCTTTGTAAGTCAAGCAAAGATGACCTCAAAGTAGACGATATGAGACAGAGAATAGTTAGAGTTGTTTTAGTCTGTCAATATAGGACAAATGTTTAAGGCCTAGGATCCTCTTTGTGAGGTACTTTTGTGGCCTTACCAGTTGTTGCAGGTGTTTAGTGAGGTACATGCCAAATGGGGCATTGTACTCAGTGATTAGCCTAATGAGGGAAGAGTAGAAGGAGACAATGACCTCTTTTTTCCTGGATGCAAAACCCTTAGTAATGAGATGTGCCACATAGAAAGACTTTCTTACCACAGTGGCAATGAGATGCTCAAAAGAGAGGTTGCTGTCAATCTGTATTCCCAGATCTCTTATATATATATATATATATATATATATATATATATATATATATATATATATATATTTATGCATAGATATATATATATATATATATATATATATATATGCATATCTATATAAATATATATATATATATATATATATATATGTATATTATGTATATATACACGTACACTGTGTAGATCTTTACATAAAATCATACTTTTTGAGGCATGCCAAAAGAGCCTGAGTTACAGAAGAAGTCAGGGTGAACAGATTATAGTGGTTTAGTCACATGTGCAAGAAAGATGCTAATTTGATAAAGTACATTTGGGGGAGACAGGAAGAAGGCAAGATGAAGTAGAGGACATCTTGCCAAGAAAGAGATGGATTGTATGAGTAAAAACTTGCAACAGTCAGGCTTAACTGTTTCAAAAGATAAGAGAGTGACTGTGAATCAATAGCTGAAGTGACATCCCACCTCCGTGTGTAAATGGGTGAAAAAAGAGTTGATGATGATAATAATGTATATATGTAAATATGGGTTCTATATTATGTCACCAAAATGGCAAAAGAGCAAATGCATTTCAGCGACACATAAACAATGATCTACAATTTCCATGAATGTCCGGAACATCGATTTTGTTTTTCCTAAGGAAAAAAAAATCACTTGGCTGTCACTGTGTAATTGCCCTTTTCCCCACTGTAGTGCGATTTCGGAGTTGATATATTTAGTTGGGGGGAGGGGTTATGGTGTTTTGTGCGTGGTTGGCCTACTGATTTTTTTCCCTAGGGAAAAAATCGATGTTCTGGCCATTTGCAGAAGTTGTAGATTTCTGTTTATGTGTTGCTGAAACGGCATTCACTGTTTTGCCATTTCGGCGACATAATATAGACCCGTAAATATGTGCTTGTGTACATACACATATATGTACATGTGTGTGCGTGCGTGTGTGTGTACACACACACTCACACACACACACACACACACACACATATATATATATATATATATATATATATGGGTCTACCTGATAACACCGACACTCCAAAACACCGACAACAAAATAACCGACACGAAAAAACCGACAAAAAAAGAAAGTTCAAAAACACGAAACTTCACATGCCCGACAAACCAAAATCCCAACAATCAACAAAACAAATACCTTTCCCGAAAAACGCACACACAACACAAGTACACCAAAAACCTTACAAACTTACACTAAACCTTACATACACAACTATCTATGCACTAACCTTAACCCAAACCCTAACCCTAAGGTCCGTCAGTATCGCACACGTACCTTACCTGCACCCTAACCCTAACTCACTTAATCCGCCCGTAACCCTTAACTCTGTCACTATCGCACACTTACCTTACCCACACCCTAACTCACTTAATCTGCCCCTAACCCTCAAGTCCGTCACTAACGCACACTTACCTTATTTGCACCCTAACCTTAACTCACTTAACCTACCCCTAAACCTAAAGTCCGTCACTATTGCACACTTACCTGACCCGCACCTTACCCTAACATTTCTCACTGTCACACACTTACCATACCCACACCCTGACCCTAATGTCCATCCCTATCGCACACTTACCTTAACATGTCGGTGTTCCCAGCGTTGGTCTTCTCCATTGTCTTCCGGTGTCGGTGTTCTCGTCGTTAGCATTGTGCACTGTCAGCGTTTTCAGGTAGACCCATATATATATGTATAGATATATATATATATATATATATAACTATCTATTGTTGATATATAAGAAACTAAGAATAATGCTACTCAACGCCAGAAGTCTAAACCTCAAGATGCATGCACTCGAAACTCCCCTTAGCATGGAGAACATCGATATCTGTGCAGTAACAGAAACCTGGTTCAAGGCTCCCGAGAGCACCCCAGCACTATCAGGTTATACCTCATACCATGCTTTTCGGCCCCAAAACTTGGACTTAACCACAAAAGGAGGGGGAGTATCAATATTCGTCAAAGATACCCACACCTCCAGGTTGGTGGCACAGCACAAAGCATCAGAGACTATCCATGTGCAACTAACAGTGGGTAAAACTGCCTTCCAGTTTATAGCCTGCTACAGACTACCCTCCCAAACCCAGGAGCCTCACTCGGCCTTCCTGAGAACACTGGCAAATATGAAGGTCTCTCCAAACACCATTATATTGGGCGACTTCAACTACCCAAATATAGACTGGGAGCATTACTCTAGCTCCAACACCCTAGCCCAAAGGTTCCTAGAATTTATAAACTCAAATGCTATGGAACAACTTGTTACCACTCCCACAAGAGTGGAAAACATACTGGACCTGATCATCACAAACATGGGGACTCTATGCTCCAGACCAGAAGTATATCCCTCACTGGTAAGATCAGACCATAAACTAATCTCACTGGATATTCACATCCCGACCCCACCCCCTGCCCAGAAAACCACATTGAAAAACTTCTCTAAAGCAAATTTCACACTCCTCAAAACTGAGGTGGAATCCTTCAAAGCCCCGGACCTGTGGAAAGTATGGCCCAGACCGCAGAATCCTTTATAAACACATTCTATGAACACTTTCAGGAATGCATGGATCATGCAATCCCAAATAAAACCAAGACCCAATCCTCCAAAGGCAGACGCCCTGTCAGGTGGACCCCAGCCATAAACAAGCTATACAACAGAAGGAGGAAGCTACTACATGATAGAGCAAAATCTCAAAAAGGGAAGGCATCTCTGATCAGTATTAGCAAAAAACTATGGGCACTCATAACATCATCTAAGGCCAGCTTCGAGAGAAAAATTGCTCAGGACACTAACGATAATCACAAGGCTTTCTTTAGTTATGTTAGGAACCTGGGTGGGAATTCCCAGATATGCTCAGAATTAGTCCAAAATGACAAAAAATACACCAAACCCACAGACATTGCCAATATCCTAGCTGACAGGTTCGGCGCAAACTTCCCTCCCCCCCACCAAAAGGGCAAATATCTATCCCAGCAGAGTGCTGAACCCCTGACATCTCAGATGCTCAGGTAAGAGCTGCCCTCTCCAAAGCAAAAAACACAGCATAAATGGGACCAGACGGTGTCCTGGGCTGCGTCCTACATGAACTCCAAGAAGAGCTAAACCCAAACATAAAACTACTGTTCAATCTCAGCCTTACTACAGGATATGTACCCAAAGAGTGGCGTACAGCAACAGTGGTCCCTCTCCACAAAGGTGGTGCCTCAACGGGTCCTGGACACTATTGCCCCATAAGCCTGACTAGCTTGGTCTGCAAAGCTATGGAAAGGATCATCATGGACCTCATAAATTTAGATATTGGGGACCTAAAGACACTGGATTCTACCCAGTTCAGCTTTGTTAAGGGCAGATCCTGCCTCTTAAACCTGGTCGATTTCTTTGAAACAGTCACCTAGGCCATTGACGAGGGGAAGGTGGTCCACACAGCCTACCTGGACCTGGCAAAAGCCTTCGATACAATACCCCACGCGGGCATTATAGATAAGCTCACCAGCTTAAATATAAACCCCCATGTCAGTAGATGGGTTGCAAACTGGCTCAAGGACAGAACCCACATGGTTAGAATTGCTGGAGCCATGTCAGACTCCAAACCAGTTACAAGTGGCGTCCCACAAGGCTCAGTCCTGGGACCTCTCTTGTTCGGTATATATTTCTCGGAGGTACAGGCCAACACAGAAGGACTGTGGCTGACCAAGTTCGCAGATGACTGCAAACTGGATGCCATAATTGACTCTCCAGCCAACACAAGCATCCTCCAAAAGGGCCTCATAGAAACAGACAACTGGTGCCAGAGCCATGGCCTCAAGCTAAACACCAAAAAGTGTATCATCATCCCCTTTGGCAAAAACAAAGTGCCCACAAATTACCACACAGGTGGTAATCCATTAAGTACAGAAGAAGTAATTAGGGACCTGGGGACCCAAGTTGATAGCAATCTCTCATTTGACAACCACGTGGCCAAAGTGGTTAGAAAAACATTTTATATAGCCCACCTAATCATGAAGGGATTCACATCTAGATCAGGGGAGGTCATCGTGCCTCTTTACTCATCCCTCATCAGGCCCATAATTGAGTACAATGCCCCTTTTGGGATGTACCTTACCAGACAACTGCAGCAACTGGAAAGACCCCAAAAGTACCTCACCAAGAGGATCAGAGGGCTCAAACAGATGCCATATGCTGCCCGGTTAAAGAAATTCCAGCTCTGCTCAGTGGCATACCACCTGCTCAGAGGCGATCTGTGCCTGACGTATAAAGCCATGTCCAACCTGGAATTAATGGACATGCTGCACCTCAGAAAATCCAAATCCCATCAAGCTACGTGCTCGAGAGACTTGAACCTCAGCACTGAAATAAATAGGACATGCTGGAGGGACAGATTCATAACCCAGAGGCTCCCTTCACTCTGGAAAAAAATCCCAGTCCAGGTTAGGCAGAGTCCCTCATTGACTCTCTTCAAGAGGAATTTTGATGAGTGGATGGGAGATTGTAGGTTTACCCCGGGTATCACTTCTGTGTCACTGTTAGACAGAGGCAGTAGATATATATATATATATATATATATATATATATAGATAAATAGATATAGATATACATTAAAACACATGTATATATCATACAGTATACGTGAGTGTGCAATCGTATTGAATGATTTTTGTATTTGCTTGTGATCTAGTGGCCAGTGTCATTGCTGAGAATGGTCCTTGGACTCACCTATTTACCTGGCTGCCAGATAAAAACAAATTGACAAATACATATTTGTAAAACAGGGTAAGCCTCATTTGCATCTGAGTTATGACAAATTCTACAGTTTCTAAAATTCTACTGTCTGTCAAACATGGCTGCCTGAATAGTTTTATGTTTTCACCCTTATCTGATTAGAAAAGCATCATCTTTTTTCCTAAATTATTTTTTTCTATGTTTATTGTAATTTTTAATGTAGTATAGATTATGATTTAATAGATTAATTTATTACAGGCATCATTTTTGTTAGATGATATTACACTCCATTTAAATTTATTCAGTTCTGTTGACTGTTTAATTGCATACATTTCTATAGCTTTTCTGAATTCAGTGTCACATAATGTATTTTAATGAGAAGAATTGCATATAAAGAGCAGGTCACATGAGGATGCATCACTGAATGTTATGGCACTTGAACAAATAAGTTCAAATTTGTTTAGCAACTTGATTTTAATTGCATCATAATACTGTCATGAACTGTAACCATGGTAGCAGGCTGGGACATAAAATGGTTGCAGTGAGATTTGTTCTGAACCATGGTAATATTTTCTGTTTGTATATTGGAATGCAGCACTGCATTTCCCTTAGATTCCATGTCAATACTTCTGAACTAGTAACAAAGTATGAAGCATAGGATCATATAAGCTTACTAGGCTATCAACCCAGAGGTCATTTCAAGCCTAGCCATTTTGTCCCAATGTAATACCATAGATACTGTAGTTAATACCCAGTATTCCATTTAATAATGACTACCCATGTCTAAGAGGATTATGAGTGCTGTCCCCACTATGACTTTTCAGTGCCCTATCCACTCGTCCAGGTTTAGTGGCTTAGTCCACTTTAGCCAGCAAATCTTTGAGACTCTCCCTCTCATTCTCCCTTGCTATAGGAATAAAGACGCTTCAAAGAAGTTTCTTCAGTCACAAAGGTAGATGGATGACTGTTCTTGTCCATTCTACCTACTTAACTAAATAAACGTATTAAAATTTCAACAAGTCTTCCTTCAGGAAGGACAAGGGAGAGAGTGTTTCTTTGATCTGCTAGTTAAATTGAATTTATCTGGACTAACCCTTTAATACTCCTTTTCTCATTATTTGTGTGACCCTCTGGGTCCCAAGTAGGATATCAAACCTGATTCTAACTTTCATGAAGGTTTACCTTTGTTTTGTTTTAAATCTGAACAAGTCTGAAATATGTGATATAAGTCAACAGAACAAATCAAAACCCATCAAAACAAACACCAAGGAAAACTAATTACATTGCCAGTGTTCAGCAACATGTAAAATCCAAATAAAAAAATACAAAACAAAAACACAACATTTTTTCACAAGCCCTGTTTATCGCCATATAAAAGGCTTCATTCCCATGACACTCCTTTAAGTATATTTATGGTATATTCACAAAATTTCATAGAAATGGCAAGACCACCAAAATAAAAAATTGTTTTTACTTATCTGTCTGCAACCTTTTATGAAAAATAAATAAATAAGCAAAACACAACAAAAAAAGATACTATAATTCGGCTACAACTGCAGTACAAACTTCACAGCTAATATTACTATTCATTACTCTTTTACAGTAAAGCCGTCAGTTCTAACACGCAAGCAAGAATTCATAGTGAAGTTGTACACCTTGTATAATATTGCAAGCACTTTGTGATTCATAGATAAGTCGCTGATCAGTAGTACAAGCTGTCACTACTGAATTGCAAGGTTTTCCGAGCTACATATAAATGCAGAGGCTAGGGAGGATCCCATGCTAATGAGGCCCCAGTGATGGCAGACAAGTTCATATTTTGCAAGTTACCCAACAAAAGAAAACCAAGGAAACAGCCAGCTACAACAGAAACATCCACAAAACGAAAGCTGAAACCAAAATTAGGTAACGGATGTGTAGTAAACACTAAACAAAAGCCAATGCACGAAGTACATGAAAATATTTCTTTAATGAACCATTAACAGCACAAATTCATTCACATTAAGCGCTTTCATCCACACTAAGGTGGACTTCATCAGAATGAATCACAACTGTTCATTACAATATTTAAAAACCTTTTGGCGCCAAAAGTCACTCCAAAATTTAAAGTGACACCATGCCCATTTTAACCATTCATATAATCACATACAAAAATGCTCATTCCCTATCCATTGTTTTTGTTGTCTTTCGGCTTTTCCCAGTTAGGGGTCGCCACAGCGGAACTCCGGTCCACTAATGATTGGCAGTAGATTTTGACAAACGCTGAGGTGCCAGCTCGACGTTCAACCTTCAACGAAGGCACGCCTATTTACGCATGTCTTTTGAATGCCCACCCAACCATGGGGAAGACATGTAGACTCCACACAAGGCAATCCCAGCACTCCAGCTGAGAATCGAACGGAAGAACCTCTTGCTGTGAGGCAACAACGCTACCGCTGCACCACCGCATAAGTCATTCCCTACCATTCAACAATAAAATTCATTAAGAAATAATCAATATAAATGATAAATATAAATATTGCATGTATAAAAAAATAATGAAATATATAAATACATGAATAAAATTGTTGTAAATAGCTGAGTAAATATTGAGAAGCTGAGTTCATAATGACCAATACATTTCAATGAAATATTAAAAAACAATCATATCTAATCATATGAATACTATATGACATCCTCATGAAATTTCTAACCTACATGGTATGTATAAATATGAATATAAAACTATATATCTAAATGTACTAAAAAATATGTACACATACACATTTACATATATATATATATATATATATATATATATGTATTATATATATACTCACACATATAAACATATATATATAAATATATACATTCATACATATACATACATAAACATGAACATAATGGGGTGTGTCATCCTAACTGTTTGTGTCTTTCAGCTTTTCCCAGTTAGGGGTCGCCACAGCAAAACTCCGGTCCACTAATGATTGGCAGTAGATTTTTGCATGCTGAGTTGCCAGCCCTGACGCACAACCTTCAACGAAGGTGCGCCCATTCACACATGTCTCCACACAGAAGATGATGCTCTAGCTGAGAATCGAACAGGACAATGTCTTACTGTGAGGCGACAACACTACCGCAGCACCACCACATCATCCTAACTAAACTAGAGAATTGCAAAATTGCGTAATTGCAAAATAGGCTTTATGGCAATATACTCATTAAGTTCAGGTTCTCTAGCAGCATCAGTTAGTATTTGCCACATCATTTCTCTCTTACTCAGGAGGGCCCTAATATTACCACCACGTGGGTCTACTGTAACTTGATCAATTATCAAAAACTTAAATGTATGAGTGTCTCCATGTTTTGCTATATGCCTATATAATGCATTATTCATGTCCATAGTTATAATACTGTATAGGTGATTATAAATTCTCTTTTTAAATTGATGTTCTGTCTTACCTATAAATTCCCTTTTTAAATTGATGTTCTGTCTTACCTATATAGTAACCAGGGCATGACATGCATTTAGCTAATATATATCACATTTCTACTATTACAATTACCATGCCTGAAATTAATACTAGTCCTAGTAATATTCTCTAAAGTCACCCCAACCGTATCCAATATCGCATAACACTGCCTACAACAACCATATTTACTAGTATGTTTACTCTGATCCTTTCTAATTCCTAATATGGGTCCAGTCTCTAATTTCTTCCTTATGTTCACTCCCATTTTATGGACAAATATAGGTATGTCACCTAATATTTTCTTTTATGTCTTGATCCACCATTATATTCCAATTCTTCCTCACTACATTCTTTATATAGTTAACATATGGGGAGTATTCCAGTGCACAAGCTCTATAATATTGCTTAACAGTACATTTCTCCATTGCTCCCAGATTCTTATCCAATTCTTTACCTAATAAAGGGGGATATTTCTTTCCCCATTCATCCACTACATAATTGGTGACATCATTCAACATAAATATAGGATAACCCCTAGACATGAACATAGTTTTAATATAAATGAAAAAAAGTTCCAGCAGTAACCAGGTACCTCAGAACAAAGATAAGACTTGTAATAGCAGCAGAAGTAAAACAGAGGCAAGACTCCAGGCTTCAAAGACGTTTATTGACCAAAAAGCACAAGCGCTTTCACCAATTAGGCTTCTTCAGGTGTACTGACATAAGGTATTAACATCTCTATTTATACTAGTTACCATGTGATCTTCCATAAAAATTTAAAGGCGTATTTGATTAAAATAGTTAAATATGTACAAAGGACATAACAAGCAAAAAAACACATATAAAAACAATGAAATACATTAGGAAAGGTTTTTTAGGGCATCCAGATTAAATGCTACAGTAGAAGATTTCACTACACAGCTTAATAAAACACAAGATCAGCTAAAGGAAAGAGGTTATGAACCATTTTTTATTAACCAAGGTTTACAGACTGTCACTAAATTGAGGCAAAGTAAAGCTAGGCCCTATTTTTCTAAATAAATGGCAGGCAATAAGAGAACGGAACATGCTCAGAATTTACAACCTTTAATAATTTGTTTTAGTTACTCTAGGAATATAAAATATTATACTGACATTATTAATAAAAACTGGAGTATTCTAACCTCTGATACGCAGATCAATAAATATATAGGGGGATGTCCGCAGTTTACTTTTAAGAATCAAAAGTCATTTCGAAGACAGTTATGTTATCCTAAGGAGCAGGCTACACTAAGCATTACTAAAGGCACTAGACCTTGTGGTAAATGTAATATTTGTAATTCTATCGACACTTGTTTATATTTTCAACATCCTGATACTGGTGAGACATATACCTTTAATGTTAATGCCAGATGTGATTCCCGACATATAGTCTATCTTGCCACATGTCAGATATGCAGAAAGTTCTATATAGGCAAAACTGATAGATTATTTAGAGATAGAATTAAGGAACACTTATACCATATAAGAAAAGGTAGTTCATTTAATGCCCTTGTCAGACATATTAAAGATACCAGTATGCAACATAAATTTTCTTTTAGGGCTATAGGTAGGATTTTTGAAAGCATAAGAGGTGGAGATATTAAGACACAAACTGGAGGCTTACAAGCAAGATGGATAATTAGATTAAGGGCAACAGAAGGGCATGGTTTAAATGAATATATTCCATTAAGACCTACTTTAAAAAATAAACCCTTACGTAGATGAAACCAAAATTGTTTTTGTTAAACCTTTGCTAATGTATTTCATTGTTTTTATATGTGTTTTTTTACTTGTTATGTCCTTTGTACATATTTAACTATTTTAATCAAATATGCCTTTAAATTTTTATGGAAGATCACATGGTAACTAGTATAAATAAAGATGTTAATACCTTATGTCAGTACACCTGAAGAAGCCTAATTGGTGAAAGTTAAATTTAAACAAGGAAATTGTAGAACAAAATTTGTGGTCTATATTGCCTTATGTGTCATATGTCCAGCTTTCTATACTGGAAAGACTGAGAGGCAGTTTAACAAGCAGATCTATGACCACATGTATTGTATCAAAAAGTGTGATGACAGGAATGCCCTATACAGACATATAAACCAGTTTGGTATCGACCATTGGTTTACATTTGGTATAATTGATATTATCAAGTCGGACCCCAGAGGTGGTGACTGTAAAGGGTATCTGTCATACTGTGAAATGTGGTGGCAACTATTTACGGATGCCTCCACATCACCTGGCTTGAATGATAATGTTTCTATTAAATCTTTATTAAAATACTTTTAAACATGTTTATGAACATTTAACATTCAGTTCATATTCATTTGGAAAAGGAGTGTTTAATAATCCATTTTGCATACATTTAGAAAGTTGACACACATATACTTGTATACTAATATATTTTTACACTAATACATATACATGAATATTCTTTCCAAAAATTTTTTAATGTTATGTTGTTTTTAGTCTTTTTTGTTCTTACTGTTAATAATTTTATAAGCGGACGAATTAGACGCATTTTAATATGATTGTCATAGCGTTATATATTAGCAGTATATTAAAGGGCATAAGTGTCTTTGGTACGGTATGTCTTTAAATTTGTATGTATTTTCTGGCGCCAAAAAAGTATTTTAAACTTGGCTGAACCAAAGTAGAAGTTAGTTCTGATGAAGCCTGCTATATATATACAGGTGAAAGCGCTTAACTTACTAACTGTGTCGTGTAACAATAAACTGTGGATTTATCATTTTTATGAGTGCTGCTGCTTTCGTTGGTTGGAAGTGATTTTTACAGTACTTTGGTTACAATTATTGAAGAAGTTTGTACCGGTTCCCAAGACTACATAGCAGGAGGTGTAAGCTGATTTTTTTCCATTTGTGTTATCTAGTTGCTGCGAACGCCGTTTCTTTTGGTCTTCATAATTGGTGAAAGTGCTTGTGTTTTTTGGTCAGTAAACATCTTTAAAGCCTGGAGCCTTGCCTCTGTTTTACTTCTGCTGCTGTTACATAGTTTTAATATAATTAACTTCATCTATCATATCGTCATAAATAGATCCAAAGTTGTCTACAGCAAAATTAATTTATTGTGAAGCGCTTTTCGTCACTGTGATACAGTGACTTCATCAGACATGTTTAAAAACAGTTGATTCATTTTAAGTAACATTTAAAATTTACCCTGTGGTAGAAACCTTCCAATCAACTCACTGTGTTAATTAATTCAAACACCTTGAGTAATTAAACCACTGTTACAAACAAGTTGTTAAAGATATATTTATGAATAGTTGAAAAGTATATATATTATTTTAGAATATATAAATATAATAGAATAAAGATGACAAATATATAAAAAATAATACATGACAGTCTATATAACCTGCCCTGATTAAATACTAACTAGTGAATATTAACATTGGGCACTATTTATCTGACCAAGCTCTTAAGCTTAAGTAGGCAAGAAATATTACAACATTCATTGAGCCCAAGGTTGAAAAATGCATTAAGGCGCATCTGCCAAATTAATTCTCATTCTTCCAATAAACATATTATGTTTGGCATCCCGAAGGTACATAAGAGTATCATTAACCCACCCATGCAACCCCTTATTGATAGTAGGGTTTCTATCACATACCCCTGTGCAAAAGTAGTGGACTCTATCTTACAGAAATATTTAAAAACTGAAGACCAAGTTTGTAAAGACTCATGGACATTTTTGCAAATTATTATTGAGCTACAATTCAACATGGGTGACAATTTTCTTACCATCGATGTAAAAGATCTTTACACAAGTATCCCACACCTTGAAGGTGTTGAATGGTGAGCTCTATCCTTAGAAGTAAAGGGGCAACAACACATGAGACTGACCTAATTGAAGCAACTTTAGACATTATTCTTACCAATAACTTTCAATAACTTTTTTCTTTTGATGGAGAATTCTACCTCCAAAGAATAGGGGTTGCTATGGGTTCACCAGTTGGTGCCAGCTTTGCATATTTAGTCATGGTCTATTGGGAAAAGGAATTTATTTTTAGTAACCCCCAACAGTTGACTCAGCTTACATATACCTGTTTTTAGATGATATTTTTATCATCTTTAGGGGTAACGCACAACAAGCTGGTGATTTTGTTAACTATTTGAACCACACTACCAACTTTCTTGAATTTACATTTAAATTTAATAGTGAAGTCATCGACTGTCTTGATATCAAGTTGACTAAAGATACAGTGAATGGTAGACTGGTTTCTAATATACTTAGAAAAAAACACTTACTGTAATTCTTTCCTACATGTTACAAGTAACCACCCTTTTGCACAAAAATGCTCCATTGTCAAGGGACAGTTAATTAGAGCTGCTAGGATGGTTTCACTTGACAATGATTTCTCCGACGAATGTCAGTTACATATGGAGATGTTTCAACATCGGGGATACCCCACTGAGTTGATTGCTTCATTAGCTGATGAAGTTAAAACAAAAAGAACTAATGGTGTGATTAAACCTATACTCAGGGGGATGAGCTTATTGACCAATACATTGAATACCCCCTGTAGCCAAGTTTTACAAGATGCTGTTCAGAATTCTGATGTGAGTGTTGGTTACTCAAGCCCAAATTACAACTGCAGTTTTATAACAACATACATCAAGGATAGTTCAAAGATAAGATCTATCTTATACAAAATCTGGGAGTTCATCAGCAATGATGTCTTTCTCGTTGAGAAACTAGGTACCTACCCAAACTTGATTTTCAGGAGAGGTCTTAACCTCAAGAATTTATTGGAAAGTTAAAGTGTATTAAAGTTTGACAGGAACACAGGTATGAGTACTTGTGGTACCTGTAGGTACTGCAAATTTATGGATGTAGGAAAGACTTTCATAATTAGAGGAAAGAAGTTTAGTCTTCATTCCAAATTTGATTGTAATTCCAAATCAGTGGTATATCTGGCATCGTGCACAACATGCACTGTGTTTTATATTGGAAAGACGGACCGGCGTTTCCGTGACAGAGTCTATGAACACATTTACGATATTGAAAAAGAAAGAACAACAAATTCCTTAGCGAAACATGTGTTGTTAAATAGGGGGGCATAGACTCAAGTTTAAGATAGTTGACCAGATACATCCTGACATTACAGGGGGTCCGACAGCTCTTTTATTGGAAGAACGAGAATTAATTTGGCAGATGCGCCTTAATGCCTTTTTCAACCCTGGGCTCAATGAATGTTGTAATATTTCTTGCCTACTTAAGCTTAAGAGCTTAGTCAGATAAATAGTGCCCAATGTTAATATTCACTAGTTAGTATTTAATCAGGCTAGTTTGTATAGACTGTCATGTATTATTTTTTATATATTTGTCATTTTTATTCTATTATATTTATATATTCTTTGATGATATATATACTTTTTAATTATTCATAAATATACCTTTAACAACTTGTTTGTAACAGTGTTTAATTACTCAAGGTGTTCAAATTAATTAACATAGTGAGTTGATTGGAAGGTTTGTACCATGGGGTAAATTTTAAATGTTATTTAAAATGAATCAACTGTTTTTAAACATGTATGATGAAGTCACGGTATCATAGTGATGAAAAGCGCTTCACAATAAATTTATTTTGCTGTAGACAAGTTTGGGTGTTTGGTGCACTTGTGTTTGGATCTATTGTTTTCTCATTTACCCAGTTCGTTGAGTGATTATATCTTCATAAATAGATGTCATGCGGGCTCTAATACATTGTCCCTTATATATATTCTTCATCATGTTCCTAGGGTGATTACTGGTGTATTCCAAGTAACTATTTGAAAAGGTACTTTTCCTAAATATTCTAGACTGAAAACCATGGCTAGAATTAGAAATATATGTGTCCAAATAAGATATACCTTCTGAACTACAAGTAAAAGTAAATTTTAAAAATGTACTTGTACTGTTCAAAAAGTCGATAAATGACCAAATACTCTCCATAGGTCCATCCCATAATATAAAAATATCATCCAGGAACCTGGAGTAATAAACCACATGTTTGTAATAACTGCTGCAAAATAGCTTAGTAGTTTCCCATTCGAACATAACCAGGTTGGTGAAAATGGGGGCACAGGCTGCCACCATTGCCACCCCCCGGTTTGTCTGAAATTCTCCTCTTCAAAATATATATAATTGAGATCTAATACCATAGACATCATTTCCATAACTAAACTTACTTTATCCCAATCCAGATTAGAAAATGTTCTTAAACTGTTACAGAAATCATCTAAACCCTGTTGTTTGGGTATACATGAAGATAAATCTATGACATGTATAGTAATAAAAATTAAATTCTCTTTCCATATATTGGTGGTTAATTTTGTCAAAAATGCCCATGAATCTTTAATCAGATATGGGATGTTAATGTAAATAAGTTTAAACCATCTGTCTATGACCACACTTAATGGATACACTTTAGAAAGTCTACCTGACACAATAGGGCGAAAGGGAGGCTGATACTTTAGGAGGGTAATACTTTTGTGGATTTTAGGTATACCCACTATAGTTGCAAGAATAGGGTGTTCCACCTTCAAATAATTGTACAGATCAAGAGTGATACGATGTCCAACAAAAATTCCTCAAGACTTAAATCAATACGTTTGTATCCTATATTAATGTCATTAATGGACACTGTTTCATAATTTCCTGTTTCATATAATATCTTATACATCTCATTAATGTAATCTAAGGAATTATACAAAACTGCACCACCTCCCTTGTCTGGTTTTATGACTATTATATCTTTATTGTTAACTGAACCAGCACATTCCTCTCACCTTCAGATAAATTGTCATGAAACTTCCATTTTCCCACTTGTTTGTGAATTTTGTATATATCATTTGTTACCGATTTTTCAAAAATGACCAAATTGGGATGGGTGGGCAGTACAAAGGTACTTTTCTTCTTTAATTCATCATATACATACTGTTGAGCATTATTCTAAAATATAAGGCTAAATTTAACTTTCTAAGATATAATTTAATTTCCATAATAGTGTCTACAACATTAAATTTAGTTCTGGATATGTATTCCATTCCCTTAGATAACAAAGTAAAGTGTTCCTGCCTGATCTCAGAACTAGTATAGTTATATTTCTTAAAATTGTTATAAAATGTAACTATACTATCACACTGATCTGAATCAATAGCAGCACTTGAATTGTTTGCATCTAGTACCATGGTGTGGTCCTATCCCCCCAATAATTGTCCCCATAGTGTGTCTGATTCCAACCTTGTCTTTGCTTCCTCCACTTCCAGTCCTTTCTCTGCTTCATCGGAGCTGAGTATTGTCTCCCTCTCAGAAAATTTTGACCTCTATAATTCTCATAATCTCTCACTGGCCCCATGTCTGGATTTTTCTTTACTCTTTCCTGAGTGCCTTTATCCTCCTTTTCTTTCCATAGATAAGCCTTATTATGTTTGTACTGGTCAACATCCCTCTTGATTTTCTTACTTTTCTTATTATATATAACCTGCGCCTTTTTATCTGCTAGGCTATATTGTTCCTCATACAATTTGTCCCATTGAGGGAACAATAAATTATCAACAATTGTATTATTCAGCTTCTCCACCTCAGCCAAAAGCTTACATAACTTTTCATCATGTTTCTTAATAAGCATTCTTGTAAAATCAAATCCAAATCTATTAAAAAGCATATTAAAATCCAACACTGACTGTTCATCCAGATGCACACCCATAGGTACCTTAAAAAAAACGCAGCCCCATGGGTACAATATTTAAAGAAATGCATTTACTTAAGTAAGCATTGTCAATTTTAATCCCCTTGATAGCAATCAATTTTTTTACGCAATGTATATATTAAGTCTTTTAAAGTTCCTTGCGTTGTTACATGCTGTTGCCCGACCCGTAGGTCAGCTTGACTTTCAAGATTAAATTCAATTTCTTTGGACAAAAAACAATCAAGTTAATTAATACCATTTCCAACACTAATATTGTGAATAGCTCGGCTCCTAGGGCTTGAACAACAAAGTACAGTACCTTTCTGGTTGCCAGAAGTTTTGTTAGCAGCCGAAGAATATGTTTTAGTGTTCATAGGAGGTTTAGGTCTCATGCCCATAAGCTCACATTCCTCGTTAAAGTTAAATATAGAAAAATCAAAAGTGAACTCCTTTTCTGAAGAAATACTCCTATTGCAAATGTCACCTTTGGATTTTGAACCTCCAGATTCCAGAACCGCTGGCCTGGAAGTACCAGCTCCCTGGCCATTAGGTATCTCCGTCTGTATAAAGTTACTGCTAGTATTGTGCACTTGCGTTGCTTCCTGCGTGCCCTGATTTTTACCATTAGATTGGGTAAACAACTCTATCAGTCTAGTGACATCCCCTTTCAAAATGCGGACTTCCGACTGAAGTCTCTGCACTTCTTCACGTTCCAATAAAGCATTTGGCATCTCGTTAGTTACATCCATGACCATACGACCAAAGAAAACCAAGGAAGCAGCTAGCTACAACAGAAAAATCCACAATTTTATTGTTGAATGGATAGGGAATGAGCATTTTTGTATGTGATTATATGAATGGTTAAAATGGGTACGGTGTCACTTTAAATTTTGTATATGGAGTAACTTTTGGCACCAAAAGGTTTTTAAATATTGTAATGAACAGTTGTGATTCATTCTGATGAAGTCCACCTTAGTGTGGATGAAACGCTTAATGTGAATGAATTTGTGCTGTTAATGGTTCATTAAAGAAGTATTTTCATGTACTTAGTGCATTGTTTTTTTGTTTAGTGTTTACTACACATCCGTTACCTAATTTTGGTTTCAGCTTTCATTTTGTGAAGTTACCCAACAAAGCAACACAAAAAATGTTTGTGTATTTAATGTTTTTCATTGTACATGTCAATGATAGATAATCGGAATAGGGTGAAGTAGTACATGCACATATACACATCAGTGTGAGATAATCTGAACAATTTGAAGTGGTACATGCACATATACACATCAGTGTGAGATAATCTGAGCAAGGTGAAGTGGAATATGCACCTCTGCATGTCAGTATGAGATAATCTGAACAGAGTGAAGTGGAGCAAGTAGCTGTGCATATCATTGTGAAATAATCTGAGCAGAGTAAAGTGGAACAAGCACCTGTACATGTCAGTGTGAATTAACCTGAGCAGAATGAAGATGAGTTTGCACCTATTCATGTCAGATGGAAATAATCTGTGCAGAATGAAGTGGAACAAGCACCTATACATGTTAGTGGGAGATAATCTGAGCAGAATGAAATGGAGCATGCATCTATACACATCAATGTGAGATAATCTGAGCAGGATGAATGGGAGTCTGTACCTATAATCTGAGCAGGGTGAAGTGGAAGAAGTAGCTGTGCATGTCAGTGTGAGATAATCTGAGCATGGTAAAGTGGAGCAAGTAGCAGTGCATGTCAGTATGAGATAATCTGAGCAGGGTGAAGTGGTGTGGTCACCTACACATGTTATTGAGAGATTATTTGAACAGGCTGAAGTGGAGCATGTACCTATACATAATATAAGGAGATAATCAGAGCAAGTTGAAGTGGAGTGTGCACCTATACATGTCTGTGTAAGATAACCCAAGCAGTGTGTGCTACATTCACCTATTCATGTCAGTGGGAGATATTATGAGCAGGATGAAGTGGACCGTACACATAATACATGTTAGTGAGAGATGATATGAGCAGGGTGAACTGGTACATGCAACTATACATGTTACTCAGAGATAATCTGTACAGGGTGAAATGGTATGTGCACCTATAGATGTCAATAGTAGATAATCTGAGCCAGGAGAAGTGGAGCATGCACCTATACATATTGCTATGAGATAATCTGAGCAGGGTGAAATAGTACATGGACCTATACATTTCAGGGGAAGATAATCTGAGCAAGGTGAAGTAGTGGATCATGTACCTATACATATCAATAAGAAATAATCTGAGCAGAGTGAAGAAGAGTTTCCACCTATACATATCAGAGGGAGATAATCTGAGCAGGGTTAAGGGAAGTGTCCACCTATACATATCAGTGTGAGATAATCTGAGCCATGTAACGGGTGTGTGTGTACCTATACATGTCAGTGAGACATAATCTGAGCAAGATGAAGTGGTATGGGCACCTATGCATTTTATTGACAGATAATCCGAGCAAAGTGATGTGGACCAGTAATTATACATGTCAGTAGAATTAATATAAGAAAGGTGAAGTGGACCATGCAGCTCTACATGTCAGTGGGAGATAATCAAAGAAGTGTAAAGTGGAGATTGCACCTCTACATGTCAGTCAGAGGTAAACCAAGCAGGGTGATATGATGGATACACCTCTACATGTCAGTGGGAGGTAACATGAGCGTAGTGAATTGGAGCATGTACACGTACATGTCTTTGGAAGATAATCTGATAAGGGTGAGGTGGAGCTTGCACCTGCACATGTCTGTGGGGATAATCCAAACAGGGTGAAGTGGTATGTGCACCTTTAAATGTTAGAGATAATCTGAGCAGGTTGCAATGGTACATTAATTTATACATATCAATGGAAGATAGTCTAAGCAGGTGAAGTTGTGTGTGCACCTACATATGACAGTGAAAGATAATCTGAGCAGGTTGCTGTGGAGCATGTACCTATACATCTCAGAGGGAGACAACTGGAACAAGATGAAGTGGATCATACACCTCTGCATTTCAGTGGGAGATAACTAGAGCAGGGTGAATTGCAGTGTGAACCTACATTTCAGTGGGAAATAATTGGAGCAGTGGGCACCTCTATATTTCATCAGGAGAAAATCAGAGATGGGTGAAGTGCAATGTGCACCTCTAAATTTCAGTGGGAGAAAATCAGAGCAGGGTGAAGTGTATTGTGCACCTCTTCATTTCAGTGGAGATAATCAGCCCAGAGTGAAGTACAGTGTGCACCTCTACACTTCAGTGGGGGATAATCAAATCAGGGTGAATTGCAGTGTGCACCTCTTCCTTCCAGTGGGAGATAATCAGTGCAGGGTGAAGTGCAGTGTGCAGCTCTACATTTCATTGGGAGATAATCAGTGTGAGTGAAGTGCAGTGTGTACTTGTTCATTTCGGTGGGAGATAACCAGAGTGGGGTGACATAGAGCTGCCTCACACTGCTCCAATTTGTAAAGAAGATAGTCCCTGGAGTGTGTGTGTGTGTGTGTGTGTGTGTGTGTGTGTGTGTGTGTGTGTGTGTGTGTGTGTGTGTGTGTGTGTGTGTGAGTGTGTGTCTGTGTGTGTCTGTGTGTGTGTGTGTGTGTGTGTGTGTGTGTCTGTCTGTCTGTCTGCAATTTACTCATCCTGACTTTGCTAAGGCATATGCCAACTCCACTCCATACGGAATAATTAAAAAATATTAGGATACAATATGAATCGCTATGTAATTCAAGGAACAGGATACAACAAGCCCAAGGTATCTGAAGGAGTTATCTGCTTATTCTATCAGGATTAACCAGTTGGGCCCTACAGTGTTCAAAAGTGGAGCAATTCCATTTTGGACAATTTTCTCAGATGTGCAAATCCAAAAAAAAAATCTTTAAATTGGCTCACCTTAAAATTCTTGCCACCCATTTGAAGTACTTAACAGTAATTACCTCCTGAAAGATAATACATGTTAACTTTCATGTAAATTTGTGTCTAGCCATCTAATCATTAAGATTAGTCTTAAAGAGAGCCAAAGTCATACTTTGTTTGACCTGTAGTGATAACTTATTCTGTAGGCTGGGGATACATTAATTTAGGAACTTGCCCATTCAGAAAGTGTTGTTTATTTAGTTGAGGTGATTTTGGTCTTTAGTGTAAGTGTTTGTAGAGATACTGGTTTTGAGAAGAAATAAGTGTAAAATAGGATAAGGTCTTTTATGACCCAAAAAGAATGAGACATAGGTCATCCTGAAATAGCTGGTAGGCTAATGAGCATAGGGAGAGCTGTGTTACCAAATTAGTATAACTAATGGATTTGCAGCCTTCTAGTTTCTTGTTTAGAAATCTTTTGGCGATATTGCACTTCAGGGCCTCACCAGATGTGCAGTAGCAAGCTCCGCCCAAGACCCACCCCGTGATATGCCATTCACGAATATGCATTCCCTCCGAATGTACAACAAAATGTAAAAAGAAAAACAATAGTTTCACAAGGAGTCCTTACTAATTAATAGTGGAGTCCTTTATTTCATTTGGAGTTTGATTTTAATTTAAAACAAGCTGTGGGAACCATTCTGGTAACCATTTCCATTCCTGCATTCAGACCGACCACAGCACTAAAATTCGCACTTAAAAACTTAGCATAGCTAAACAAATAAATAAATGAATGGGACAAAAACACACACATCATGGGAATTTTCATCATTTGTAAAATTTATTTGACAAATAGTTATTAAACTAAAGCTGCATCGATGCATTTTAAAGACATAAACAAATGCAAGTTATTTGTTGATTACAGCTCCATTTCTTCTGCTGCAAAAAGGAGCAGGGCAGCACAGGTACTGAATACTCTTTAAACGTAGAATAAATAGTATTTCCCAATGATTCATTTAAAATACTAATAATAAATCCAAACAGATCCTCTCGATAAGTAATATTAAGGCACACATAATTTTAATACTTAAAATTGTAACTTGACTGGTATGTTCCGCATGTTATATACCTACTACCTCTGTCACAATTGTTTTGAGAATAGGACCGTCACAGGCCAGTTTCATAATTTACAGACTATTAACCAGTTGTGCATTAAGATGCTCAGCCCGGTCCACTGCATCTGTCACTCAATTCATGTCACGCCCACTTCTGTGCAAAACTAACTGGTGAGGCCCTCAAGTACAATATCGCCAATCTTTTGACCTTCCAGTTGAGTGATGTGCTTGAATTAGTACATACTAAAAGGACATTTTCTATTTGATGTGTCTGACAAGGAAAGGATGCAGTGGTAGGATGATCTCTTTAGATCTTGAAGATATTCACTTGGAAGTTAACTAAGCCAAATGGAAGGATTTCCTAACTAAGCCAAACATGATGATCGATTGAGAGAGAGTTTTCCTTATAACTGCCCGTGTTTCTTATGACTGTGTCTGTCTGAAGAGGAGTACTGCTAATAATCTATAAAGTGGAAGGAACTTTCTTAATGTATATAACTACACTACATATTTTTGCATTTAAGTTTAGACCATTTTTTTAACTTGGTACACCAGGTATGTTAATATTCTACCTTTTGCTTGAGATGTTTAGTGTCAGGAGATGAGCATGAGTAGATAATAGTGCCTGGCCTGTATTTATCAGGAGACATGGTCAACCACACTTTTGGTGTCGCCAGTTTGCAACCCAGTGGACAATATAGGGATTTACATTAAGTTTATCTAATTCTTTCAGTAACAATGGTATGGGGAATAGTGTCAAATGCCTTGGCCAGCTCAAGATAAGCTGAGTGCATGGAGTGACTGCTACATCCTGTACCCTTTTAAAGAAGCTTGCTGACTTCAGGAAACAAGGCTCACCTTTCACAAGGCAATGTCTGTTAAATTTGTTAGACTTTTTTGAGACAGTCACTAAAGCCATGGACGAGGGGAAGATGGTGCATACTGATTACCTTGACCTGACCAAAGCCTTCAACACTATTCCACAATCGAGCATAATAGATGAACCCTCTCAACTAGGCATCAATCTGTATGTTACCAGATGGATAGCTAACTGGCTCACAGATAGACCCTACCTAGTCAAAACAGGGGAAGCCACCTCAAGCAGTAGAGCCATAATGAGCGGCGTACCCCAGGGTTTGGTCTTGGCGCCTCTGTTATTTGGGATATACTTTTCTAAGGTGCAGGCCAAAGCCAGTGGGCTATGGCAGACCAAGGTTGCAGATGACTGCAAGCTGGGCACTGTCATCCATTCCCTTAGTGATGTGCATATCCTCCAAGAGGGTCTCACCCAAACAAATGACTGGTGCCAGAAACATGGCCTCAAACTGAATACCAAAAAATGCATCATCAACCCCTTTGGGGAGAATGATGTCCCCACAAATTATCACATTAATAACAATGTCCTAAGCAGGTAATCAGTCATGAGGGATTTGGGCACCCTGGTTGATAGCAACTTGACTTTTGACCACCATGTTGCTTCCATTTTAAGGAAAGCTTTCTACAGGGCCCACCTCATAATTAAGAGTATCTCATCCAGGGACAAGGAGGTCATAGCACCCCTGTATTCTTCCCTTATAAGTCTCATTATTGAGTACAAACTCCCATTCAGCATGTACCTAGCAAAGCAGGTACATGCCTGTTCTGTTGAAGTCTACATGTGGTAGATGAAAGAGTGTAACCTATGTGGTTTGATTTTTTATGTTTTTAAAATAAACATAAACATTCATACATGTTTCCTGTGAGCCGTGATACTCAACAGCTTATTATTGAATTATTTGGACTGTTTCTAAGTTGGGAAAACGCTGATTTTGGTGTTTTTTAAACCTGTATACAACCAAATATAACAGATGTTCACACCCTTCTTCACAAAACAAATGCTTACAGCATTCTGCATGTATTGTAACAGTTTTCTGAATACATTATAGTGTCTTTAACTATAAAATACTCAACACACAGAAGGGCCCTCTGGATTCTATAATAGGTTTTATGCTAGTGTTTTATATATATATATACCTGTACCTGACTATCTCTACTTGAAAACCAATGAAAAATAGTTTTAGCAAGTTCATAGCAGTTCCTGATAATACTTGTTACATTTTCACCAAACTTCAAAGTTGAATCCTCCATAACACCCAGATCCATGGTCGTATGTGAAGATAGATGCAAAGATCTTGATTGTGTTGGTTACATCTTATCCATAAAGCTCTGCTAACTAAGCATAATTCCATTTTTCCATCTTATGTTTTGACATTGTAAATTGCTTCTAGAACTAAATGCTGCAGCATAATTTTGCATCTGTAAATATATATAATATATATCTATATCTATATATATATATATATATATATATATATATATATTTATTTATTTATTTATTTATTTATGTATACGTTTTTTAGCATATCCTTCTGTGTGTAAATATATTTTATTCATTTCTTATGTGATCCTATACACTGGGCTGTGAGAGTGATCAGTCTACTACCCTGGTAAACAAATATAAATAAATTAATAAATAAATAAACAGATATATTGGATTTTGCAGGGCATAAGGATAAAAATTGTTTGCAAACCCAAAATGCAAAACAATGCATTTATTTGTGTTGAAACTCATTCCTCTTGATAACACCCACACATATAATTTATCAAAATATGTTTGCAGTTAATAATAATCATTTATGTTGGTAACTGATCTCTCAATTCTGATGTTATCAGCCAACTTACCGAACCATATGTTTCTGAAGGTGGACTTTCTGCCATTACTATACCAAATAACAATGTCCCCAACACGGAACCCTGTGGAATACCCTTAGTTATACATTTGTAATCAGAATATCAATTCTTAACACTCACTCTGTATTTTCATCCATTGAGACACACACCCAACCACTTACAAATCTACATTTGCATTCTTAAGAGCATCAGAAATTGCCATATAAGGTATGGTATTGAATGCTTTGGCAAAATCCAAGTACACAGTATCCACTGCCAGATATTCATCCAGAAAACAAACAACATTCTCATAAGACCTTGTATTCTGCTTTCTGTTTTCTGTACGTCTTTGTAATGTGGAAAGAACCCAGAGTACCAGGAGTAATCTCATGAAGACACAGTAATGACATGCCAAAAGACTTTTCATATGGTACCCCAGCCAAGAACTCAACCAGAGAACATCTTGCTGTAAGGCTAAAATGCTACTAACTGCACCACTTGAGATATGTACGCGCACACACACACACACACACACACACACACATAGATATATATATATATATATATATAAATATATATATATATTTATATATATATATATATATATATATATATATATATATATATATATATATATATATATATATATATATATATATATATATATATATATATATATATATATATATACACACACACACACATACACACACCCTAGACATATACATTCATACAAATACAATTTGCCTCCTTAATCCATTCTAACTGATACCACAGGATCATTGTGAAATGAACAGTTTATCCAGGCAGGTATACTTCAGCGACCGTGCTAGTAATGCTATTATTATATTACTGTTAAAATGGTGCCTGAGACAAGTACATATTGCCTCCATGCTGCTTCAATCTTTAATGCACAAGTTTCATTTTAGCTGTAATGCATGAGTTAAATTTTGTGAATGAATTTGTAGATAAGCATTGTAAGGGCTAAAACTTTGCAGTTTTCACACAAAGCTTGTGAATAAATTAAATTGTAGGCATGCTGTCATTGCTTGACAGAATGAAAAAAATATATAGTTTCTATTCATAATGACTACAGTAGTGCATCATTTCAACGTTAAAAGCAGTGAAAGTACAGGCAGTGTTGCATTCCTTTGAATCAACACTTGTAAAAGTATGGTAATTGCTATATTTCTTTATGAAGCCACACTTCTAAAAGCATATTCATTGCTATACATTCATACAGATATATTTTGCATCCTTAATCCATTGTAATTACCACCAAAGGACCAATGTGAAATGCAGTTATTCCAAAAGATTCTTTTAAATCTGTAGTTTAAAAGTATACTAATTGTTATATTTCTTTACGAAGCTGCACTTCTAAAAGCACATTCATTGCTATGTTAATGTATAATTAAAAGGACTTCTGAGAGTGTCGTCACTCTTAAGTTTATTCAAACATCACTGCTATGCTCATTAAAAAATGCCACTGAAAGAAAGGATTCAATACTTTTGTGTAACCCACATAATTAATTGCTGAAGTGCCAACACCTGTTTACCTCCCTTGTAATCCACACTTACCAGGAGCTTTAAAGAATAACTTGCAAATGCTTAGCAGTTTGATTTTATTTAGTGTAGATTTATTTGTCCCAAGAAGTTAATCATTCACCAATAATCTCTCACTGGCCCCATGTCTGGATTTTTCTTTACTCTTTCCTGAGTGCCTTTATCCTCCTTTTCTTTCCATAGATAAGCCTTATTATGTTTGTACTGGTCAACATCCCTCTTGATTTTCTTACTTTTCTTATTATATATAACCTGCGCCTTTTTATCTGCTAGGCTATATTGTTCCTCATACAATTTGTCCCATTGAGGGAACAATAAATTATCAACAATTGTATTATTCAGCTTCTCCACCTCAGCCAAAAGCTTACATAACTTTTCATCATGTTTCTTAATAAGCATTCTTGTAAAATCAAATCCAAATCTATTAAAAAGCATATTAAAATCCAACACTGACTGTTCATCCAGATGCACACCCATAGGTACCTTAAAAAAAACGCAGCCCCATGGGTACAATATTTAAAGAAATGCATTTACTTAAGTAAGCATTGTCAATTTTAATCCCCTTGATAGCAATCAGTTTTTTTACGCAATGTATATATTAAGTCTTTTAAAGTTCCTTGCGTTGTTACATGCTGTTGCCCAACCCGTAGGTCAGCTTGACTTTCAAGATTAAATTCAATTTCTTTGGACAAAAAACAATCAAGTTAATTAATACCATTTCCAACACTAATATTGTGAATAGCTCGGCTCCTAGGGCTTGAACAACAAAGTACAGTACCTTTCTGGTTGCCAGAAGTTTTGTTAGCAGCCGAAGAATATGTTTTAGTGTTCATAGGAGGTTTAGGTCTCATGCCCATATGCTCACATTCCTCGTTAAAGTTAAATATAGAAAAATCAAAAGTGAACTCCTTTTCTGAAGAAATACTCATATTGCAAATGTCACCTTTGGATTTTGAACCTCCAGATTCCAGAACCGCTGGCCTGGAAGTACCAGCTCCCTGGCCATTAGGTATCTCCGTCTGTATAAAGTTACTGCTAGTATTGTGCACTTGCGTTGCTCCCTGCGTGCCCTGATTTTTACCATTAGATTGGGTAAACAACTCTATCAGTCTAGTGACATCCCCTTTCAAAATGCGGACTTCCGACTGAAGTCTCTGCACTTCTTCACGTTCCAATAAAGCATTTGGCATCTCGTTAGTTACATCCATGACCATACGACCAAAGAAAACCAAGGAAGCAGCTAGCTACAACAGAAAAATCCACAATTTTATTGTTGAATGGATAGGGAATGAGCATTTTTGTATGTGATTATATGAATGGTTAAAATGGGTACGGTGTCACTTTAAATTTTGTATATGGAGTAACTTTTGGCACCAAAAGGTTTTTAAATATTGTAATGAACAGTTGTGATTCATTCTGATGAAGTCCACCTTAGTGTGGATGAAACGCTTAATGTGAATGAATTTGTGCTGTTAATGGTTCATTAAAGAAGTATTTTCATGTACTTAGTGCATTGTTTTTTGTTTAGTGTTTACTACACATCCGTTACCTAATTTTGGTTTCAGCTTTCATTTTGTGAAGTTACCCAACAAAGCAACACAAAAAATGTTTGTGTATTTAATGTTTTTCATTGTACATGTCAATGATAGATAATCGGAATAGGGTGAAGTAGTACATGCACATATACACATCAGTGTGAGATAATCTGAACAATTTGAAGTGGTACATGCACATATACACATCAGTGTGAGATAATCTGAGCAAGGTGAAGTGGAATATGCACCTCTGCATGTCAGTATGAGATAATCTGAACAGAGTGAAGTGGAGCAAGTAGCTGTGCATATCATTGTGAAATAATCTGAGCAGAGTAAAGTGGAACAAGCACCTGTACATGTCAGTGTGAATTAACCTGAGCAGAATGAAGATGAGTTTGCACCTATTCATGTCAGATGGAAATAATCTGTGCAGAATGAAGTGGAACAAGCACCTATACATGTTAGTGGGAGATAATCTGAGCAGAATGAAATGGAGCATGCATCTATACACATCAATGTGAGATAATCTGAGCAGGATGAATGGGAGTCTGTACCTATAATCTGAGCAGGGTGAAGTGGAAGAAGTAGCTGTGCATGTCAGTGTGAGATAATCTGAGCATGGTAAAGTGGAGCAAGTAGCTGTGCATGTCAGTGTGAGATAATCTGAGCATGGTAAAGTGGAGCAAGTAGCAGTGCATGTCAGTATGAGATAATCTGAGCAGGGTGAAGTGGTGTGGTCACCTACACATGTTATTGAGAGATTATTTGAACAGGCTGAAGTGGAGCATGTACCTATACATAATATAAGGAGATAATCAGAGCAAGTTGAAGTGGAGTGTGCACCTATACATGTCTGTGTAAGATAACCCAAGCAGTGTGTGCTACATTCACCTATTCATGTCAGTGGGAGATATTATGAGCAGGATGAAGTGGACCGTACACATAATACATGTTAGTGAGAGATGATATGAGCAGGGTGAACTGGTACATGCAACTATACATGTTACTCAGAGATAATCTGTACAGGGTGAAATGGTATGTGCACCTATAGATGTCAATAGTAGATAATCTGAGCCAGGAGAAGTGGAGCATGCACCTATACATATTGCTATGAGATAATCTGAGCAGGGTGAAATAGTACATGGACCTATACATTTCAGGGGAAGATAATCTGAGCAAGGTGAAGTAGTGGATCATGTACCTATACATATCAATAAGAAATAATCTGAGCAGAGTGAAGAAGAGTTTCCACCTATACATATCAGAGGGAGATAATCTGAGCAGGGTTAAGGGAAGTGTCCACCTATACATATCAGTGTGAGATAATCTGAGCCATGTAACGGGTGTGTGTGTACCTATACATGTCAGTGAGACATAATCTGAGCAAGATGAAGTGGTATGGGCACCTATGCATTTTATTGACAGATAATCCGAGCAAAGTGATGTGGACCAGTAATTATACATGTCAGTAGAATTAATATAAGAAAGGTGAAGTGGACCATGCAGCTCTACATGTCAGTGGGAGATAATCAAAGAAGTGTAAAGTGGAGATTGCACCTCTACATGTCAGTCAGAGGTAAACCAAGCAGGGTGATATGATGGATACACCTCTACATGTCAGTGGGAGGTAACATGAGCGTAGTGAATTGGAGCATGTACACGTACATGTCTTTGGAAGATAATCTGATAAGGGTGAGGTGGGGCTTGCACCTGCACATGTCTGTGGGGATAATCCAAACAGGGTGAAGTGGTATGTGCACCTTTAAATGTTAGAGATAATCTGAGCAGGTTGCAATGGTACATTAATTTATACATATCAATGGAAGATAGTCTAAGCAGGTGAAGTTGTGTGTGCACCTACATATGACAGTGAAAGATAATCTGAGCAGGTTGCTGTGGAGCATGTACCTATACATCTCAGAGGGAGACAACTGGAACAAGATGAAGTGGATCATACACCTCTGCATTTCAGTGGGAGATAACTAGAGCAGGGTGAATTGCAGTGTGAACCTACATTTCAGTGGGAAATAATTGGAGCAGTGTGCACCTCTATATTTCATCAGGAGAAAATCAGAGATGGGTGAAGTGCAACGTGCACCTCTAAATTTCAGTGGGAGAAAATCAGAGCAGGGTGAAGTGTATTGTGCACCTCTTCATTTCAGTGGAGATAATCAGCCCAGAGTGAAGTACAGTGTGCACCTCTACACTTCAGTGGGGGATAATCAAATCAGGGTGAATTGCAGTGTGCACCTCTTCCTTCCAGTGGGAGATAATCAGTGCAGGGTGAAGTGCAGTGTGCAGCTCTACATTTCATTGGGAGATAATCAGTGTGAGTGAAGTGCAGTGTGTACTTGTTCATTTCGGTGCCAGATAACCAGAGTGGGGTGACATAGAGCTGCCTCACACTGCTCCAATTTGTAAAGAAGATAGTCCCTGGAGTGTGTGTGTGTGTGTGTGTGTGTGTGTGTGTGTGTGTGTGTGTGTGTGTGTCTGTGTGTGTCTGTGTGTGTGTGTGTGTGTGTGTGTGTGTGTGTCTGTCTGTCTGCAATTTACTCATCCTGACTTTGCTAAGGCATATGCCAACTCCACTCCATACGGAATAATTAAAAAATATTAGGATACAATATGAATCGCTATGTAATTCAAGGAACAGGATACAACAAGCCCAAGGTATCTGAAGGAGTTATCTGCTTATTCTATCAGGATTAACCAGTTGGGCCCTACAGTGTTCAAAAGTGGAGCAATTCCATTTTGGACAATTTTCTCAGATGTACAAATCCAAAAAAAAAATCTTTAAATTGGCTCACCTTAAAATTCTTGCCACCCATTTGAAGTACTTAACAGTAATTACCTCCTGAAAGATAATACATGTTAACTTTCATGTAAATTTGTGTCTAGCCATCTAATCATTAAGATTAGTCTTAAAGAGAGCCAAAGTCATACTTTGTTTGACCTGTAGTGATAACTTATTCGGTAGGCTGGGGATACATTAATTTAGGAACTTGCCCATTCAGAAAGTGTTGTTTATTTATTTGAGGTGATTTTGGTCTTTAGTGTAAGTGTTTGTAGAGATACTGGTTTTGAGAAGAAATAAGTGTAAAATAGGATAAGGTCTTTTATGACCCAAAAAGAATGAGACATAGGTCATCCTGAAATAGCTGGTAGGCTAATGAGCATAGGGAGAGCTGTGTTACCAAATTAGTATAACTAATGGATTTGCAGCCTTCTAGTTTCTTGTTTAGAAATCTTTTGGCGATATTGCACTTCAGGGCCTCACCAGATGTGCAGTAGCAAGCTCCGCCCAAGACCCACCCCGTGATATGTCATTCACGAATATGCATTCCCTCCGAATGTACAACAAAATGTAAAAAGAAAAACAATAGTTTCACAAGGAGTCCTTACTAATTAATAGTGGAGTCCTTTATTTCATTTGGAGTTTGATTTTAATTTAAAACAAGCTGTGGGAACCATTCTGGTAACCATTTCCATTCCTGCATTCAGACTGACCACAGCACTAAAATTCGCACTTAAAAACTTAGCATAGCTAAACAAATAAATAAATGAATGGGACAAAAACACACACATCATGGGAATTTTCATCATTTGTAAAATTTATTTGACAAATAGTTATTAAACTAAAGCTGCATCGATGCATTTTAAAGACATAAACAAATGCAAGTTATTTGTTGATTACAGCTCCATTTCTTCTGCTGCAAAAAGGAGCAGGGCAGCACAGGTACTGAATACTCTTTAAACGTAGAATAAATAGTATTTCCCAATGATTCATTTAAAATACTAATAATAAATCCAAACAGATCCTCTCGATAAGTAATATTAAGGCACACATAATTTTAATACTTAAAATTGTAACTTGACTGGTATGTTCCGCATGTTATATACCTACTACCTCTGTCACAATTGTTTTGAGAATAGGACCGTCACAGGCCAGTTTCATAATTTACAGACTATTAACCAGTTGTGCATTAAGATGCTCAGCCCGGGTCCACTGCATCTGTCACTCAATTCATGTCACGCCCACTTCTGTGCAAAACTAACTGGTGAGGCCCTCAAGTACAATATCGCCAATCTTTTGACCTTCCAGTTGAGTGATGTGCTTGAATTAGTACATACTAAAAGGACATTTTCTATTTGATGTATCTGACAAGGAAAGGATGCAGTGGTAGGATGATCTCTTTAGATCTTGAAGATATTCACTTGGAAGTTAACTAAGCCAAATGGAAGGATTTCCTAACTAAGCCAAACATGATGATCGATTGAGAGAGAGTTTTCCTTATAACTGCCCGTGTTTCTTATGACTGTGTCTGTCTGAAGAGGAGTACTGCTAATAATCTATAAAGTGGAAGGAACTTTCTTAATGTATATAACTACACTACATATTTTTGCATTTAAGTTTAGACCATTTTTTTAACTTGGTACACCAGGTATGTTAATATTCTACCTTTTGCTTGAGATGTTTAGTGTCAGGAGATGAGCATGAGTAGATAATAGTGCCTGGCCTGTATTTATCAGGAGACATGGTCAACCACACTTTTGGTGTCGCCAGTTTGCAACCCAGTGGACAATATAGGGATTTACATTAAGTTTATCTAATTCTTTCAGTAACAATGGTATGGGGAATAGTGTCAAATGCCTTGGCCAGCTCAAGATAAGCTGAGTGCATGGAGTGACTGCTACATCCTGTACCCTTTTAAAGAAGCTTGCTGACTTCAGGAAACAAGGCTCACCTTTCACAAGGCAATGTCTGTTAAATTTGTTAGACTTTTTTGAGACAGTCACTAAAGCCATGGACGAGGGGAAGATGGTGCATACTGATTACCTTGACCTGACCAAAGCCTTCAACACTATTCCACAATCGAGCATAATAGATGAACCCTCTCAACTAGGCATCAATCTGTATGTTACCAGATGGATAGCTAACTGGCTCACAGATAGACCCTACCTAGTCAAAACAGGGGAAGCCACCTCAAGCAGTAGAGCCATAATGAGCGGCGTACCCCAGGGTTTGGTCTTGGGGCCTCTGTTATTTGGGATATACTTTTCTAAGGTGCAGGCCAAAGCCAGTGGGCTATGGCAGACCAAGGTTGCAGATGACTGCAAGCTGGGCACTGTCATCCATTCCCTTAGTGATGTGCATATCCTCCAAGAGGGTCTCACCCAAACAAATGACTGGTGCCAGAAACATGGCCTCAAACTGAATACCAAAAAATGCATCATCAACCCCTTTGGGGAGAGTGATGTCCCCACAAATTATCACATTAATAACAATGTCCTAAGCAGGTAATCAGTCATGAGGGATTTGGGCACCCTGGTTGATAGCAACATGACTTTTGACCACCATGTTGCTTCCATTTTAAGGAAAGCTTTCTACAGGGCCCACCTCATAATTAAGAGTATCTCATCCAGGGACAAGGAGGTCATAGCACCCCTGTATTCTTCCCTTATAAGTCTCATTATTGAGTACAAACTCCCATTCAGCATGTACCTAGCAAAGCAGGTACATGCCTGTTCTGTTGAAGTCTACATGTGGTAGATGAAAGAGTGTAACCTATGTGGCTTGATTTTTTATGTTTTTAAAATAAACATAAACATTCATACATGTTTCCTGTGAGCCGTGATACTCAACAGCTTATTATTGAATTATTTGGACTGTTTCTAAGTTGGGAAAACGCTGATTTTGGTGTTTTTTAAACCTGTATACAACCAAATATAACAGATGTTCACACCCTTCTTCACAAAACAAATGCTTACAGCATTCTGCATGTATTGTAACAGTTTTCTGAATACATTATAGTGTCTTTAACTATAAAATACTCAACACACAGAAGGGCCCTCTGGATTCTATAATAGGTTTTATGCTAGTGTTTTATATATATATATACCTGTACCTGACTATCTCTACTTGAAAACCAATGAAAAATAGTTTTAGCAAGTTCATAGCAGTTCCTGATAATACTTGTTACATTTTCACCAAACTTCAAAGTTGAATCCTCCATAACACCCAGATCCATGGTCGTATGTGAAGATAGATGCAAAGATCTTGATTGTGTTGGTTACATCTTATCCATAAAGCTCTGCTAACTAAGCATAATTCCATTTTTCCATCTTATGTTTTGACATTGTAAATTGCTTCTAGAACTAAATGCTGCAGCATAATTTTGCATCTGTAAATATATATAATATATATCTATATATATATATATATATATATATATATATATATATATATATATATATATATATATATGTATTTATTTATGTATACGTTTTTTAGCATATCCTTCTGTGTGTAAATATATTTTATTAATTTCTTATGTGATCCTATACACTGGGCTGTGAGAGTGATCAGTCTACTACCCTGGTAAACAAATATAAATAAATTAATAAATAAATAAACAGATATATTGGATTTTGCAGGGCATAAGGATAAAAATTGTTTGCAAACCCAAAATGCAAAACAATGCATTTATTTGTGTTGAAACTCATTCCTCTTGATAACACCCACACATATAATTTATCAAAATATGTTTGCAGTTAATAATAATCATTTATGTTGGTAACTGATCTCTCAATTCTGATGTTATCAGCCAACTTACCGAACCATATGTTTCTGAAGGTGGACTTTCTGCCATTACTATACCAAATAACAATGTCCCCAACACGGAACCCTGTGGAATACCCTTAGTTATACATTTGTAATCAGAATATCAATTCTTAACACTCACTCTGTATTTTCATCCATTGAGACACACACCCAACCACTTACAAATCTACATTTGCATTCTTAAGAGCATCAGAAATTGCCATATAAGGTATGGTATTGAATGCTTTGGCAAAATCCAAGTACACAGTATCCACTGCCAGATATTCATCCAGAAAACAAACAACATTCTCATAAGACCTTGTATTCTGCTTTCTGTTTTCTGTACGTCTTTGTAATGTGGAAAGAACCCAGAGTACCAGGAGTAATCTCATGAAGACACAGTAATGACATGCCAAAAGACTTTTCATATGGTACCCCAGCCAAGAACTCAACCAGAGAACATCTTGCTGTAAGGCTAAAATGCTACTAACTGCACCACTTGAGATATGTACGCACACACACACACACACACACATAGATATATATATATATATATAAATATATATATATATTTATATATATATATATATATATATATATATATATATATAAATATATATATATATATATATATATATATATATATATATATACACACACACACACATACACACACCCTAGACATATACATTCATACAAATACAATTTGCCTCCTTAATCCATTCTAACTGATACCACAAGATCATTGTGAAATGAACAGTTTATCCAGGCAGGTATACTTCAGCGACCGTGCTAGTAATGCTATTATTATATTACTGTTAAAATGGTGCCTGAGACAAGTACATATTGCCTCCATGCTGCTTCAATCTTTAATGCACAAGTTTCATTTTAGCTGTAATGCATGAGTTAAATTTTGTGAATGAATTTGTAGATAAGCATTGTAAGGGCTAAAACTTTGCAGTTTTCACACAAAGCTTGTGAATAAATTAAATTGTAGGCATGCTGTCATTGCTTGACAGAATGAAAAAAATATATAGTTTCTATTCATAATGACTACAGTAGTGCATCATTTCAACGTTAAAAGCAGTGAAAGTACAGGCAGTGTTGCATTCCTTTGAATCAACACTTGTAAAAGTATGGTAATTGCTATATTTCTTTATGAAGCCACACTTCTAAAAGCATATTCATTGCTATACATTCATACAGATATATTTTGCATCCTTAATCCATTGTAATTACCACCAAAGGACCAATGTGAAATGCAGTTATTCCAAAAGATTCTTTTAAATCTGTAGTTTAAAAGTATACTAATTGTTATATTTCTTTACGAAGCTGCACTTCTAAAAGCACATTCATTGCTATGTTAATGTATAATTAAAAGGACTTCTGAGAGTGTCGTCACTCTTAAGTTTATTCAAACATCACTGCTATGCTCATTAAAAAATGCCACTGAAAGAAAGGATTCAATACTTTTGTGTAACCCACATAATTAATTGCTGAAGTGCCAACACCTGTTTACCTCCCTTGTAATCCACACTTACCAGGAGCTTTAAAGAATAACTTGCAAATGCTTAGCAGTTTGATTTTATTTAGTGTAGATTTATTTGTCCCAAGAAGTTAATCATTCACTCCGGTACTGATTATTGAAATATAATTTAATGAGAACTGGATAATGAGGGTTCATTGTGTGTGAATGCATATGCTTTTGTGTGTGCGTGTGTGTGTGTGTGTGTGTGTGTGTGTGTGTGTGTGTGTGTGTGTGTGTGTGTATGTGTGTGTGTGTGTTTTGGATGTAGGAGTTACTGACCTGTTAAAAGCTACTTGCAGTAACATAATAAGGTGTCAAATTCCTGACTTCTGGCAGGCTGGGCATCAGCTTCCAGGAGCTTAGACACAATTAGTTTGAATGCTAGAACATTTTTTTAAACTGAACAAGTGAAGCTGCTTTTTGTCTGATTTTTTCATCTGAAGTAATTTTCTCACAGTTAAGCTGCTTAATGATGGTACTGCGATTGTGTACCGATATTAAGTTCCATCGAATCAGTAGTACCATATGTATTCTGCATTTCAAGTGGTATGTGCTTGAATGAAACAAGGCACTCCACACAACTAGTACTGCAAGCATAAAACCAAACCCAATCTGACTGGCATTCTGGGAGAGAATGAGTTAAACTTGTCAAAAGCCAAAGATGCAGTTTTTGGATATCAACATTAACTTACCTGTCTCTCTCAAACCCTGAGAGAAGCAGCAGAGGAGAAGAGACAAATAACCAGTACCAGTAGGCTGTACTCCCACCATTTGCAGTTTTATGGACAAATGTGTGGGACTATGACTGGATTGTTGACTCACTTCTGGAGCCATTACAAAACCATAATAATGATCATGTTAACATCAGCTTAAAGCTACCCTTACTACCACAATGGCAGCTCAGCTGGCTTTCACATATTGTAGCCTAACATTGTAGTACAGAGGATTAAGGTTGTAAGCTGTTGTTAAGCTTCGTTATGTAGCCCAGCATTTCATTCACTCAGTCAGCAAGTCCAGTTATCCATACATTACTACCCAGTTGTCCCTGAAAAAGGTGCTCATGCCTAGTGGGGTTACCTGATTAACAAATTAATGTTGTTGTTGTGTCTTTTGGCTTTTCCCGGTTAGGGGTCACCACATTGGAACTCCGGTCCGCTAATGATTGGCAGTTGATTTTCACGTGCTGAGTTGCCAGCCCTAACGCACAACCTTCAGTGAAGGCACACCCATTCACGCATGTCTCCATGCAGAAGACGCGACGCTGTAGCTGAGAGTCGATCCGGTCAGTGTCTTATTGTGAGGCGACAATGCTACCTCAGCACCACCACCGCGGACAAATTAATAATATATTAAAAAAACACCTTTATCATCTTTTATCATTTGTAATGTGTCTGTAAGCATTAAGACTATGCCAATGTAAATTATTGCATGTCAGTCTTTACTCAGGTCATTTCTGACACCTACTAGGGGTTTTAGCTCCCACTGGGATAATATTCTGTCAGTAGGTTTCATGGATCCATTACTATTTGGCAGTTCAGTACACTGAATACAGTACCAACTAGTGAAGTTATGTTCATTGAGTGCCACTTCAGCTAAGTTCATTAGCCAAAGCTCCACTCAATAAAGTTGAAAATTACACACACACACACACACACACACACACACACACACACACACACACACACACACACACACACACACACACACACACAGTTTTCTGTGTAGATTCACTCCCTGCATGTCATGCTTGTGGGAAGGTTTTGCACTCCCATATTATTTACTTTGGCTCAAAACTACTTCACCCACAAAAGAAGAGGAATTTCTTCCATGCAGTGAGTTAAGTTTCAAGTACTCAGCTTCAGCAAATTTAGCTGTCACACCCAGTGACAGTGCTGGTACACTGGACATGCTAGTCAGACATTTAATGCCAAGTATGTAAGATCAGATTTTAATTGCTGAGGTCAATGTTGCTATTTAAAATTATTTACAACACCCTGTGTAGAATGATGTTTTTATCCACTGAATTTCTCATTGTCTAGTTACAATATAATCCAGTGATGGAAAAGCAACTGATTTATGAACACACATCTAAGGCACTCTTGGTAGGTGTGTTGTTTACACGGACTGTGCAAAATGTAAAGTTCCAGCAGTTTAATTAAGATCAGATGCATCTGTAGTGTGCTGCAAAGAAAAAGCAACAGTTTTACTTTGTGTGTGGAACATTTGAAATAAAACAATGATTTTCTTACTCCCTTGTGCTTAGTAGAAATACCAGCGCAGCAGCTGTTGTGCATTTTGAGTAAGATTAGTTATTAGGACCTTTAAATGAGATGAAGTAGCTGTTATTTTTGCTCTGTAGTACGTGCATATGTATAGTAAAAACGTGTTATTATTCCTGTACACAGCTGGATAGATTTAGCATTGATGAGAATCCAGCCTGATGCGCTGTCTGGTAGTGGATATTCAGGTAATATTATTGTACACTGCCAAATGTGTATTTACTGGCTCAAAAACAGTTTTATCATTCATCATTTTAATGTAATACAGTAGTTTACAACAGATAATTTATATTGTATATCTCTGAAATGTTCCTTATGAATGTCAGCTTTTGAAGTAATATTCTGGTGAAAAATACTCTTAGGTTCAGTGATGGAATAATATGTTTTAATGCGGGTTTTCTTTTCACTCGATTTAATTTATGTCCATTGAGATGTGTTTCTTGACTTGAGGAAGAAATTAAAGAATTTGTCTAACACAAAGAACTGTGGGCATTGGCCTCAGCTGACTGACAAATTGATTTTCTTTTAAGTTTATTTGTGTGAAGTTGAGTTCTGTGGAAAAGGAAGGGCAAAAGCTTGATATAGGGAACGGTTTCTCATAGTGCAATGCTTACTGTTATCTGTACCCTTATCTGGAGGAAGCTAATCAAAGGTCATAAGGCAATGTATATATGGTCAGCTTTTCCTGGCAATGTTCTCATGATATATTCGTAGTGTTACATTTAAAATTCATTTAAAAGAAGGAATGTTTCCACATTTTGAATCTGCAGATTTTAAATCATGTTGTTTCTGAAGCACAGTCGTAGAGTATTATCTGTCTGTAATTTTTAAAGGGAGAAGTAAAAGAATGTCCTTTATCATACTACATATTTGTTAGACTGATAGATCATGCATAGAGTGGCATCTATTTAGCTAGCTGTGTAGGGAAGGCATGCCTTCTGTTTCACATTCTAATACTAACATTGGCATTGTATATTGCATCTGTTAATACTGATGTCGATTTGTACGTATTTGCATGGATATTACTTCTAGTTCCCGTCAGACCTGCCTGAAAAGTCTTTAATTTGGATGATGATGATGTTATGTAGCAAAACCATAAAAATAAAGAAGTTAAACGTGTAAGAAATCCACAGCCAAATGGGAATAAATACTCTGTTCTATTTGCTAATTTGGTTCTTTATTGGGTGTGGCAGTAAACACAGCACTGAATACAATTGGTGAGAGTACTAATATAAAATTGTAAAAAAGAAGTGGAAAGAAAGGCAGGTGCAGTGCTGACAAAATGATAGAACCCTAAAACTGATTTCAGAATATTAAGGTACATGTTGAGACAATCTGTCTGGTCGGAGTTCCATTCTCTCTGGTTGGTGTGGCATTCCTTATTTTTGTCTTCTGAATCACAGTATAGAAATCATTAGCCAGAGGTTGGTTCAGAGCATCCAGTTGGTGAAAGGATACACAGGAGATGAGGCTTACTCCCCAAGTCTTCTCAGAGCATCACCACAGGCTTTTTATTTTGGGTCTTTGCACACTTTGGTCCAGTCACCTGTTTTTTTGCAATTAAAGTAGTTCCCCTGATTTTTTCTGAGCGGTCATTTTTATACTCCTTTACTTTGTTCTCTTCTTCTTTACAGCTCAGTACCACAGCTGATACACTGATCTCATCCTATCACTTATCTTGCAGATTTCTGTGTTCATATTCTAACCAGCATAACTCATACAGATATGTATTCCTCAGTGAGATCTCCATGTCTAAAAGTGTCCTGTGATCTTGACTAAGACCTTGCTTTGGCATCTGTATTCCATACAGGCTTTTCATTTTTGATTTGCATATTCTGTCTATATTTCTTTTGCCTTTTGTAGTAAGACGAGACAGTATGCACCCTTGATTTGACCCTAGTTGTTTTTAACTGGCTTAACAAGCTTATTTGTCTTCCCTCATTGTATTTAGGTCCATAAAGATGCCATTTGCCTGGGATACATATGGTCACAAAGATGTCATTTTAGCATTTAGATTTTACTTTGCATTAGCATTAAATCATTTAAATTGTCTCAAAAATCACCAGACCCAGTGTGGAAGTGCCAAATTTCAAATGCTATGTGCTTTGCTCACATCCTGTGTACATATTACTGCATTGTGCATACTGTCATCGTCTCCTCCTTCAGATACTTTTTCCTCCACAGTGCCCTTTGGCAATTTGGTGTGTCTGCCTACTCATAGCAGTTTACCATACTGCATCATTTGTTTGTAGATGCGGCTGTATTAATGTGTGATACCTGGCAACAGGGATTTCCTATGTCATATACCCGTCTCTCCACAGAAGATACTACAGACTGCGCAGTATGCCTGAAGTGTAGATATGCTTTTCATACCAATAGTTGTTGGTGCTGTGTATTGCTACTTCATATTCTTGCAGGCTGCCATTATATTCTATTATATTTCCAAAAGTAATGCAGGTTTTCTAATTCTCCCAGATTATGCTGACACTTAATAATGCCACGACAAATGTAAGTCTGCCTGTACCATGTACTTGCTGTTCCCCAACAAGTTGTATTGCTATTTCACATTACTTCCTGTTGTATAAGTGTGCCTGTACTTGCAGTAGCTGCTGGTAAGAGGTTTGATCTCTTAATATGATTTAGTCAACTCAGTTTGCTATTAAGTTGTAAGTTTTAGTTGTCATAGCACAGATGTGTTTTTTTGCATTTAGACTGTACTTTGTTATATATGCCCCCAATGCAGGCGATGCATCAGCATCAAATGATGTAGTTTCTTCCAAAAGCTGCCATGCCTATTGCGGTACTGACAGATGTCACTCACAATGTGATGTGCCCATAGTACTACCTGGAAAGTAAGTCCTCCTGCATCATCTTCTTGTTGTCCTCTTCCAGTGGGTTTTGGTAGAGTATACTGCCTTCTGCAATATATTGGTGCATGTGTGTGTGTGTGTGTGTGTGTGTGTGTGTGTGTCTGGCTATCTGTGTGTGTCTGTGTCCAGCATCTGCTGCTTCCAGAAAAGTGGATCTGCTTTAGTCAAATGCACATCCAGCCCCAGCATGTAGTACTGCATTCCTTCTCCACAACTGCTCCTGATACAGTTCACTGCTGCTTAGAGGGTAGTCTTGTTTGTATCCCATGATTCCCCCCTGTAGGTACTACTATGGAAATGACCTTCTTTGGCAGCACTTTACATTACTCCCTGGTAATTATGTATGAATGTACTCCTGTGGATTACACATGCTGTCCCCACACAGCAGCTGCTTTTAACTTGATATGTATAGGTAAGTCTCCACAACAACAGTAAGATGCATTCACTGCTCAGGTCCAGTACTGGAAGTTTGGATGAAACACCTCTGTTTATAGGAGGCATTTGTTATTCTGGAAATATGACCAACACACTCAGTATATTATAGTTGTGAACAATGATGTCACGGCAGCGCTAACACCACAGCTAAATAGAAATACATATCACTGCATAGAGCTGAGCAAAACAGAATGTGTGCAGTGTACTGCCGTACACTGTATTACATGATAGCTGTTCCTGTGTGTGTCTCTCTCTCTCCCTGCAGATATATCTGCATCTATCTTTATATAGATATATGTATAGATATGTATTTATATGTATAGATATGTATGTATATGTACATATATGTAAAATCCATAGTAGAAAAATATCAATTTTCCCATGTAAGTGATGCTACAGAGCATTGCCTTTATGTCACCATTTAATACCTCTCTATCTTACTCCATGGCAGGGGTAATGTCCGGTATTGGTTTAGTGGGTCTGTGTTTAGTCATTGAATGAGAAATCCATCAAACTTAAAACACTGAACGTTCACTTCAGCGAATCTTAAATCATCAAATATTTTACCCAGGGAAAAGAGACAGTGGACCAACATGTATACCGAAACACACACCGCAGTATATCAAACCCACAACCCCCCTACTTATATACACCAACTTTGAGATTGCACTACAGTGGAGAAAAGGGCAAATTTCCTACTGCAGGCCCACCAACTCCATTCCCTGGGTAAAATATTCAATGGTTGAACATTTGCTGAAGTGAACATTCAATGTTTTAAGTTTGACGAACAGAGGTTTGCTGGATTTCTCATTTGATGACTGAACATAGACCTTGTTTAACATATTATAATGTACTACAGTGTGAATAGGTAGTTGGGACACTGCTGAACTTCTGAAACTAGTGGGCATGCTATCTTTTGAAATTGTATTGTATTATTGTCACTGCAGCTTTTAAATATATCTGTGGTGACAAGATTACGAAAATCAGTTGGAAATTTGAAGATGCTGGGTATTGCTGTGGTTGTTGGAGTTTAGAAGACTTACTGTTGCTGTGTAGAGGCGGGCTCTTGATTGGTAAATTGGGGTGGTGGTCAACCTTTTCAGAAACTGGGATATGATGTGCTCCATTTATAGTGGGATCAATTTTCTCAGCATCCCAGGGAAAGCCTCTGTCAGCACAATTTAACAAAGGCTGATTACTGAGTCTGTGTCTTATTTAAGAGGAGCAAAGGAGATTTCTTTCTGACCACTGAAAAGCAGATCAGATATTTGTCCTTATACAGGCTTTCATGAAGTTATTTATTTATCTTTCATTTATTTTACATTTGTTGAATGGGAAAGTCCGACTGGATACATGTCCATTTTCAGTGAAGGCCTGGGGAGAAAAGCTCCACAGCTAAATTTAAGTAACATAAGACACTGCATTGGGCAGGAATTGAACCTGGGGTCTCCTACATGGGAGGCAAGAATTCTACCACTGAACCACCAGTGAGGTTGCTAATAAAAAAATAAGAATAGCAGGGGCTTAATGCTGAGCCCTGAAAGACACCAGTATTGAGGATTCCATTTTTTAAGAAGGATTTTTTGACATAAAATTGAAAAGTTTTGCCCTTCAAGTAATTTTGCAAACACATGATTATGTTATCTCCAAAATTCAGTTTGCTAAGTGGACGGTTGTGATTAACCATCTCAAATGCCCTAGCCATATCTATAAATTCACTAGCTGCACCAATTCCCTCATTTATATTTCTATAGATGATATCTGTAGTGGTGAGTAAAGCTTTTATTGCTTTTTAAGCATTGTAAAAGTCATGCTGCTCATCACAGAGAAGGCTATAGCTATTTATGTGTTGAAACAGCTGTTCACAAAACAGCTTCTGAATATTTTTGTGACTGGGAAAAAGTTTGAGATTACTCTGTAGTCTCTGAGGTAAATGAGTGAGGGAAGTTCAGGAGGAGGTATGACAATGGAATGTTTGAAGGTAGAAAGGACTATGCCTGAGGAGAGGGATAAACTGCTTATGTGAGTAAGAAGCTTTGCAATTTCTTCAGACTCAGTTATAAGGAATGTAGGATGTAGCTTGCTGAACTTGATTCCTGTGGAAGTTAACTTCAATAAAAGATTTGATTTAGTTTAACAGATATGGTGGTATATGACACCAAGGGGTACAGCTGTGAGGCAGCATTTGAACCTTGAGTTTGTGAGGCAGATGGAGGTATGGGAAAATTGCCTGTGATGTCATATACAGTCAAGAGTGGTAAAAGTATGCATTAACCACCGCATCTCTGTTAGTGGGTGAGTAAACCATATGTTCTGTCAGTTTCTTTAGTTCTTTCCAAGATGGTGGCCGAATGGTTAAGGTGTTGCCTTGCAAGCACAAGGTTCAGGGTTTGAGTCTCACAAGGGATAACTGACTAGGCTTAAAATGGCTCGTAAGGGCAGTTAGCTTAGTACTTATCTGTGAAACTATGAAAAGTTTTAGTTTAATGGCAATTGAACCTTGTTTGTTTTCTTTTTTTAGATAGATTTTGCACTATCAGTAACTATACTAGTTGATTTTTATATAGTTCAGGATGGTTTGAAGTAGCTGATTATTAGATGGGTCCTGTTGCTAGGCTTTACATGCATTGTCCCACTTCTTTATTTTATTCCTGATATCATCAGTCAGTCAACAGCATAACTGAGCTTTGAACCTCCTATGTGTAAATGGAAAGAAGGTATCGTGAATTGTGGACAAGGTAGCAATAAAGTAAGAAAGTGCAAGAGTGCAGCTGGATATGTGAATATAGAGGGGACCAGCCTATATAGTCAAGCTTGGCATTAAGCTACTGGTCTGAACGATACTATTCCTGTAAAGTGTTTCTAAAGTAGTAGGTTAAATTAAAGAAATATTTCTTACTAACTTATTTGGGTACATATGGTTTTAAGAGTTTTATTAATTGATTGCATATGATTTACATTTTATATAAATTGAGTTTTTTCTTCAGGGATTGTTTCTGAAAAGGTCTGGTGTGATACGGATGAAAGTGGTTAAAATTGACTTTTACGCTAAAGTTCTTATTGAAATTTCTTGTTGAGTCCTGAATGCATTTCCTTGTTATTTTGATAGTGTCCAACATAGGATGAGATGGAGCTGGAAGGAACAGCCTAATGGCAACCTAGTTTATATCAATGATATAGAAGGGCTTGTTAGTACAGTTTGATTATTTTTATATAAATGTAAATTTCCCTTTGTCACAATTGATACAGAAGGGCTTCTATGTCAAACAGTCAGAGCATGGGCTGTTAAGATGAAATGAAAGTTTACTGGTACTTAACTGGCTTGGAGAGGACATATGACCACATACCCCATTGTGTCTCTTGGTAGGTGCAATAACAATGCAGGTTCCCAGGAACAGTGCTGCATGCTGTTCATTTTTTTTATTTAGTGAACATGAGTTATACCCATATTCCTGTTTGATACACTTGCATCAAGTACACAGACTATTTTGTAAATGATAATCTGCACTCCGGAAATATACTCCTATATGTGTGGAATAGGAAGCATTGCAATGATTTTATAAGAATGCTGTTCTACTCATTCTGCTGCCCAGAAAGTACATTTATTTATTAAAACAAAGTTTGCTGAAATCAAGAAAGGTGTTAGAACTGTATTGTACATACAGGAGTGGCTTGCAAATATGATGATTCTCCTCCTGGCAGCTGCGTTAATATCATTCTGATGACAACATCTATTGCAGCATCAGGGCTTCTACTAAGTACTATTTGGTGAAACCTGTGTTAAAATTGGCCACTGCAGGAGAACAATAACCCATGTAAATTGAAAAATGGGAGGCCAAGGATGAAGTTATATCTTTAGATTTCCTTTATTGAGTTTATATCCAGAGATCTGTATGTAGTGGCCCCTTATAATGCAGAGATCTGAGGCTAAGATTTTAGTGTCAACTTCTAATATTAGCATGTAATTTCTATATATGGCTGTGGCTAAAATGGATGTCCTAGGATCAGTCCACTACCTTGAATAACAAGCCTTAATAATTAATGCATTTCATTTCTTTTGGATGCTAATGTCCTACTTAATAGGTTCATAGGTTGGTACTAGGCTATCGGCCCTAGGGCCTATGCAAGCCTAGCCATAACAATTCCCTGGATATTTCTTCCCACAATATTTACTTCTCTGGGCCCCTGTCTAGCAGGGCAACTGACATGATCCCTGGGGTGAATTTCCTATCTCCCATCCGATCATCAAGGTTCCTTTTGAAGAGGGCCAATGAGGCGCTCTGCTTGACATGTATGGGCAGTCTATTCCAGAGTATGGGGAGTCTCTAGGTCAGCAACCTATCCCTCCAGCATGTTTTGTTCATTGTGATGACAAAGTTTAGATCCCTGGAGCATGTGGCTCTGAGGGATTGGGATTTCTTTAAGTGGAGCATGTCCAACAGCTCAGGGTTTGACATGGCCTTGTATGTTAAGCAGAGATCGCCTCTGAGTAGATGATATGCCACAGAGTATAGCTGGAGTTTTTTTAGATGGTCAGCATATGGCATCTGCTTTAGGCCTGTGATTCTTTTAGTGAGTTATTTCTGTGGCCTTTCCAGCTGTTACAGATGTCTTCTGAGGTACATACCAAACGGGGCATTATACTCTATAATGGGTCTAATGAGGGATGAGTACAGTGGGACAAATGACCTCCTTTTTTCTGGATGAAAAACCCTTAGTGATGAGGTGTGCTACACAGAAAGATTTCCTGACTGTTGTGGCGATGTGGTTATCGAAAGTGAGACCACTGTCCACCTGTGTCCCTAAGTCTCTCATCACACTTTCGATGTTTAGCATCCTGCCACCTATGTGGTAATTCATGGGTACATGTTTTTTTCCAAAGTGGATAACTATACATTTCTTGGCATTAAGCTTGAGTCCATGGCTCTGGCACCAGGCATCTTGGCTTGATATAATGGTTTTCAAGAAAGTGAAGATCTTGAGGACATTTATGGTGTTTTTTTTAATTATACACGAAAGCACAGAAATGCTAATCAATTAATTCCATGTATTGCTTTAAGGGTGAAAAAGAGTTATTAAAGTAATATGATCAGTTTTTCTGGGATGGTTATTGGATTTGTAGATCACAATAAAAGGTCAAGGTTCAGTAATGTTATTATTTCCCCTCTTTCCTTGAACCGATAGGAAATTTGCCCTTTGGGCAACATCAGTTAACTGCTTCTCAGCTTGGCATGAATAGGATATCTTCTTTCAGCCATAATAGAGATAGTGTTTTATAAGGAACTGCTGCTTCTTGGAATCATTGAGTCAGACCACAATGACTTCATAGCCTGCAATGTTTTAGTGCCCCAGTAAGGGTTATTCTAAGATGATTTGTATCTTGAGGGGAATTCCTCTTGTTGTACTGTTAAGACAGAGCGACTGAATCTAGCCAGGAATCAAGTCTGAGTGGGTAAGGTGTGTATATAGCTGAGTATAATGATATCTATACATGTCTGTGGTCAGATATAGCAGATGGTTTAACGCCCGTGTTCTGGGGAGTTTGAATGAAGGAATATCTACTCAATGACAATATTGTTTTACTCCAGCCATTTTGCCCAGTTCTGAGATGACAGAGGGCCAGATTCAATAAACCTACACTAAGTGCACACAATATGTATTCAAGAATATTCTTGTCACATTTCTTGTGCTTTCTAGTCACTCAGAAAGATTACACTAAGTGTACATGTAGTCTACACTTTGTGGTAACATTTATGAACCCCTGACAATATTTAAAGCTGCAGAGATATGAGTAGACATCTAAAATTAGGAGGAATAATGTCTGAGTTATGTCTGTGTTGTCTGTTTACTCAGAATGGTGTACATTTAGTGTAGGCATTATTGAATCACAGGGAAAGTCTAATTTTGTAATAAAAAAAGTATTTTGAAGCTCTCAAGTCAAGTAGGTTTTGCAGTTGCTGCTCTGCTTGACTTATTTTACTCATCCGTAAGGACTGTAGTACAGCCTTTTTTGAGATACTTAATCTATTGATAGATGTCAACCTTTTATCTCCAAAATGAGGAACACTGCCTCTAATAATGTGGAACAAATGAGCAATATGTGGAACACGTACTAACAGCTTACTAACAGTTTCAACTAGAAAGGTCACAAGATGGCTAAAATGTACTACTTTAAACTTACAAAAAAGTTATTTTGATGAATTAATATGATTCAGTACTATTTACCATGGATATCAGTTAAAAACATTCTAACACTGAATGCATGATAGACCCCTTCAATGTAGAGCTTTCAGAAACATGAACTTTTTAAAACCCAAAATGAGGAATATTCCTCATAATGAGGTACACTTGAGAGGTATGCTATCTAGATAAAAGGTCTCCCTCTATGTCTAACCATATAAATCCCTTCCCTCATGAATAAACTTGGTAGTGAGTTGCCATCCCATTAAGGGGATGGTGAAATATTTTACAGTTTAATTCTTTTTGTGTAGTCATTAGTAATTCCTCCAGAACCAGTGCAAAAAATCTCTAATGTTTATCTATGTAATAAAAGCAGGAAAGATTGTATATTCAGACCTAAACACCTGAAAATCTACTTCACTACTCAGGTGGAAATAACTGAAAAGAATTTGTACCTTGTGGTCACCTCTAATTCTACCATGATGCATCACATGTGTATGATTGTTATATGAATCAGAGATATAGCCAGGAAATTGTACAAAACACTGCCACACCTTTCTATTACATGAAGTTTATGAAGGTCAAGTATGCTGACACAAAATATAATGCAGTGGAAAACCGGGTTGTCTTCTGCTGGCAATAGAATCCAACTTTCCTAGTTGAAATTGTTAGTAAGCTGTTAATAGGTGTTCCACATAGTGCCCTATTGCTTCAAACAACATCTAGTCAAATGTGTTACAGTAATCTTAAAACTCTGAACCTTAACTAGGTCTCCTATGAATTAATTCAGAAAATATATTTCTTACATATTTGTAATCCTCTTTCCTGGAATGTTTTTTTCTGTTGTAGAAATAAGTAAGACAAATTTGAATGCAGCTTCATTAAACAGATTGATATTAAAAGTAATTGTAGAATAGAGAAACAACAATATTGATTGCCCACTGCAACAGAAAAGTCATAGGTAGTAATGGGAGTAGTTAAAAGCACTTTGTCTACATGCCATTATATCAGAAATGCACAGTATATACAACTCAAACCCTAAGTCTAACCAAGACATAAATCTGGCTCTCCTACCGATCATCCAATACTGCCTAGTAAGCTGAGGGCTGAACGGCTGGTGTCCTTCCTCTGGAGACGATACATATTTTGTTGTATCCAAGTAGCTACTAGTGGTGATTGGACAGTGATATTGTAGATATGTGCTTGCTGCTTAGTTTCAGCAGCAGGAGCTGTTTGATCAGATATCTCCTGATGACACTTGTGGACAACATATCCACCAGCAAGTTCTGATACACATCACATAATAAAATATCACCTCTCCAAACACTATAATGATGTTTCCTGTTCTATGCTACAGTTGATGACGAGCCTGACAGAAAGCAGATGAGGAGATGGCCAACAAAGCAAAAAAGATATGTATGTATGTGTATGTTTGCATGTGTGCGATGTTATACAGATATTTATATATATATATATATATATATAAATATATATATATATATATATATATATATATATATATATATATATATATATATATATATATATATATGTATATATATATATATATATGTATATGTATATGTGTGTGTGTGTGAGTGTGAGTGTATGTATTCACACATACACACACACACACACACACAAAATAGATGCATATGTATAGGGAATACAGGGTTCCATTCATTTTATAGAGTCTTCTGCTGAATGCAAGATTTACAGTATCATGTCAAACTGAGTTTGTTCAAATGCTGCTTTGTTGGTAGTTGAATTTTATTTTGTTCAGATATTATTTTTTGTCAGTTAACATGTACTTGTTAGCAAGCAGCAACAAACTGCAAAGTAAAACTTTTTAAAAAGAAGAGAAGACCAACTGTGAGAATAAGAACAAAATATGACACTGATAGATAGTATGTATGGCACAATTTGGTTAACTATTCTGGGTTTTAAAGCTGAAGAAATTCAGTTTTTCATACATACTAGGACAGACACCTTTTGTGACTTAACATTTGAACTTCGTGGGCTGATGATAACATTTCTGGAAATTTGTAACAAAAAGGACAGTTATCCATGGAAAATTTCTAGTAACTTAATTTAAAAATAATACTGTGCAGTTTAGAACTTATGAACTGGAAGAAGATGGATGTAAAAAATGCATGCAGGGTCGGTGTGAAACTGTTGATAATATTGTGAAAGTGAGAGATGAAAGAAACTTTAGAAATGGAGGTTGGAGGTTGGAAGCTGTTTTGAAATGTGAAAATAAACATGCTGAAAGACTTGCTAAGAGTTATTTTTTCTGGCTAGTCATAGATTGACATTAAGATATACTGACCAGGCTAAATCATGTTTCTTTTTACAGGGCTTTTCGTATTAAATTAATGATTCTCACAAAGTACAATGTAACCAACGTGGGGAGAAAGGACATACATCAAGAAGGTGTGTGCCATAATGCAGGCTGTATAAAAAAGGGGCACTTTTGGGTGGATTATCAAGAGCAAACAGTAAATAATGAAAAAGAAGGTAAAAGGAAGGACAACAGCAGGCTGTGGCAGAGGGTGAACTGGTGAAGAAGAAACAGTAGTAGAAGAAAAAATATGGGGGGGTGAAGAGAGATTAGGAGAAGAGACTGACACTAATCCTTTTTTGAAGTTCTATCCAGTGAAAAATCTGATTTTGAGGATGAAGGATTATTTATATATAAACACAGGAAAAATATTCAATTGGGAGAAGAATAAAAATAAGAAAATGAAAATTATTTCCCCTAAACTTAAAAATAAGGAAAAGCAACAATTTTACAGTGCTTTCAGTAAATGTGAACAGTATTATTAACACTGTAAGAGGGATAGGGATACTGGAATGGTTTTCTAAATGTGATGTGGATGCTAGTCTGTTAGAGGATGTAAGGTTTCTGACAAGCGAAGAAAGACTGCCAACGGAAAAATTGTGCAAAGGAAATATACAGTGACATGGGACTTAGGAAGTGAACGTTGCTGTAGAGGGGCTGCATTGTGTATAAAAACATTGAAAATACTAGATGTAATGTTGGTAAGGATGGAGCGGTTAACTGTTGTGGATGTGAGGTGGTGAGAACATATTTATAGAATTATAGCATTGTATGCATATATAATGAGCAAAGAAGAGGAAATCTTGTTTCATCAAGTATTAGACAAAGTAGTTAACATGAAAATTATAATTGCAAGGACTTTAATTGTGATTTAAAGGGAAAATGTAAAAAGAAAGGGAAAGATGTAAAACAAAAATACAGAAAATGATAACATGAGGTAAATTAGCTGTGCGGAACAAAAGTCAGTGGACTTACAGAAGGGGACACTTGGATCTGAAATTGATTATTTTATATTATTGGAAGGCTTGGAGGCAGCAGATAATGATACAGTTGCGACTGGTTTATCAAACTATTTAGCAATGTGGATGGAGGTAATGGAAGAAAGGGAGTATATTCAAATTGGAAATAAAATCACTAAATGTGGAATTATGGGATAGACTGGGAGAACGGGATATAGTGCAGTTATGGAGGGATCATATAACCATGAAGGACTTCTATAAAAAACTGGTCTGTTTTGTGGATTAAATTTATAAAAAGTGTTTTTTTTTCAGTCGCTGAATGATATAAGAAAGTAATGTAAAGAGAAGTGTGGGAAAATGTACAGAAATTTGACACAGTACCCACTCGGGCATTGTTGCCAAACTCAAGAGGTTAGGTAGAAACCCGTATGTCACCCAGTGGATAGCCCACTGGCTCACAGACAGAACCTAAGAAGTTAGAATTGGGGAGTCCACCTCTTCTAAGAGGCCAGTCACAAGTGGAGTCCCTCTGGGATCAGTCCTTGGACTGGTCCTTTTTGGCACTTACTTCTCTGAAGTCAAAATCAATGTACATGGTCTACAGCTGACTACATTTGCAGATGATTGCAAATTAGGAGCTGTCATTGAATCCCACACTGACACAAATGTTCTCCGGGAAGGGCTGACACAGACAAGCAACTGGTGTCAGAACTATGGACTAAAATTAAATTCTGAGAAATGCATAATAATGTCCTTTGGGAAGTCGTCCACCCCTAATGGCTTTCATATTAACAACACATCCCTTAGAGATGACCCAGGAGTCAGGGGCTTAGGGAACCACATAGACAGTAATCTAGCCTTTGACCATCATGTATCTACAGTTGTGAGAAAATCATTCTATGTTGCGCAACTTATAACCACAGGTATGGCATCTAGGTCCAAGGAAGTCATTATTCCACTGTATTCGGCATTCATCAGACTTATCATTGGTACAATGCCCCCTTTGGTTTGTACCTAACCAGGCATATCCAACAACTGGAATGTCCACAGAGGCTCCTCACTAAAGGAATACAGGACATAAATAACATGTCCTATGCAGACCGCCTCAAGGCCCTTTAACTGTATTGTGTCTCCTACAGGCTTTTGAGGGGAGATCTATGCCTGGCATACAGGGCATTGTTAGAACCCACTCTGATGAACCTCCAGCATATCCACAGAACAAACAGTACCAGAATTACCCATTCTAAAGACTTAAACATTGCCTGTGATATAAATAGGACCTGCTGGAGAGACAGGTATGTATCCCAGAGACTACCCCGTCTCTGGAACAGGCTCCCCATCCATGTGAAGCAGAGTTCTTCCCTAACCCAATTCAAGTGTAGCTTCAGCAATTGGATGTAGAACAGGAAATTAATCCCTGGTTTGGCATGTCGTTTCTAAAGGACACAGGCAACCTGTAAATGGTTCATCTCTCATCCCCCTACTTGTAATTGTTTCATCTCCCAAGCCCCTGCTTACACTTATCAAGGGTACCAAACTTGTCAGAGATCTGGGATACATGACTAGGCTTAAACAGTGCCTTGTGGTTATTAGCCTAGTAAACACCTATGAACCTGTTGTTGTTCCACACCATCAGACAGTTATGTGTATTCCTCAGAATGAATACTTAGGTGTGGCCAATCAGCTGTGTGACAGCACTCTTTGACAAAGTTGATACACTTCAGTTACACATCACTGGAAAATGTGTAGAGAGGTATATGAAGAAGAGTGTATTTAACACAATTATTGCTGTGATGAAGTGTGGAAGCCATGAAGTTTTTATGGTCTCTGATGTGCATGTCCTTCACATAGTCAGTACTGGTGTTATACTCAAGTGAGTAGTCAGCACTGTGACCACATACTCATGTGTGTACCAGTTACCCTCTATCCCAGGACACATGTTACATACCTATAGATCTGATTATAGGGTGTAATGTCCACATTATAGGTTCATTAATTAGTACTAGGCTAATTGCCCTTGTGAGCCATTTTAAGCCTAGGCAGTTATCCCTCGTGAGACTCAAACCCTGCACCTTGTGTTTGTAAGGCAAACACCTTAACCATTAGGCCACCCTCCCAACTACTTGGGTGGTGTGTTTCTTTCCTAATTCAACAAATCTCTCCATGTGTCTCATCAATGCAGGTGTTATCATGGCTGTGGGAGCAATCTCTGGTATGTGTTGATACTGTCTGTATTATACTAATATCACAGTTGGAATCAATGATTGCACACCAGCTGTAGTCTTTCAGGCAGCTGTTTGGACACAGCATGTGTATGTCATCTGTGATGATGTGATCATTGGACCTAAGTTATATGTCACATCACACATTTCAACATAGTGAGATGCCATATATGTCCTACACTGGTCTACCCATTTGGTGATATAACTGTTTATGGCCACATATGACAGTGTTGATTGAATACCTCAGTGTGGATTTTTGTCAAATGCCTTGATCAGTTCAAGTTCCACATGATGATACTGTTGTCATCATGCATGCCCTCGATGACCCCTTTGAGAACATCTGTCAGATGTAACGGACCTGATGTAGCAGTAGCAACTTACACCGGTCTGTTGCACACACCTGGAATATTACTAGTGTACATGTAGATGAGGTATGTGATGACATGTTGGTCTACCTCACAGTCAAGGAGATCAAGGATGTCTCTGTACATGCATGCATCAGGTACTGTTCCCCAACTCAGGTGGATGCATGTTGATATACACCCTTGTATGGAAACATATGCCATGTGGAGGGTGTGTTGAACTGTATATTCAACCATATCAGGAAGGCGTATGTGCTGGGTCATGCCATAGTGATCTGTGATGTTGTCGTAACACATTGATTTCATGTGATACGCCTGGATGTAGGTAAGACAGTGAATACTGCCTATTGTAATCTGACCTAGGGTTTTGACACAATCACACATGCAGGTATCATTGAGAAAAAAACCCAAGCTGGGGATTAGACTTTACATCAGTTGTTGTGTAACCAATTGGCTCACTGACAGAACACATCATGTGCAAGTTAGTCAAGCTGCCTGTTCCAGTAGAACTGTCACCACTGGCAAACCCCAGGAATCTGTGTTTGGCCTTTCATTGTTTGAATTGTATTTATGGATAGTACAGCCTAAAGTATATGGCCTTTGCATTACCAAGTTTGCTGATTCTTGCATATTGTGTGCAATGATTGAGTCCACTAATGGTGATAATATAGTACAGGAGGAGCTAACACACACAACTGAATTGTGACAAAGGCACATGATCTACAAATAATTGCAGAAATGTGTATTTGTAATGTTGTCCATCTGAAGAGTGGCATTACATGTTAAACACAGCATTGACAAAAGTCCTGCTATGCAGAAACCTAGTGATGCAAGCACTAGGAAAATATTTCGATAGCAATCTAAACTTTGACCATCGACTGTCCATACTGTTATTGAAAGCCTATGTTTTGCACATCATAGGTCACACCATCATATTGATGTCTTAGGATTGTATGACATCACTGTAGTCAAACCTCATTACAGTAGTAATAGAGTTTAATGCTCTTTTTACATGTATCTCATCAGACACATGTAGGAGCTGGAGTGACCACAGGGCTTTCTCAGCAAGATAACTCAAGGTCTACACAGCATGCCATGATGTCTGTGGATAGACTGAAAGCCATATCATTATAAATTTTATTGTACAGGAAGATGTGACTTGGGAGTACTGCATATCCAAAATGTGATATAACTGATGACATCCAGCCCAGAGGTGACTTTACAATCACCCAACCAGTAGTCAAGGTTGAGTTTGAACAGGGTCATTGTGGAGCACTGCCTCACATGCAGTGTGAATCATTGTGGGATATATCAGTCTCCCCAGCATGTTTTGTTTACGTTACAGGCAAGGTTCAGAACCCTGGGGCAAATTATAATTGTCTAGTTTGAATTGGAGATGTCCATCATTTACAGAAGGGCAGGGTCTGAAACTGCTCTGCAGGACAGCCATACATTACCTCTCAGTAGCCTGCATGATACTGAGTACAATGACAGATATGCCAGTCTTTCCATGTATGTTATGCTTGGAGGCCTGTTGGTCTCCCAGGCACACCCCGTGTTCTTTCCAACTGATGCAGGTGTCTGGTGAGGTACAAAGAGATGTGAACATCGTACTCCATTATTGGTGCAACAAGGGTGGAATACATCAGAGGTATGACTACCCTGGTCTCAGATATGATGTCCATTTGTATGATATGTGGAATGCAGATTGTGTGTGTCATCACTATGCATATATAATGATGAAAGTGTAGATTGCCAGTCCAGAATTAAGGGACACTGTCATTGACATGGAAGAACACAAGAATATGTTTGATTGAACACAGTAATAATGTACAACAATCCCCTCAAGGGGTGGTTAATGCATACTTCAATTCTGCACACTTTCCAAAATTTTTAACATGAAAAGTTGGCAGCCCTATTGGGGGGGTGCCAACACATGGATGGATATTAAATATATGATATACAGTTAGATAGGGTCCTCAGTTTGTAATATTTCTACATTTATTTTTCATGTCATACAAAGGAAGTAGACAGTAAACAGCAGAAACACAGCATAATATATATATTTACATAGTGTGAGGAGCAGTGGGTTTGAGCAAATATTAGCACAGTGTATAAGCATGCAAGATACAGCTGTTTGCACACTGCTAGGCAGTGTGCAAATGCAAGCCACATTGCTAAAGTCTGACAGTTAGTGCTGAGTCTGTGGAATCTACCTGTTACTTAACTGACTCTGTGGCAGCAGGTGTTAATCCAGTGATACATACATTCTCGGGGCCAGATGGTGCTGGATTGGAATACAGCTGTATCTAATACATTTAATTACTTTTGCTTTATCACTGGTGTGTGTTGGCATGCAATGCACGCCATATCGCAATAATGCATTAAAGAAAAGAAATGGAGAAGACAGGACAATAGTGAAATGGGAATGCTAAAGTCTGACAGTTAGTACGGAGTTTATGGAATACACCTGCTATTTACCTGACTCTGTGCTGGCACGTGTTAATTAAGTAAATGAAGTAATACATTCCTTTTTGGGGCCAGATTGTACTGGACTTGAATACAACTGAATCTAACACTTTTAAGTTCTTTCATATTACTGTTGCTGCACCATTGCACAATAATGCATTATATAAAAGAAACTGGGAAGATAAGACAGTGGTGAAATGGGGAGCAGCCATGGGGAAGAACAAATGGAAAGCAATACAGGAGGTAGGAAAAACCATAGCTATCCATTTCTTCAACAGTAAAAACTGTCACCTCCAGAGAGAAGGGTCACTACAGCACAATTATATTGTATAGCCAACTGGACCAAATCAACTATGTGAAGAAGACACATGTGCGAAATGGAGAGCTATGTATGAGATGATTTTTTTTTTTGAGAGAGAGGAATGTTGGGGAAGTGACATAGGTATGCATGGGTCTGGTAAATTGGCTAGGTAAGGAAGCAATTGCAGACAGACAAGACACAGGGACAATGATGGACACAAGAGACTAGTGGACACCATGGATTGACAATGAGAATTGAGTCCTCACACACAAGACTGTCATCACTGTTACTTCAATCCATCATTGCTGGAGTGCTCGACATCTCCTTCTCCTTCCCCTGGTCCTACATAAAATGAGTGAGAGCATCCCCTCCACCCAGCATAGGCATGCACTAACAGTGTAGTGCACAACCCTACACACCATCACCTGGCAGCTCATTGTGCTTAGCTTGGGTGATAAACTCACCACTCCTACTACTGCTCCTGGAGGAAATCACTGGCCTACCCTCTGGGGCAGAACTACCTGAGGGGGTAGGTAGTGCAGGGACAGCAGAGGTGGTGCTGCAATATCAGCGCCCAGATGTACTGGGCATGGTATGGGAGCAGATGGATCCTGTGGGGCTGGTGCTGTGCTGTGGAGGATTTTTTGATGTGATACACATGAATGACATGGACACATTTTGATGACTCATAACAAAATAAAATAAAAAAAAAAGAAATAAGGGTTGGGTTAGAGAAAAACAAAGAGATAAGGTTAGTACCTTCATATGTAACATACAATGTATTAATACAATTATTTGACTACTATGTTATCCCTTACTCTTAAGAATACCACCCCCTAGCAGATAACGTTACTTTTAAGACTTCCGGTTCCTAACAGATGCATGCTATACTACAGATTGCAGCAAATCCTCCTTGTACTGAACATATGCATGTTCCAGTTATCCAGATTTCAGTATACAGCAAGGCATGTATGGCACTGCTATAGAGCTTTTAATTTAAACCCTTAAGTTACACATAATTGAAGAAGTAACCATTATTATATAGTTGGGAAGTGTGATATTTGAAACTACCACCTTTGACTGAAGACTACTATTGTACTCTTGGTTTGTGCTGTAGACTTATGCATGCATATTTGCTTTTACAGTTGGAATATACTTGTTCAATTGGATAGAACTGTATAAAATACCTAAAAAAGCTATCTTTAGCTTTTAATGTTACAATAACACTACTCTACTGCTGCATACATACCTCCCTAATCCTCACCAGTCTTGCACCATGGGTCCTAACATTGCACTCCCTCTCCATGGCAGCTGTGGAAGAAACAGAACAGAATACCATTATGAATACCAGTCTTGACTGTATTCAGCTTTTAAGCCTTATAAGTACTCTCTGCATATCTCTCAACCTCTTAGAGCAAGAAATATGGACAAAGCCAGAAATAAAAGTGGGACAAAGGCCCAAAAATAGGGACAATTTTTAAATATTGCGCTTACAAACTCAGAAAGTTGATAGAATAACCGGTTTTGCATTAGCATGAGTTTTCTGAAGGATATGAAATATGAAACGCAAATGTCTGTCATTATTTTTGAACATCAATCTTTAATGATTTACCACTGATTTGCCAGAAAATCACCATTTTATGAAAAACTGACCAAAAATATGAGGCCAAAATTTGGACATTCTGCGAAAATCTGTACAGTTGAAAGTAATGACTCTCTGTAGTTGATACTTACACATCTGTGGGATGTCCTCCATCCTAAATTCCTCAATCCAAGCATCGAGGGTGCCTGTCTTCCTCCGATGTAGGTTACTGAAGTGATGCCTACATTGGTAACCAGAGCAGGGCATACTAATGGCACTGTTCACAGCCCATGTCAAACTATCCCAATCCTCTGACTTATACTGGGACCGAGAATAATCCCCCTGCAGCAATCTAGCACTGTGGTGTTTCAGTAGGAGTCCAACAAAAAGCTTCGACTCCTGGACATCCCATCACTGAACCCTAAATCTCACACCCTCTCCACAAACACCTGCCATGTCTTCCATGGATTAAGAGCAATGGAGACTGACAGTTATTGAATTTACTGGGAGTTTTCACACTGTTTGAAAATGTTGCACATGACTTACCATTGCACAAACACTGTGCTCAGTGGTGCAAAATGCTGAGCAATGTGTTTGTGCGATAGTAAGTGGTGCGCAACAGTGACAAGCAATGCAATTTCAAGGTTATTTGATGTACAGGCAGTCGTGCAAGTGTGTTAGTCATATGTGAAGGCCATACTAGTCCAGAGAGCAGAAATATACTTACATGACCGTAGTACAATACACAGTATACCCACAGTCATGCATTTGATAGTACATGTGATAATACATAGATAAATAAAGAAATAACTGACACAATATTATTGTCTCAGCCCTCATAATTAATATCATGTACACTACGCCAAGTGTTATAAAGTGAAAAAAATTATAATGGGAACTGGAACAACAGTAAAAGTGTGTGGAATATGTCATATTTGAACCCAGAACTATATGTATGTCAGTCCTACACATACACCTGTTGCCACAACAAGGTTAAGAAAGCTCTAGTCTATGTTGCAGTTCATTGCTTTAAACTGTAATGTCACAACATTAAAACAAAGGTTGCACATCCTGGACCATCTGTACTCCAGCCCTACACTTACACCTGCTGCCACAGGATTAGTTACATGATATTGCCTATTTTATATTCATTCTTAAGGTCTCACCATTAACCACCACTCAGAGTCACTCAATGAGTTTGCATGAGACAAATCCATCCAGTTTCTATTTTTGGCTGTCTGGGTCCTGTCTGCTCCCTGGGCTCCAGTCGTGCATTGTTGTACTTCACGCAAACTGTGTTTGAGGTGAGCAGCACACCATGCAAAAACTGGAAAAGAAAAAAAAGAAAGAGAGAAAAAAATTAATCAAACCCAGTACCATCTGGTGCCAAAAAGGAAAGTATCAGTGCATTAGTACATGCTGCCACAGAGTGAGTTAAGTAGCAGGTGTGTTTCATAGACTCAGCAGTAACTGTCAGACTTTAGCAATGCAGCTTTCATTTGTGCACTGTTAAGCAGTGCACAAAAAGGTGTATCTTGCATTCTTATACACTTTGCTAATTGTAGTGCAATGGAAAACTACATATTAAGTATTACTGCTGTTTATTGTCCATTTCTTGTGTATGGCATGAAATTACACAGTATGTCATATATTTACAATACAGCCATGTGTTGCCCCCCCAAGCACTGTAACCCTGATGTCTCAGTACTTTTTCCACACATATATCACCTACACTACAGAAAGTAATACCAAGTGTTGTGTCATATGCAGTGCATATCAGTCTGGTAACATGCTTTACTATAGCTATTGACCCATAAGCCTATCAAGCCTTATCTACAAGGCTAGGCAAGGGATCAGCATGGACCTTATCCACAGGGACATAGTTGACGTTAACACACTTGAATCAATCCATGTTGTGTTTGTCAAGGATATATATTGCCTATTGAACCTTGTGGACTTCTTTGATACTAACCTCAAAGACCTGGATGACAGGTAGCAGGACATACTGCCTACGTTCAGTTATCCAAGAAATTTGACAATACCCCACATTCATGTCTCATAGTGAAAATGCCCCATCTGGGAATTAAGTCATACAGTACTTGCTGGATAGGCAACAGGATGACCAGCAGAACACATGCTCTCAAAGTTGGGACTGCACCGCACCACTTGCCACTTACCAATGGAATACCCCATGGATCTGTGCTGGGCTAAAAATAAATTAGCATCCATAACTAAGGATGATCACAAGGCATTCTTTAGCTATGTCTGTAATGTAAAAAGGGAAGGCCCAGCTGTGCACCAAATGCGTAGTGGGCAGTGCAAGTTATACTGAACCTGAGGACATTACCAACATGTTAGCAGACAGATTTGGCAAAAAATTCATACCCCTGTCTCCAGCAATCATATCCCAAAGCATACCTGTCACCAGTTTTCCATCTGTTATCTCCAAAGAACAGGTAATAACAGCACTCAGTAAGGCCAAAAACACAACCTCAGTGTGACCGGATCACATCCCTTACTAAACAATGTAAAGCAAGCATTAGCAGAACCACTGGGTACTCTCTTCAACCACAATCAAAGTACTGGCTTTGTTCTTGCAGAGTGGAAAACAGCAACAGTACTCACCTTGCACAGAGTGGGTCCCTCAATTGACCCAGGAAACTGTTGACCCATAAGCCTGAACAGCCTTGTCTGTAAAACCATGGACAGAATCATCATGGATCTTATCAACAAAGTCATTGGTGACCTTCAACCTCTTGACCTGACCTAGTTTGGCTTTGTTAATGGAGTGGAATTCTTCAAGAGTGTCATCAAAGCCCTGAATGAAGGCAAATACATACTGCCTATCTCAATTTGCCAAGGGCTTTGCCACAATCCCTCACTCAGGCATCCATGAGAAACTCACTCAGATGTGATTAACCCATTTGTCAATTGGCTCACCAACAGAATGCATACAGTCATACTTGGGGATTCCACCTCTACCAACAAACCTGTTACCATATGGGCCTGTGCTGGGCCTCCTACTGTTTGGAGTCTATTTCTCAGAAATTCAGGCAATAACAGATGGCGTGTGGCTCACCAAGTTCGCTGATGACTGCAAACTGTGTGTAATCACTGAATCCCCAAATGATGTCAACATTCTACAAAATGGGCTTACATGCACAAATGAGTGTTGCTAAAACCACAGAATTAAATGTAATTAAAAAAACATGCACTATTACCCTTTCGGCAAAGGAGAGGTGCCTGCAAATTACACTGTTAATAATACCTCCTAACTTTCAACACAATGGTGAGAGATTTGGGAGTGCAAGGTGATAGCAACATCAGCTTTGATCATCATGTGTCCACGGTGGTAATGATGGCCTTTTACGCTGCACACCTCATAAGTAAGGGCAGATCATCTAAGACTAAGGATATTATCAGTCCACTCTACGTGTCCCTCATCACACCAGTAATAGAGTACAGTGCTCCCTTTTGCATGTGTCTCACCAGGCACCTGCAGCAGCTGGAGAGCCCTAAGAGGTTTCTCACCAAGAAAATCCAGGGACTTCTACACATGACCTACACAGACAGACTGAAAGCCCTGTCACTATACTCTGTATTGTATAGACTGCTGAGAGGTGACTTGTGTCTGGCCTACAGAACACTCTTGAATACTGCTTTAATAGAAATGCTGCACTTCTTCAAATCAAATGGGACAAGAGTCACTCACTGTAGGGACCTTAACCTAACCTGCAACATCAACAGGATGTGCTAGAGAGACAGATATGTCTGAACAGAAGAAAAAGATTATAACACCAAAACCAGGATGCAGATAAAAAAGTTATTTCACAAACAAATGCTAGTACTTAGACTTTCACCATAAGGCTTTGTTAGGCAAATGATTACATATTACCATCAGTCCTTTATCCAATAAATTAAGTTCATTTTCAGTTAAATTGTATTGAGAAAGATTAAATACAGTACCACAATTTATCTTTTTAGCTATGTGCACACAATGTAATGCGTTTTATATAGGCAAAAGTAATAGAAAATTAAAGGATCTAATATGTGAACATTTATCTGAAATTAAAAGGAAACTGGATACCAATGCATTGTATCGACATATCCAGAATACAGACATGTCACATACTTTAAACTTTTGTATATTGCAGAATATTTATAATTCTGTTAGAGGGGGTGACAGAGCAGACAAAGTACTGCCACTATGGGAGCTTGATCAGGCATGGCCATGTTGGCTGACAGCAGGTGATGTGGCTGACCTATGCCCATAAAGATGCCATTCCCCTCCCAGCAGATGGTCCATCACAGACACTTCTGTTTCCATGGCAGACATCCCTTGGTTCATCACAAACACCCCTCATTCTAATGTGTCATTCATCTGATCCAGTGAGTCAGCAACACAGTGGAGACGGTCATGCATATCAAACTGTGCCACATCCACAACCCTGAGCATTTGTCTGGAGCACCTATGGGGATGCACCTGAGCCTCCATGATGGACCTAAACATATGTTGAGTGACACAGGAAGTGACACCTACACATCAGACAGCTGCACCAGGTGGAGAGGGACAGCAGGCCCCCTCCAAGCACCCCTATCAATCTTCCTCACCCACACTTTGGCTACAGCCAGACACAACAGGTACTGACGCTGCTGTAGTCATACTTCCCTGATCAACTTCCTGGCTATTTCCAATGGAAATGCAGGGGATGGCTGTATATCAACCTTTGTATCAGATTCAACCTCTGCACCTCCTGACTGTGCCTCAGTTTGGCCACCATCATTATCAGTGTCTGCTGATACACTGACACTAGGTGGCACAGGGTCCACACTCCTACTGTCATGATCACCTGTAATAAAAAGCAAGAAACACAGGAATACATTAATACCTGCAGTACTATAGTGCAATATATGATAACAAACTAACAACGCTACCACTATTACAGACAGTACAGCAATATACACAACAGGCATGAGATCAAAATCACACACTGCAGTATTTCTTTAAATTGCTCAGCAGTACTGACATAAAAATATTTGGCTTACCATCTGAAGATGCACTGCACTGTACTCCAGACAGTCCTGGAAGATGTTAAGCAAAAGGTAAGGGCAACATCATCCCAACTAACAGTAACACAGGGGGTAATATATTTATCCCTTTATATGTGCTTTAAGTCTAATTTCAACAAGAATGTGTCTGACATCTCCAACCTAAGCTTATAACTGTAGCAATATTCAATCCACCCTGAAAAAAAAAGACGTGACACAGAATTAACTTATTAATTTCTGTTGTTTTACTGTACAACAGTATTCAACTGTTCAGATAAAGCCTACCTAGAAGATCCTCCTGGAACATGCTTACTATCTCAGAAGGAATTGCTCCCACACCCAGTACATGCTGTCCTGCACTTTCCTGGGAGCTGGCTGGATCTGTGATATTGGCCAAGTATCATTCATTGGGGGTTAGTGGGGGTTGCCTAGCAGGCACTCCCCCAGTAGCCATTTGACCATGGTCCACTGCAGCTGCTCATCTGTGTGCAACAGTAATCATGTCAGTGGCCCTGTGGTGCACCTGTTCATCTGTTCTGCCATGGCCACACATGGAATTGAGGTCTTCTACAATCTGCTGCTATATTCTCATCCTTCCTGTCCCCTTTCCAGGAGAAAAATCACCATGTTGCCAAAACCCATCAATGATTACTTGATTTTCGGCATCAGTGAAGAGGGGTATCTGTGGATTGACACTCCTGAGTGACATGCTTGTAGGTGTCCTTAAAGACAGCAGAAGTATATTACACATAAATATCACATAACTACAAAATAACTGTTTTCAGATAAAACAGAAAAGGTAACCAGACATTATTATCCACTGAAGAAACATAAAACAGTCTAGAGATGTGAAACAGTAACAACAGGCAGGTTGTAAAACAAGGAGAATAACAAGAGCAACATATCCTTGTTTGTGCCATAACAGTATCTCACCTTTACTCCCCCCAAAGAACAGTCCAGTCTTGTTTGTAACATAACAGTAACTCATCTTTGGTCCACCCCCCCCCCCAGCAAAAGAGTAGGTAAATGACCCATTTTGCTAGCAAAACATCTTTGAAATACTAAATCTGCTATCAAAGGACCTGTCCCTGAAACATTTGTTCATATTTATTACACAGCCTCCCACAATAGAACAGACAAATGACCTAGTTTGCTAACAAAACATCTTCAAAATGCTAAAAGTGCAATCAAAGGACCTGTCCCTGAAACATTTGTAAATATTTATTACACAGCCCTCACAAAAGAACAGGCAAAAGATCTATTTTACAAACAAAACTTCTTTGAAATGCTAAAAGTGCTATCAAAGGACCTGTCCCTGAAACATTTTTACATGTTTATCACACATCATTCCAGTTTCCTGTATTGTAGATCATGTGTATCTCTGAAATGGCTTGGCAAACATGCCCATGCCATCAGTACATGTCTAACTAATACATACAGATAAAAGTAAAAAAGCCTTTGCTTCTCATTATTTTTAAATACATTCCAGCATATGCAGTATGTAGGTGACAAAATGGGAGTATATCTGCTGAAGTTCATTACTCCTCTATACAGAAATATCCTGAAGAAAAAGCATTTTTGCATTCTTACAGATACAACTCTCCTCACCATCAGTTTGGCTAGCTACACGTATGCCTTTTTATAATGGTGTAGATTATTAATGGATTACATCTGTCTTTGTCTGTGTTTCATATATGGTTATTCAAAATAAGCAGCTGAATTGCATACTAATCAACCAATCCAACACAGCTGAGCTATTCAACAAGCCATAAAGCATCCATGTGGACTCCATGCTGTTTTTTCCTAGAGGTGTCAAAACATTTGGAGTGCAGACATGAAAAGTCTACACAGGGTCTATGTTAGATGCACGAATGCTTAAATGTTCGAATCTCTAAAGGTCGACCTTTTGAGATTGAACATTTAAGCGTTCGAATTTCTACAAAAATTTAAAAAAAAATTCACAACTAAAAAAAAAAGAAACTAAAGGGTTTAAGCAGGGGGAAAGCCCCCCCTGCCTCCTCCACCTGAGGAGCTGCACCCCTCACACCCCCCCCTACATTAATATACCAACTCCAAGATCGAGCTACAGTGTAGGGAATGGGAAATTTCCCATTTCCGCACTGTAGTTCACTGAAGTGCGATCTTGGAGTTGGTATATTTAAGTAGCAGGGGATGTGGGGGGTGCAGGGGGGCTTGACCCCCTGCTTAAACCCTTTCCTTGTATTTGTTTTTTTTATTTACTTTTTTTACAATTTTGAATGTTTAACTGTTCGATCTGTAAAGGTCGACCTTTACAGATTCGAACATTTAAGAGTTCGTTGTAGTAATATAGACCCTTCTACACAGACAGAATGTTAGGGGCTGCTGCTGCTTTAATCCATTTGCATGTGCTAGAGGCTGAAGCCAATGCTGCTGCTGCTGTCAATAGGCCTAGGTCGAGACGGAAAAGAGTTTTCAGGTCATGTGTAACATATCACAAACTACATGACTTGTAAATTGTAGAGAGCTACAAGGTGGACAGGGATACACTACAGAAACTCTCTGACTTCTGCTGTCCTCAACTCAGAGCAAGAGCCAACCAAGGGGAATGCATCCCACTGGAAACTAAGGTATGTGTAGTCCTTAGAATCTTAGCTACAGGTTCCTTTCACAGACCAACAAGGGACATGCTGAGGGTGTCACAGGCATCAGCATCCAGGATCCTCCACCAATTCCTGGATACTATGGTCCAACATGCCAGTGAGCACATATAATTTCCCCATAGCTCTGAGGAAAGGGCCCAAAATATGCAACAGTTCTACTGGGTAGCGCACTAACCTGAAGTACTGGGTGCCATAGATTGCACTCATGCAGAAATTAAGGCACACCTGGGGAACAGAGTAGGGTCTACATTAACAGAAAGGGCTACCACTCTATCAGCTGCCTAGTCCTATGTAATGCCAAGGGAATCATCTTGAACATTTGCACTGGCAACCCTGGCAGTTGCCATGACTCATATCTGGCACATCTCCCAACTGTACAAGATGTTTTCTAGGAGGAATATCCCACAGGGTCATTTACTGGCAGATACAAGCTATGCACTGCAACCATGGCTGATGACACCCATCAGAAATGCACACACACTCACAGAAGAATGCCATAATTAGGCACACGCTAAAACCAGAAATGTCATAGAGTGTGTGTTTGGGCTGCTGACGTCATGGTTCCAGTGCCTAGATACAGCTGGCAGAGCCCTGCAGTGCAATCCACAGACATATACAGAAATCTTCACATGATGTGCCATGCTACACAACATAATCCTGAGGAAACAGTTGCAGCAAGATCGGCAAGAGGAAGGGGCACTCATCCTACCACCAATGCCATGGTCACCACAGTCACAGCAGATGAGTCAGAGAGAGAACTGTCAGCTGCTGTGAGTGTAGGCAGACATAACCATGCTCAGTATGCCCTTGCATTGGCTAAAAGACAATGTAAAGCACACTCACTCACCACTTAGGGGCCTAAAACCTTCCTCCTACTCACATACATATATTAACACTGATGCCAGGCAACTCACACAATCTTACCTACATGTATTGGCTATGTACTGCTTGCATCAGACAGAGTCAGCCCTGAAGTAACACTGTGACAACTGCTACATTTACATGGTATGTCCTGAACCTGAAATGTATTGTTTAATAATATTATGACATATCCTTGTATTTCATCACTTGGTACAGTACACAAGTAAAATGTGGGAGATTTGTGCAGAAATTAACTTAACATGTAACAGCAAGACTTATTTGACTTATAAGTGCCCATTAGTAATTAGTAGTCCTGAATCATCAAAGATTTACACAGTCATAACTCTCAGAAGTACTGATGATTACTGCATGCTCTCAGTTTAGCACTTACATTTGGAAAATCATTAGAGTGAAGTTGGAAAGTAATGACACACATTGCAGTTTCTGGCTTCACAACCCTCACAAGATCAAACAACAGGCAGGATGCAAAACAAGGAGAGTAACAAGAACAACATATCCTTGTTTGTGCCTTAGCTGTAACTTACCTTTGCCCCCCCCGAGAGAATAGTACATTCTTGTTTGTGTCATAACAGTAACTCACCTTTGCTCACCCCAAAAAGAACAGTTTATGTTTATTTGCGTCATAACAGTAACTCAGCTTTGTTTCCCACCCTCAAAAGAATAGTGTACCCTTGTATGTGCCGTAACAGTAACTGACCTTTGCTCCACCCCCCAAAAGAGCATTTTATGCTTGTTTGTGCCATCCAAAATGCCCTTCAGTTGTTGGCAACTGCATTTTATATTATTTTCATTTAATATCCTCCACATTTTAAGGCCAATGATATAGAATGGTTTACATACTGCATGTGTCAGAGAACTGGTCAGATAACTGATACATGACCAAGAAACACAGAAAGATAAGACAGAGCTGTATATTTGCAAGCAGTAATCATAACAGGTTGTGTGATCATTAAGTGCACTATGTTCAAATAAAATAAATTTAATAAATGCACAAATAGCTGTTTATGGTTTGATATAAGAGTATATTATGTTGCAGCTGGTTGTGTGAAGAATGGCTTCAAGTTATTTGCTGCAAAGCTGTTTGTGTGTATGTGACAGAGAAGAATAAGCCACCCATCCTCTTTTCTGAAGGTGCATTGGAGTGGCAGTTGAAATCTAGACCTATGTAGAAATATCTCATGTGTACTGATATTTTCTACTGGTTTTCCTCATTTCAAATATTTCTTCCTTTTTTACTGAATAAGTAGACCACCCAGAAAGTATACAGGCAAAAATAGAAACCAGATATATGCAATCAATGCTATTGCCTGTGGCAGCAGGTATAAGTGTAGGGCTGGAGTACAGATGGTCCTGGGTTCTACTACAGCATGCACAACCTTTGTTTTACTGCTGTGTCATTGCAGTTTATAGCAATGAACTGAAACATGAGCAGCAATTTCAACTTTCTTGTGGCAACAGTTGTTCATGTAGGCCTGTCATGCAAATTGTCCTGGATTCAAATACAGCATATTCTACACACTTTTACTGTTGTTCCACTTCACAATATACTCACTCTCTCGTATAACACTTGACATAGTGTGCATGATATTAATTATAGGTATGGTGGCTGAGACACTAATATTGTGCCATTTATTTATTTATTTATTTATTTATTTATTTATTGTTTATCATATTTATTATCAAATATATGACTGTGGGCATACTGTGTACTATATTCCTATAAGTATATTTATGCTCTCTGGACTGCCATGACCTTCACATTTGTCAAACATAAATACACAACTGCCTGTACATCAAAGAACCTTTAAATTGCATTGTTTGCCACTGTTGTTCACCACTTACCACTGCACACTGTGTTTGCGAGATGCTAAGTGGTGTTCAGCATTTTCAAACTGTGTGCAGACTCCCAGTAAACGTGATAACTGGAACTGGTGGGAAATCATCATGCTGTTTTGTTCTTGATCCATGATAGACATGGCATGTGTTTTTGGAGAAAGTGTGATATTTAGGGCTCAGTGATGGGGTGTCCAGGAGTCCAAGATTTTGTTGGACTCCTAGTGAAACCCCACAGTGCCAAGTTGCTTCAGGGGGACTATTCTGGGTCCCAGAATGTCAGAGTCTTGGGACAGTTTGACCAGTGCCACTGGTATCCCCTGAACTTATGAACAATGTAGGCAGCACCAAAACAATGTCCAGAGGAGGAAGAGGAGTACCCTCAGTGCTTGGCTCGAGGAATTTAGGATAGAAGACATCCCACAGATGTGTAAGTATCAACTACAGGGAGTACTTGTAAGGCTTAAAAGATGAATATAGGCAAGATTGGTATTCATAATGATGTTCTGTTCTGTTTTTTCCACAGCTGCCATGGAGATGGAGTACAATGTTAGGACCCATGCCATTAGACTGGTGAAGATAAGGGAGGCATGTGGTATGTATACAGCAGAAGAGTAATATTATTGTAGCATTAAAATAGTGTGTTCTGTCATGCATATCTCAACTATAAAAGCAAGTATGCATGCATTAATCTGTAGCACAAACCAAGATGGTGGGTTCAAATACCACACTTCAGAGGTATACAGTACTGTTAATTCTTCAATTATGTGTATCTTAAAAGATTAAAGTAAAATGTTCTATACTAGTGGCACACATGCCCTGCTCTAAACTGTAATCTGTATAGCTGGAACATGCATATGTGCAATATATGCACAAGTAAAGGAGTATTTGCTGCAATCTGTAGTATAGTGTGCATCTATTAGGAGCTGCAACTTTTACAAGCAATAGTTATCTGTTAGGGGTAGTAGTCCTAAGTGTAAAGGTTAAGATAATAGAGTCAAATAATTGCATTAATGCATTGCATGTTACATATGAAGGTAGTAATCTTCTTATCTCTTTTTTTCTTTTACCCCAACCCTTATCTCCCTTTTTTCTGTTTTTTTGTTTGTCATCAAAATGTGTTCATATCATCCATTTGTACCACATCATGAAATGCTCCACACCACAGTGGGGTAGGACTGCCCCACAGGATCTGACTGCCCCTAATCCACCAGCCCTGGCACTATTGCCCAGCATGTCTTGGAGCCAACCTGATAGCACCACCTCTGCTGCCCCTGCACTACCTGCCCCTTCAGGTAGTCCTGCCATGGAGGATAGTCCAGTGGTTCCTTCCAGGAGCAGTGGCAGAGCTGGTGAGTTTATCATCTTTGCTAAACTTCCAGGGATGGTGCATAGGGTTCTGTGCTGCACTGTCAGTGCATATGCTGGATGGAGGGGCTGCACCCTCATTTTACATAGGACCAGGAGGAGGAGAAGGAGATGTTGAGCACTCCAGCCAGTGGCAGAGAGAGGTGGCAGTGATGACTGTCCCGTAGTTAAAGACTTGATTCTCACTGTCACCCAGCTTGATGACCATGGGTCCTGGATGTCCCCACCTTCACCCCATCCATGGTGTCCACTGTCCTCTTGTGTCCATCACCATTCCTTTGTCTTGTCTTGTTTGTCTTGTCTGTCTGCAATTATTTTTTCACCTACCCAACTTACTAGACTCAGGCATACCTACTTCCCTTCCCCAATATTTCTCTCTCTCTCTCTCTCAAAAAAAAAAAACAACTACCCAAACAATTGCCCATATGTAGCTCTCTATTTCGCACACATATCTTCTTTACACACTTGATTTGGTCCAATTGGCTATACAACATGATTGTGTTGTGGTCACCTCTGTCTGGAGGTGACAGTCCAAATTCAGCTAATATTCTGCATATATTATCAATTTTTACTGTTGCAGAAATGGATAGCTGCGGTTCTTTCCTACCACCCTCCTGCACATTCCTGTATTGTTTTCCATTTGTTTTTCCCTCTGCTTGCTCCCTATTTCACCACTGCCTTGTTTTCCCATTTATTTTCTTTAATGAATTATTTCTTGATGGTTTGCATTGCATACCAATGCACAGCAATGATAATATGAAAGAACTTAAACATATTAGATTCAGTTGTATTCAAACCCAGTACCATCTGTCTCCAAAAAGGAATGTATTACTACATTAACACCTGCTGCCACAGAGTCAGTTAAATAGCAGGTGTATTACACAGACCCAATACTAACTGTCATACATTAGTAATGCTGTCACTGGAATAGTTACATGACATTCCCTTATGTACTAGTCATTCTTAAGGTCTCCCTTTTGCCCATCGTGCAGTGCTGCACAAACAGGATAAGTACAACCAAACATTCCATGCATTCCTCCATTGCCCATGATTGTGTTAAGTGCCACATCTCGCAAACAATGGCCAAAAAAATAAAATAATAATAAAAAACAGACAGAGAAAACTCAATTTTCACAAAAATGAAGAGGAGGTTGGATGTTAATGAAACAGAACCTGTGAATTGTGAGCTGCTTACTTGCATTTCCAACCTTGACAGACATGCATGTAACACTTTGTAAGTCTAACCTCACACACCCAGCTGATGTAAGCATTCACAGTTGCCATCCATACACTGAAGGAGTGACTGTACAATGTTTAAATCTGATGCACAGTGCCAAGGATTTGGGATTCAGCACTTCTAATGAGTTCAGACCTCATTTGCATCTTCACTGTGCTGACAGCCCTGAATCTACAACAGAAGGCAAATTTGTAGCTAGGGAAACTGAAGGTGAGCCAAATTGTTTTTGTATTAAAGACAGAAGAGAGAATAATATATCTGGACAGAGGAGTACTGATTTTTAGATGATATGCCTGCTTTTCATCAGCTACATATTGCATATAATGACATGTAACTGAATAATCTGTTTAATGTTTTTTATATTTATTTTGATTAGCACATACTTTTAGACTGTCATCTTGCTGCATTATTTACACGTGTACTGTTCATTTGCGGGTGGGGTAGCAAAGCTGCAGTTGTGTTATTGCACAAAAAAGGATTATGTTGCTATTGTTATTCTCCTTTTGTTACATTCAGCCTGCTGTCACATGTTCAGGTCAGTTCTGTACACGTCTCACACATTCTACTTTTTATTCTGTCTGTGTAGATTTCTTTCCATGGCTGTATTCCAAAGGTTTTGGAATTTATGGGGAACACCATCAGGCTCCACAAGGTTGCTTTATAGCTTGTCAAATAGCTCCAACATGTTGCCTTGATTGATTAGCATGCAGTTCAGCTGCTTATGCAGTAATTAGAATACCATAGTGTTTACCTTGTTTGCACAGGGGTGTACGCTGCTACATGGTGCTTACTGAATTTTAAGGTATCCGTGCCTGTGAGCACACTGTGCCATGATGTGCACACAGTGGAAAACTACTGTTTAGACTTCATTGAATCCCACTCAGTATGTAAATGAAGAAATTAAAAATGATCAAAAACATACTAAAATGGAACATAAAAATTAAATGTACAGAGAAAGATAAAAGGATGTGGTATAATAATGTGATGAAACAATTTTATTATGTAAATCCATGGAGGCATCTACCAGAAGAAGTGATTAAAACTGTTAAAGTAAGGAAAAATGGTGAACTAAAACAGACTGTCAGGATCCCCCTGTGGATACTGGTAATAAGTTGCCAGTAAAGGGGAATATGCCATATAAAAAGAAAGTTGAAAGGGTGTGTTTATTTTTGGCGAGGAAGAGACAACAGTTCACATTTTTTGAAGAGTAAACAAGTGATGAAACTATGGAAAAACATGCGTGAAGAAAAAAATCAGAATTTTAATGACATAAACAATATAGATATCAATAAGATTATGCATGGATAATAGAACAAGAAGAGAGAATATGTGAGTAGAATTTATTTCATGCAATATGGGTTATTTGGAATGAAAGACTGAAGAAATTTTGTTTAACAGGAAATTGATTTTTGTCAGATGTATTGCGAAAAATTAGACTGTTGCTATGGAAGAAGGTGTGAGGGTCATTTATGGAAGAATAATGAGGATGTTACAAGAAAAAATTATAAATATTAAAACAAATAGAAATGCGTATATATGTACCTGTAAATATATGCATTTTATAAGTAAGTAAATAACGTTTTTATGTTGTGTTAAATAAAGTGATTCTATTCTTTTTGATAGGTGCCATGGGACCCTTTACATCCACCTGAGCTACCACCAACTCAAGCAGATGGAGCCCTCAGTTTAAAATGTCATCCAAAGAGGGACAAACTCCCTCCATACCCCTCCCTTCATGCTTGCTGGATTGCATTGCAAGCAACTGATCTCCAGAGTGTGGGACTAAAACCCACAGCCTTCTCCACATAAGTTGAGTGTGCTACCTGTTCTGAATTGTTACACGTTAAATGTGCAGGCTAAACACATTAGTGCTGGTGCTGACAGTGTCCATGCACTCTGCTTCACTGTAATACAAACAGAGTACAGAATGCATGATGATAAAATGTATGGATTATTGGCTAAGCTTCAGTAGTAGGCCACTTTATATAGGAAAGGAGGAACTGAGTTGACGCAGAATGATAAATTCAATTAAAGGATAGTCTTAATAGGGAGATTACCTTTAGTTATCAAGCAGATTTATTTACAGTACTATCTGAATGAAGAAATGACAGGTCAAAATATGGATTCCATGTTTTATGCATCTACAGCATGCACTCATACCACACTTTGCCTTATCCCTAAAAACAATCATGTTATGGAATAGGTCTTGCAAATAATACTCTTCATTTTTCAGCTATCGGTATTTTGATCCTGTCAGTAGAAGAAGGAAAAAAAAACATCAAGTGCAGTTAGTTGAATTTTGCTTACAGCACAGTAAAATGTAAGTGTAGGAGAAACCAGTACATGCAGCATATTTTTATCTAGCTAAGGTCTTCAACATGATTCACCATGCTGACATCATTCAGAAGCTGAAAATGTTGACTCATATGTGATAAAATGGCCAGCAACTTGGCTGACAGACAGAACCCACACATGTGAATTGCAGGTGCCAGATCAGAATATACGAATGTGATCAGTGGTGTCCCTCAGGCTAAGGCATCTGGTTAACAAATTTTCAGGTGACTGCAAACTGGGAGTTGTTGCTGTCAACCTCTGACACCTGACCCACTATAAAGTTCTAGGATCATAGGAGATGCAAGGAAATAGAGCCACAAAGTCAATTCCGCCTTAATAGTACCACCCTTAGGCATTACTTTCCTTTTCAATTTGGACCATACCAGCAATACCAATGCTGAATTTATGTGGAAGGCAGGATACACCAAAACCAGTCTATGAATCCCTATCATCAGGACTGTAATATTAAAATCTGTGTGAATTGTTCATTACTAATTGTACTTGCATTTTTCGTGTATGCTTTGGAGTCTTCAGTGCACCCTGCAGTTTTCACTAAAACTACTTAAGGAGCTGTACTGAACTGTGAAGCTGAGATGAAACATAAGTCAAAGGACAGAGCTCTCACTTTGCCAGAAAATCTATCTCCCCCACCAAACTACCCCAGCTATGGACACCGTCTCTGAGTAGTAACAGAAAGAATGTGATCAGGGATACAAGCAGTAAAATTATACTTCTTCCTCAGAGGACCTGAGCTTGTTACCCACAACAAACCTAGTGCTCTGCCTTTTGGATGATCTTTGAGTGGAGCCAGTGCTGCTCTTGTTGACAAGAGTAACTTGAAGTGGTTTATGTGGACATTAAGAGGATGCCTTCTGTGTGATCTACATCAGTTAGGGATGCCTTCTGAGGGATCTACATCAGTTGGTTGAACCAACACAGTCAAGACCATGTGATCAACAATGTAGTTCATTGACCATTTTAACTGAGATTGTGGTACAGTGGGGACTAGTGAATGTGCCATTTTCTCCACTGTGGTCCACTCTCAGTGTTGATGTATATACTTAGCTTGCTGCCCTGAAAAAAACTTTGTTTGTTTGCTGGTGTTATTTGGGTTGTTTAGGTTGATCAATGAATTAAGCTGTAGATTATGTTGTCTTGACCATGTCAGTTTTGACAATTTAGTCCACTGGCCAACTGAAGTAGAGCCCTCCTGAGCACCTCCTATGGAAAGGTGCCTGGCCTTACCCACTTGAAGAAGTAAACAGGACTGCTCTATGATATGAAGAAAGGGATTATTTTTCTCATCTTGCCTAAGAATGACTTGGGATTCCACATGATGAGTTGGAGACTATTACTAAAGGTACCAAACACTGCTGTACCTTGGTCAGTTTTCTGCCATTATGACAGTCAGGAGGAAACAACTGATTCTGCTTCCTGCAGAAGATCAAAATACTGGAATAAGCATTGGTATTTATGTCTGAATCTTCAACAGTGCAAAATGTCATCATCCTGAGTGTTTAACCCCAGAGTCCTCACTACTATGATGTTGAGAGCACCTCCAGATATGCTTCAGTTCCTCTCAACATCATTTCTTTTTGCACCTCAAAAAGCTATATTCTCTGTATTTTAGGGATGTAATGTATGTTTCACAGATTTTCATTTCTTCTTCAGTATCAACAGATTTCTAATGGTAATAGTTAGATGGTAGAAACCAAATGAATTTGTTGCAAGAAACATGAAAAAAGGATGAGTCATCAGTAGGAGTAACTCATGTAACTTACTGTTTTTGTTTAGTTTCCTGTCTTATAGCAAATATATAAAATACTCCTAGTATCATAGATAGGTACTAGACTATTGGCCCTAGGGCATAATTAAGCCTAGCCATAAATTTTGTGCTATAGCACTCCTTCCCAGGAGGTTTAGTTACCTACACCCCTGTCGAGCAGGGCCATAGAAGTGATTCCCAGGGTGAATTTCCTGTTTCCCATCCACTCATCAAGATTTCTCTTGAAGAGTGCCAACGAGGAGCTCTGCCTCACATATATGGGGACCTTGTTCCAGAGCAAAGGGGAGTCTCTGGGACACGAATCTGCCCCTCCAACATGTCCTGTTTACTGATTATGACAGGTTTATGTCCTCTGAGCATGTAGCTCTGGTGGACTGGGTTTTCCTTAGGTGGAGCAATTCTAGCAATTCGGGGTTTCTCATAGCCTTATATGTCAGGCAGAGATCACCTCCGCGTAGCTGGTATATGACCAAGTACAGTCTGAGATTTTTTAAGCCTCATGATATAGGGCATCTGTTTAAGGCCCTTTATCCTCTTTGTGAGGTATTTTTGAGGCCTCTCCAGCTGCTGCAGCTGTCTTGCTAGGTACATCCCGAATGGGGCATTATATTCAATAATGGGTCTAAGTAGTAATGAGTAAAGGGGGACAATAACTTCCTTATTCCTAGATGCAAACCCCTTTGTGATAAGGTGGGCCATGTAGAAGGATTTACTAACCACTTCAGCAATGTGATTGTCGAAAGAGAGGTTACTGTCTACCTGAGTCCCTAGGTCTCTTATCACACTCTCTGTGATAAGTGGGCTGCCAACTATGTTGTTGTTCATAGGTACTTGGTTTTTCCCAAAGGGGATAACAATGCACTTTTTGGCATTTAGTTTGAGGCCATGGTTTTGGCACCATGTATCTGTATCCATAAGACCCTTTTGAAGGATGTCTATGTCATTAGGATTCTCTATTATGGCTCCCAGTTTGCAGTCGTCTGCAAACTTTGTTAGCCATAGTCCAGCCGTGTGTGATTGTACCTCCAAGAAGTAGATACCAAACAGGAGGGGTCCCAAGACTGAGCCCTGTGGTACACCACTAGTCACAGGTTTGGAGTCTGATCTAGCGTTTCCTATTCTCACTGAATGGGTTCTATCCATGAGCCAGTTTGCAACCCATCTTGTTACGTAAGGGTTTATATTTAGGTTGGTGAGTTTGTCTATAATTCCCGAGTGGGGAATGGTATTGAAGGCCTTTGCAAGATTAAGGTATGCTGTGTGTACCACTTTTCCCTCATCTATTGCTTTAGTGACCATTTTGAAGAAGTCAACCAGATTTTAGGAGACATGACCTTCTCTTCACGAACCCAAACTGGGTGGGGTCCAGGGTTTGTAGGTTCCCAATGTCATTGTTTATGAGTTCTATGATGATGTGTTCCATGGCCTTGCAGACAAGACTCGTCAGGCTGATGGGGTGGTAATTCCTGGGGTCAGTGTTTGCACCTCCTTTGTGGAGTGGTATGACTGTTGCCATCCGCCACTCTATGGGCACATAGCCTGAGGTGAGGCTGTGGTTAAACATGGTATTAAGGTGAGGGGTTAATTCATTTTGGAGCTCATGTAGCACACAGCCTGGGATGCTGTCTGGTCCCATGGATGCTGTGTTTCTTGCCTTGGAGAGTGCTGTTTTCACCTGATTGTCTATGATTTTAGGGGCAGCACAATCTTCTGGTATGGGTATGAGCGCTCTGGGGGGAGAGGGTGGGGTGACGTTTGCACTGAACCTATCTGCCAATATATTGGCGACATCAGTTGTTTCCATGAATTTTGAGCAATTATGCTGTAGTTCGGAGCAGATCTGAGAGTTGCTATTAAGGTTTTTGACATAGCTAAAATGCTTTGTGGTTGTCTTTGATATCAGTTGTGATTTTTATTTCAAAGCTCACCTTAGAGATTTTATGAGGGTTCTTACTTTTTTGCTAAGGTTGGTCATGGAGCCCCTCCATTCCTGTTTTTTTTTTTTTTTGCAGTAATTTCTTCCTTTTATTATAAAGCTTGTTTATGGCTGGGGTACACCAGACTGGTTTCCTCTTTTTGGAGGAGTGGGTCTTGGTCTTGTTTGGGATAGCACGGTCCATGCAGTCATACAGGTGCTTGTAGAGTGCTTTTCTGGAGGATATAGCAGATTCAGTCATATTGACATTCTGCATGGGAGTAACGAAGTTTACCACTTCTGTCATGAGTAGCATAAAGTTTGCTTTGGAGCAGTTTTTCACCATGGTTTCTTTTGGGACAGGAGATGGGGGTGTTATGTGGATATCTACGGTGATGAGTTTGTTGTCTGATCTGACCAATGAGGAATTTACCACAAGTGCGAAGCATTTGTCCCCCATGTTGGTGATGATCAGGTTCAGTATATTTTTACCTCTTGTGGGGGTGTTTACAAGCTGGTCCAGAGCATTGGAGTTAATGTACTCCAGGAAAACTGCTGAGCAAAGGTATTAGTACTTTCATAGTTTTCCCAATTGATGTTTAGGTAATTGAAATCACCTAGTGTAAGGGTGTTTGGTTGGACTCTCATGTTTTCCAATACCTTGAGGAAAGTGGAGTGAGTGTCCTGAGGCAGGGAAGGTAATCTGTAGCAAAAGCTACAATCTGACCTGCAGTTCTGCCCATTGTTAGTTACACTTGGATGATCTCTGAGGCATCATACTTTGCAACTAGTCTGGAAGTGTGGTTATCCCTGATGAATACAGATACGCCTCCTCCCTTTGTATTTTGGTCCGGGTGTTGCGGCCGAAATGTGTCGTATGAGTTGAAACCTGGAATTGCTGCGGTGCTCTCTTGAGCCTTGAACTAGGACTCAGTAACTGCATAAAATATCAATGTTCTCCATGTTGAGAAGTGCCTCGAGAGAGTGCATTTTGAGGTTTAAACTCCTAGCATTTAGCAGCATGACCCTCAGTTTATTATTGCTAGTACTTGTTACGGTGGTGGATTTGTTTTTTGAGCCTTGCCTAAAAAAGGCACTATGGGGGTGACAAGAGCCTTAGCCAGTATCCTGAATCCCAGGGGTGACAGGTGCAAGCCATCTCTGGCAAAGCATCGAGGCTTGTTGAGCATATCATCCCAGGCAGACAGATCCTGGATCCCCTATGAATGACACTAAAAGCTTAGCCGATTGTTGAAATTTGTCATTTTTTCATTGTACTCTTCTATGTCCCTTTTCATGTAGTCCAGGGAGGTATGTCTCAGGTCATTCACACCAACATGGACAATGACAGAGTCATATTTGTACTTGTGGAGTGACCTGAGTGAGTGGGTAATGTGGCGGATTCTGGCTCCCGGCAAGCAACTGACAGTGATCATCTCCTTATCCAGCCTGGTGAGAGGGACATCAGTGTGCCTGACTATCGAGTCACCTATTACAAGTGTGTTAGGTATGGTGTTTTGCCTTAGGGGCTGTGTTTGTGCGGCACACTGGTTTTTATGGTTATGTGATGATTGCAGTGTGTTTGTGGTTGTAGGATGCTTGCATGTCTGCTTTGGAGGTCTCTGTTGTTTCCTCAGATTTTTATTTAGAGCCTTTGAATATGTCTTTTTGTATCCATGTGTGGGGTTCGCATTTGGATGTATGGTGGGTCTGTGTGCAGTAGGTGGTATGCTGCAGGTTGGTACCTTCTCCTCTTGACTGTCAATTCCAGTCATGACTGGAGAGAGCTTTGCTTCAAGTTTAGCTATGTAAGTGCATCTCTCACAGATTTTGGTGTCTTGTGGTTGGAGGAGAGGGTTGTCTGTGTACATGAGGCAGTTGTGACATTGCCTCAGGATGCCCAAATTCATCAGATGCACAGGAGAACTCACTGGGAGCTGGCTCTTGAGCATGCCTGAATGGGTTAAGGAACATATTTTTGTTTGCCTGGTGGGGAGAGTATTTTGACTGTTCTCTACAGACAACTGTTGGGGATCTTGTATTATAGCGTATATAGTGCTTCTGACTCTTTTTGCACCAAGTGCTAGTCTAAAAGCACTGATGTCAGTGCTAAAACTGGAAGAACTGGCTAGTACCAAGGGAAAAACTGAAGAGCAGACTCAATGGAGCCGGGGATAGTTTAACCCTAGCTAACCGCCGCTGTGTGATGCGCAAAACTGCGCAAATGCGTTTTTTTATATCAGAAAGATTAAAGAGATAGAAATTAGCCCAAAATGGCCAATAAAACTACAGTTTCTGGGCAGAAACCACTCCTCCAAGGACAGGTAGGCTGTTCAGAGCTCTCCACTCTCAGTAGTGAACAAAGAAACTTCCTTTTTGCCCAAGTAACGTATGGCCAACACAGAAGCTCAAACGCAGTCCAGGTATCAGCAGGTATCTGAAACTGGACTTTTCTAGCTTAGTAAGGTGGGAAAATGGCAAGATGTTTTTTTTTTTTTCAGGAAAAACAGGTAATAAACAACTTTTACAGTGCAGTAATGGCTGTCACACTTGAGTGGGAAGCCAGAGACAATTAAACAATATAATTTACAGCAAAAACAACTTTATAAAAGTGCAGGCACAATAAATGCAATTTTCAGTATAAAATGAGTGTTTTGAGAAGCAATAAATGCCAGAAAATGGGCATTTAGGTAGAACTAGCAGTAAACAGCAAGAAAAAAACAAAAAAAAAATGGTACTTAAACACTCCAAAGTCTCTCCTTTTGTCTTTCTGGAGTTGTAGGTATCTGCAGGACACCTGGGCAGAATCTCCTGAGCTTATACAGACTCAAAAAGCACGCAAATGCGTTTTTTATATCAGAAAGATTAAAGAGATAGAAATTAGCCCAAAATGGCCAATAAAACCACAGTTTCTGGGCAGAAACCACTCCTCCAAGGACAGGTAGGCTGTTCAGAGCTCCCCACTCTCACTGGTAAACAAAGAAACTTCCTTTTTGCCCAAGTAAGGTATTACCAACACAGAAGCTCAAACACAGTCCAGATATCAGCAGGTATATGAAACTGGACTTTTTTAGCTTAGTAAGGCGGGAAAATAGCAAGATTTTTTTTTTCAGATAAAACAGAAAGAGGTAACAAACAACTTTTACAGTACAGTAATGGCTGTTGCACTTGAGTGGGAAGCCAAAGTAAATTAAACAATACCATTTACAGCACAAACAACTTTATAAAAGTGCAGGCACAAGTAAATGCAATTTTCAGTATAAAATGAGCGTTTTGAGAAGCAATGAATGCCAGAAAATGAGCGTTTAGGCAGAAATAGCAGTAAACAGCAAGAAAAACTAAAAAATGGTACTTAAACACTCCAAAGTCTCTCTTTTTGTCTTTCTGACGTTGTAGGTCTCTGCGGGACACCTGGGCAGGATCTGCTGAGCATATACAGCATGCAAGATCAACTCTCTTTCTAGGACCTTGCTTGAAGTTTGGTTCATCTATTTGTACCCTGAAGAGTTAACATTAAGAGCATAATGCAACTTTGTTCCAAATTTCCTTTGGCAGTTTAGTCAGTAATGGTGATCACCCCTAATTCTGGACTCTGTATTTCCTGCATTGGTAGACCTGATAAAAAAGTTGTTAATCTCTATCCTTCTCACATCCAGCACAGTACAATCCATCTGAATGTCTACATTAGTAGTCTGTCTCCTGAGGTAAAACTACATTCCTCAGCAGCAGATTACAAACTTAACTCAGCCTCTATATTACTGAGCAAGTCTTACATGATCTGATTTGAGGATATTTACAGAAATTCAACATTCTCTCTCAGTGCAAGCATATTTTTTGATAAGATACAGCACTGCAGACTGTCATATGGACAGTGTTAACTCTTCTAGCAAAGAACAGTGAAGTGGGTAGTTGTTTATAGACTACCCTTGCAAATCACTGCTCTGATAACATGACTTTCTTCATGTAGCTTCCTGAAAAGCATTTGTAAATGGATCTCTAGTTTCCTTACGGTTATACCAATATGTATAAAAATATAATTCCTTTCAGGCAAAGGGACTCAAACTGCTGGAGTCTATCATCCATCTCTACTAGGCCTTAATTTTTTTGTGATTCTTTACCTAAGGTGACCATTTTGTTACAGGACCTAAACCAGGACACTTAAGCTGCAACCAGTTTATAGAAAAAAGAACAAATAAAGGTCTTTCATGCTAAGTGAAGACCAGCATGCCCCCAAATCCTAAATACAATCATCTAGAATAAAAGGAAATCATTTCATCCCAATAATTCTCTCCCTAGTCATGCATCTCAGCATTCTGCTGGTTGCCAGGACTGGTGCCAACAGATATGACACAATTAGTCAACGCATTTAATAAACGCAAGATTTAAAGAACAGTGAAACTGTGCAGTTGTGGTGGTAAGACAGTTCTGACTTGCCTGAAGGCAGTGCAGTCTCACAGGTACTTTATTTGGAACTGTGAGGGAGTTGGAATGCAGAATAGAGATTGTCCCCTCATGCAAAATAACATTCGACATTGTGTGCTGTTACCCTTATTTTTCTTGTCTACTGTTATCCCACTCATGGAATTATTGTTAATCCACATTCTGTTGATCTTTTATACCGCTCACTCACTACACAAAATGGTTAAGCCTGTATGTAAAATTTAGACATTTTCCCATCCATTCACCCTAGGGGAACTTCTAATATACAAAATGTCTCCGAATTCAACACAAAGTGTACTGCCTTTGTATTATTTAACTCATTTACTCCAATGGAGTTCAGGAAGTCTGCACTGCAACTTTCAATGGGCGGAGCCTAAGGCTTTTGACAGAATCAAATGATGTCCTTACATTTCAAACAAATGTTCATATCTCTGGAACCACAGGGGTTATGAAAGAAGTATAAATGGCAAACTCTTTAGCACAAACTATTTTTACAGTGATGGTATTCTTTAGGTTCTAGGTCTTAAACCAAATTTCATAAGTTACAGTAAACATAGTAACTGTTAAATGGGCGTGCCTTCGTTGAAGGTTGGGCGTCAAACTGGCACCTCGGCATTTCGTAAAAATCTACTGCCAATCATTAGCAGACCGGAGTTCCGCTGTGGCGGCCCCTTACCAGGAAAAAGCCGAAAGACAAACAACAACATCTTAGCAAGCACTCAAGTTACACATACACACACACACACACAGTGTCAGCAGCATATTGTTCATCTAGCTGAGCGCTTTCATATGAGACTAAGGAGTTCTGTCTGTGTTACTTGGTTGTTGAGATATTTAGAAAAAATGTGAAAATGATATCTCTATAAATTAATATAATAAAAACAACAGTTAATATCTGTTTACCTGCACAAGACAGAGGTCAAATATTAATACAGTTGAGTTTGCCATTGTGTAGGCTTTAAGATGAAATCTTTTAAAACCTTGTACATAGCATATTTTGAAATTATTAATGTAAATATGAACAAGCAATTATTTGACGTCTAGCTGCGTCAGTAGGAGTTAACTCCAGATGCACCTGGAGGTATCACTCGGATGTAATGAGTTAACTGCACTCAAGCATTCACATGCCTACCAGTTTTGCAAACAGTGACATTTATCAATTCAATCTTCAAATGAGTCAACAGACTGGAATTACAAAGAAAAATTGATGATCAATTCCAAATGTAAGTGAAGTGAAACCACAGAAAATCTCTCAGACATAGCTACAGAATTCCTCCTGCACACTTCTAGCCACTGCCCTTGGCCTGTTATCAGCTCTTATTAGACCTCTTAGTTTTTTAAGCACTTCACCAGTCTGATTCCTACATCCTACTACCTTCCACTAAGGCACTGTGTCAAAAGCTGTAATGAAGTCTATATAGATTGCATACACTAGACTTCCCAATTAGTTTTTTAACTGTGCCACTAATTAGTAATACATAATGCTACTTTTTATTAAAATTAAATAAGTTTACATTTAATAACACTTGGTTAAAATAAAATATCAACACAGAAAAGTGCTAGATAAAAAAACCTGTTATAAAGGATGCTACAGCTATACTGCAACATATCTCCATTCTTAACACATCTCAAAAGATCAACATAGCAAGACAAATTTTGCTGCACATACATCAGAAAATCTCTCAGTTACTACCTCTTTATCTAACATGTCAGCTTTTCAGATACAAATATAAACCTTATCCTACCGAGGCGAATAAATTCACAGCAGTGGACATTCCCAAACGTTAAGGTGACAGCTAAGTTTCTTACACATCGAAAATCCCCACTTTGCAGATTCTGGAAGAGAACAGTGACTAACTGCTCTACTACCACAATGGGCATGCGCCAGAAGCTGAGCAGTCGCATGGGAAATGTAGTTGCTGCGCTAAAGCATTCATCATCTTTCCACAACTCCTGTTCCAATTTTTTTACACATGGGGTGGAGTCTAAACTGGGATATTTCTGCATCCCAAAAACAACATTTGGGATTCTGGGACAAAGACATCCAAACTGCGACTGTCCCAGAAAACTAGGACGGCTGGTCACTTTGTCTTTACCAGTAACCTTACCTAAAACACAGCTAATTATCACATCATAGAGAAATGACTTTGTCATTTTAAAAATTTACAGAATACACCTACCAGTGAAATGGTAGTTTAGGATGACCAGTTATAAAAGTAGTTCTGTTTTGTAGTCAGCATTTGACCTGGTCAGTCAGGAGTAAATCTCATTTTATCTCTCAACACTTGCTGGTGTTGTAACTATATGAGTTCTTTGTTAGTAGAGCTCTGAGGCTTGTATGCTTGTTGTTATCTGTTGTAGTTATATGTCATATTTTCTTTATATGTTCATAGGTTTATAGGTTACTAGGCTAATGGCCCTACAGCACTTACAAGCTTAGCTAAATTTATCTCGAGTTGCCCTAATTATTGGTTGTTAGCTAAGTAAAGTTCGCAGAGGTAAGGTCTATGGTTGTTAATACTGACTTCCTCTGTCCAGGATGGACATGGTTGCCACCCCAGGAGTGAGTTTGCAGTCAGTCATCCATTGATCTAGGCTGCGTTTGAAGAGGGTCAGAGAGGGCTTCTATTTTATGTGAATTGGAAGCTTGTTCCAGAGAAGTAGCAGTCTCTGAGAGATTTTTCTCTCTCTCCAGCATGAGCTGTTCATGTCAGAGGCTAGGTTAAGATCTCTGAAGCAAGTCACCCTCCTGCAGTGTGATTTACAAATGTGTAGCATTTTTTTATCAGGGATGAGTCAGAGACTGTTCTGTAAACCAGGCACAGGTCACCCCTTAACAACCTATAGGAGACAGAATGCAGTGACAGGGCTTTCAGTCTTTCAATGTATGACTTGTTTTATGTAGCCTGTAATTTCTTGGTTAGAAATGTCTGTGGTCTCTCCAGTTGTTGCAGGTGTCTGGTGAGATACATGCAAAAGGGAGCATTGTACTCACTTATTGGTCTGACCAAGTATAGTGGAATTACAACATCCTTAGATCTAGATATGATGCCTTTACTTATAAGATATTCCACATAGAAGGATTTCATTACTGCTGTGGATATGTGATGGTCAAAGTACAGATTGCTATCAGCCTGAGTACCCAGATCACCTACCACTGAGTCTACACTTGGGGGGGGGGGGGTTTGCTGTCTATAATGTAATTAGCAGGGATGTCAGCTTTCCCAAAGGGAATAATAATGCATTTTTTTTGCATTTAGATTTAATCCATAGCTTTGGCAGTAATCATTTGTCTGTGTTAACCCTGTCTGGAGTATATTAATATTATTGGGGGGCTCAATGTTTGCTCCCAGTTTGCAATCATCAATGAACTTGGTCAGCCACGGGCCATCCAAATTTGCCTGGACTTCTGAGAAATAAATTTGGAATAGTAAGGGACCCAGCACAGAACCTAGTGACTCATCTTTGTAACAGAGGTGGAGTCACCCACTTTGACAGGATGTGTCCTGTTGGTGAACCAGTTGGCTACCCATCTGGTAATTTAGGGGTTAATTCACAATTGTGAGAGTTTCTCTATAATGCCTGAGTGAGGGATTGTGTCAAATGCCTTGGCTAGGTCAAGATAGGCGGTATGCACTTTCTTTCCCTCATCAAGGGCCTTGTGACTTTCTCAAAGAATTTAATAATGTGTAACAGGCATGATCTAACTTAAACAAATCCAAACTGGGTTGAGTACAGAGTGTGGAGATTGCCTATGTCCTTGCTATTAAGGTCCATAATGATTCTTTCTATGGCCTTGCAGATGAGGCTAGTCAAGCTTATGGGCCAATAATTCCCAGGGTCCCCCTTTCTGTAGAGGGATTACTGTTGCTGTCCTCCATCCTGCTGGAACATATCTAGTTCACAGGCTGTGGTTAAATAAGGAGCCAAGTAGATCTGCTAGGTCATGTTTTAAGGTGTTTAAAAGGAAACCTGGGATGCTGTCTGGTCCCACTGATGCTGTTGTGTTTTTGGCCTTGGAGCATGCCAAGATGATCTGCTCTCTTGAGATAACATGCTGAGGAATGGTGGCAGTTCTACTTTGGGCGATGAATGGAGGGAACAGGAGAGTGAAGGTGGCTACAATTCTGTAAGCTAGTAGATTGGCTATTACCTCTGGCTGAGTATGGGTGGTGCCATCCACAACCAGTTCAGTGCACAGGTGGGTATTCCTCTTTAGATTTTGTACATAATTAAAGAATGTCTTGTGATTATCCTTAGTTAGGGAGAATATTTTTGCTTTGTAATTAGTTTTGGAGGACTTGACAAGATCTTTAATTTGCATACTTAAGCTAGAGAGGGAGTTCTCCCTCTGCCGAACCAGTCCCCTCTTGTTCATGGACATTAGTTTCTTTCTGTTGTTGTATAGCCTATTTCTACTAGGGGTCCACCAGGGCAGCTTTTTTTTTCTACAAGACCTGGTTTTAATCCGGTCAGGTACAGACGATTCTATACAACTGCTTAAGTGGTTATACAGAGCATTGGTGTACACCTCTGCATAGGAGTCCGTGCTATATGTGTTTGAGGGGGCTTTGAAACTTCTTATGCCATTGCTTAGTAGGAAGTAATTTCTCTTTGAAAAATTCTTAAGTGTTTTTGAGCTTGATGGGGTATCTGGTCTTATAATTACATCAAATAAGACTGATTTATGGTCTGATCTTTCCAGGAAGGACATCATGGGAGGGGGGGTGCAGTGCTCTCCCATGTTAGTGAGTACTATGTCCAGGACATTTAAGCCTCTTGTAGGCATGCTGACTTGCTTTTCCAAAGCATTTGCATTGATAAAGTCCAAGAACCTCTGTGCCAGCATGTTTGTGGTCATGTATGTTTCCCAGTTGATGGTAGGATAATTAAAATCACCCATGAGTAAGGTGTTGGGCTGTATGGTAAGTGACTCCAGTAAGTCCAGGTATGTGTTATGCTTTTTCATATTTCATGATGGGTGTTGTAGCTAGCTATGGTGTGGTAAGGGCTTTGCCTACAGTTAATTAGATGTAGGGTAGCTCAAGAGAGTCATACTGTTTGACCAGTATCAAGGTGTACTAATCCTTAATGAAGATGGATACACCTCCTCATTTAGTTCATTCACATGCAGTTTGTGGTCTGTATGTATAAAAGACATTGTAGCCCTGCATGGCTGGGATGATTTCCACACCTTTGAACCATGTCTCAGTGACTGCACAGATGTTAGCATCTTCCAAAGTGAGAAGTGCTTCCAGGGAGTGCATTTTTTGTTTAGACTCCTAGCATTAAGCAGCAGTACCTTGAGTTTATCTAGAGAGGATTTTGTTATGTTGGGAGGTTGGTTATTTTGACACTTCCTAAAAAAGGCACAATATGGGTGACTAATGCCTTTGCCAGTATCTGAAAGCCTAGAAGGAGATAGGTGTAGACTATGTCTGGCAAAGCAGCATGACCTGTCAACCATGATGTTCATCGTGCTATACTGCTGCAGTCATCACACTTGTGTTATCCTGTCATCAGGCAGTCCTGCAGTCGGCTGAATCCCAAAGTCTTGGTCTGGCGTCGGTTGCCGTTGCTTCTTCCCTGACGTCAGTGCAACAGGGGTATAAAAGAGACAGCCGACGCCATTTTCTTCAGTCTTTCTTGCCACACGGTGCCCGAAGCAGAAGCAGTTCGGAAGTGCCGGTCGGCCAGCTCCTGAAATTTTCGAATCGAGTTTCAGCCTGAAGTCTTCTCTGAAGCTAAGTACCCTGTTGGGGAAACTTTTCTTGCCTCAGACCGATGTCAGACAAAGTTAATAACTGTATTTCTTGTGGGAAGCAAATACCTCATAAGGATTTTCATTCTTATTGTATTCCTTGACTAGGCCCAGACCACGACGTCTCTGGTTGTCGGTTCTGTGCTAGGTTCAACAAACGTACAATAAAGCGTCGGGCAGAATTCGCACAGCATTATTTTGGCAGAAAATTTAATTATAGCATGCCATCAGAGCAACCGACATCAGCAATGATTAAAAAACACAAAGATAAGGACCGGCAGCCAAGGCCAAAACCAGATACCGAGGCCTCAGCAAGGCCTGATGCCGGTTCTCCGGTTTTCAGCGAGGCGCCTTCGCAGCCCCTGACTACCGCTGATTCAGAATTTCTGACAGCATCCCAAACCAAAACCGTTGGGCCTCAGGATCCGGTTCCACCTCACTCCTCAGACGCCAGCCCCGACGGGGATCCGGAAACTTTGAATAGACCTTCGGTCTCAGAGGGTGTTTTCAAACTGACAGCTGCCTCTGCCAAGCCTTATGCTAAGCTCAAAGCCCCCTTGAAAGTTAGAAAACCAGGGCCACACCCCCCCCACAGGCCCCTATGCCTAAAAAACAGATGCTTAAGATGGCCAAGGATTTAATTACCCTAATCAGGGGATCCCAACCCCCACCTGACAAAAGGCCTAGACTGGAGGAAGATTATCCTTCCTCTGACCAAGCATCCATTTCCTCAGGCAACTCTGACGACCAGGATTACTCCTTCCCTCCCTATGAAGACTCAGATGCTGAAGAGTCCATTCCCTCTGTCTCCCCCCCCCGAAGACTACTCTTTAGGGGAAACTTTACACACCATGAGGGAACACTTCCACTGGGAAGGCCAAGATTACTCTGACTCCAAGAAAAGACTCCATGAGTTTCTTCTTCTTCCACAGCATAGACCCCTGGCAATTCCTCCAGTTTTAGACATTTTGGATGATGTTTTCTCTGAATCCAGTTTAAACCCAGATTCCTTACCTCCAGCTGCAGCTAAACCAGACAGATACTACCGAGTTCCTGATACTGATAAGTTTCTATACAAAAGCCCTAATGCAGACCCTGAGACCATTTCCTAGGGTCCCAAAGGGGTTAAGGCCTCTACTGCTAAGAATCCACTCCCTTCTGAAAGAGATTCCAGAGCATTAGAAAGATGGGGAAAGAAAGTGTATACTTCTGTCACTTTGGCCATGAGGGCATTAAACTGCCAATTCCACATGCTAAAATACCAACAGTATTTGATTACACAGTTAAAGCAGAAGCTGATCCCTCAGACAGATCAACTAGATTTGAAAGAGATACAGGATTTGCTGCATGCAGCAGAACAGGTGACAAAACATACCTTACAGTGTGGTTTTGATTCAATGGAAGCCTCATATAGAGCATCTGTCACAGGGTCTGTCATACGTAGGCATGCTTGGCTTAAAGAACAAGCCTTACCAGAACACGTCAAAGCAAAGTTATTGGATGCCCCATTGCAGAAATATGTGTTATTTCGTGTCAAAGCAGAGGAAGTTTTGAAGAAAATGGAAGAAAAGGCAAAATCTATGCAAACAGTTAAATATTTTTTACAGGTACAACCTCCTCGTTTCAGCCATCTAAAAACTGGTCCTTTCCTGCATCAGACAGACCCCAAAGAGGTAGGTACAGGCGCCCAAGGGGCAGAGGCCAGCCACAAGGTTCTTTCAGGCCTAGACAATGGCATACAGCAACTCAAAGAGGTGGAGACAAAAGATCTCAACCTTTCAGGAAACAAACACAGTGACTTCCCTCTTCGCCTGCCAAGCAAAATTGCCCTGGCAGCACCTTTGGGAGGGAAACTGGCTCTATTTCCACAAAATTGGTGCATCATAAGAAAGGACAAATGGATTCTGGACATTATTACCCGAGGCTACAGATTTCATTTCCACACTTTACCTCGGATGAGAGGCATGCCAAATCTGCCTCCAAACCAGTGGGCAGAGGCTCAAACGCAAATTTCAGCTCTCATGGATATGAAAGCAATTCAAAAGGTACCTACAAGAGAGCTTCTAGTCCCAAGAAAGGACAAAGCCTGGAGGCCCATCTTAGACCTCTCAATTCTGAACACATACCTGCAGATACCCAAATTCAAAATGCTCACTCTACAGCAGCTCCTTCCCATGCTGGGCAAGGAGTCTTGGCTGGTAATGTTGGACCTCAAAGAGGCATACCTGCATGTCCCTATCAGACAAGATTGCAGAAGATACCTCAGATTTTTGGCAGGTACAACGCATTATCAATTCTCTGCACTGCCCTTTGGCTTATCTACTGCGTCCAGAGTATTTACGAAATGCCTGGCATCAGTAATTGCATATTGCAGACAACGAGCAATACAAATTTTCCCATATCTGGACAACTGCCTGATCCAAGCGGACAGCAAGGACATTCTATTACAGCATCTGGCTTTTGTAACACAGCTGCACAGTTGCCTAGGGTACACAGTAAACAAAAAGAAGTCAAAACTAATACCCTCGCAACAAATAATATTCCTGGGTGCCAGCTTAAATACAATGGCCCAAATGGCTTACCTCACGCCAGACAAACAAAAGCAATTGACTCAATACTTCAAAAAGATAGCAATTTTTACCCAGCTCACTGCAAGGAAAATCCTGCAGGCATTGGGGTTCATGGCATCATGCATTCAACTAATCCCATATGCAAAGCTGCATATGAGAAAATTACAATGGTACCTGAAAAGTGTATGGTCACAACACAGGTACAGCCTCGAAACAAATATACCTATCATTCCCTGCCTTCAAAAAGAGTTCCTATGGTGGGCTCAAGCATGTCAAACAAACAAAGGTCTTCCCTTCGTCTTACCTCCAGCAAACCAAACCATGACAACAGATTCTTCAGACTACGCCTGGGGAGCGCACATGGCAGGACAGTGCATACAGGGCAAATGGTCTGCAAAACAAATGCATCTTCACATCAACCAAAGGGAGATGCTAGCTGTTCAAAATGCCCTGGCAGCCTTCAAGGACCTCTTGCATCCAGGACAACTTCTAATAAGGACAGACAACACCACAGTAATGTGGTACATAAACAAACAGGGAGGAACACACTCCTACCCTTTATGCAAACAGGCTATGACCTTATGGAACACAGCTTTGACCTACCAAGTACAACTACAAGCACAATTCCTGCCAGGAAAGGAAAACATGTTGGCAGACAAATTAAGCAGAAACATGGCAGACCCCCACGAGTGGAGACTACACCCACAAGTATTTTCAATGATAACTCAAAGATGGGGATGCCCAGACATAGATCTATTTGCATCCCCCAACAATTGCCAATTACAAAAATTCTGCACAAGGACTTATCACTCCCTAGCCTGGAAAGTGGACGCTCTATCATTCAGTTGGACAGCACTGACAGTCTATGCCTTCCCTCCACTACCTCTATTGACCAAGGTATTACTGAAGGTCATATCAGAGAGACCACAAATGATCCTCATTGCTCCGGACTGGCCACCCCAGCACTGGTACCAATTGCTAAGGAACTTGACTCACAGCCCTCCATGGATCTTGCCTCAATTCCCACTACTGTTGACTCAGAAAAACTATCAAACCCATCTCAGCCAGCTCAGAACTTTAAATTTAGCTGCATGGAGAATTCCTTAAATTATCAATCTACTCTTCTCTCAAAGGACGTCCTGAATGTAATTATGGAGGCCAGGAGGCCCAGCACCAGGAAGACTTACTCAGACAAATGGAAAAGATTTTGTGCATGGCACCAGGCTAAAGGTCAAAATCCTTGGATTCCAAACATTCCTCACATACTGCAATACCTAACTGAGATGTTACACAAAGGCCTTTCCTTCTCCTCCATTAAGATCCATGCTTCAGCCATTTCAGCTCAATATAATACAGATCCCCCAATTTTCTCACTCCCTTTACTTAGACAGTTTCTCAGAGGGGCTAAGAATAAAAGACCCCCCAGAAAACCACCAACTCCAACTTGGGACCTGAACTTCGTTTTAGAAAAGTTAACACTACCTCCTTTCGAACCAGCATTCTCAGCACAACTACAATACTTGTCTTGGAAAACAGCCTTGTTACTGGCTATTACCTCAGCATGCAGGGTCTCAGAACTACAAGCACTTATGGCAGTGGAGCCTTTCATCATTTTCCATCAGGACAGAGTCTCTTTACGAACTAACCCTACCTTCATGCCCAAGGTAGTATCCAGTGTGGCTTTGAATCAGACCATTCATTTACCCACCTTTATCCTAACCCACAGAATAATGGAGAAAGGCTCCTTCACTCTTTGGACATTCACAGACAGTTACGTTACTATTTAGATAAGACAAAGATCTTCAGAAAAACTGACCAACTCTTTGTATCATATGCTGCAGGTTCACAAGGAAAGGCTATTTCAAAACAGACCATCTCCAAATGGATAGCACATTGTATCCGCTTTTGCCACTCGCACCATGGGAAGGCAGTGCCTGTCAATATTAGATCCCATTCTATCAGGGCTACTGCAACCTCAGCAGCCTTTCTCAGAGGGGATCCAACCACACCTTTACCAAGCACTACAACCTTCCATTATACTCAAAAACCAGGGCTGGTTTTGCCACTGCAGTTCTGCAGGGCATCCTAGCATCACCTAACCCAGTTTAGTGCCAGCCACCCTTCCATAGCTTTGGGATTCTACCCAAGTGTGATGACTGCAGCAGTATAGCACGATGAACATAGCACAGTTTTGTACCTACCATAAATGTAGATGTTTGAGTGGTTATACTGCTGCAGTCCAGGTTACCCTCCTTCCATCCCCTCTACATACCAGGGTGTTAGTTACAACTCCATGTACTTCAATCTTTTGGATACATGTCTATATGGTGTATTTGCTAACAGCTAGTACTATTGCTTATCTACTAAGGTATGGTTGCATAGCTATTGTATTGCCTTCCTACTGAGGGGCACCTGACATCTGGGGCAAGAAAAACTGAAGAAAATGGCGTCGGCTGTCTCTTTTATACCCCTGTCGCACTGACGTCAGGGAAGAGGCGACGACAACCGACTTTGAGATTCGTCCGACTGGGGGACCGCCTGACAACAGGATAACCCAAGTGTGATGACTGCAGCAGTATAACCACTCGAACATCTACATTTATGGTAGGTACAAAACTATACTTTTTCACAGCCTGACAGATATTGGATCCCCTTGGATTGACACCAGATGCTAAGGCAATTGTTAACGTGAATCATTTTTTTGTTTATATTGTGGGATCATCCTTGGAGAAGGCAGAATGCTGCTTAAGGCTAGGCTTATACCTTCTTATGTGACATAATCTGAGAACTCAGTCATGTCTGTCTTCATATAGTCTGGTGAGGTATGTCTCATTTTATTCAGCCCCACATGGACTCTGACAAAGTCATACTGCTACTTGTAGTTGAGTGACTCAAGTGCTTGAGTGACTTGATGGATCCTGGCACCTGACAATCAGCTAACTGTAATCTGCTCCTTATCCAGCCTGGTGAGGGGAACAGCTGTGGGTCTCAAAATGTAGTCACCTATGACCAATACATTGTTTTATGGTGTTACATCTTATGGGCTTATTTGTTGAGACAATAATTTGTGTGTTATTATGTTGTGATTACTTTTTGTATTGTTATGTGTGTAAGTCATTTCTGTTTCGAAGGCCTCTGATTTTTTGATAAGTTACTAGTGAATACCGCTGCATATGTGGGTTTATGTGTTTTGTCCTTATTTAGTGTGTGTTTATGTGTGTGTGTGTGTGTGTGTGGGTTTATGTGTTTTGTCCTTATTTAGTGTGTGTTTATGTGTGTGTGTGTGTGTGTGTGTGTGTGTGTGTGTGTGTGTGTGTGTGTGTGTGTGTGTGTGTGTGTGCTGATAACTTGTCTGGCATTCAATTTGTCGTAATGTGAGAGTCTTGCCTTCAATTTCATAGTTTAACTACATCTCTCACATACAGTATTTCTTTGTTTAAGGAGTAAATCATTGTCATTATACATGAGGCAATTGCTATAATTGCTATATTGCCTCAGGATGCCCATGTCTATCAGGCTGGCTATAGAGATGATGGAAAAATGCCCATCTATGATAGCAGGCTCTTACAGTATGCTTTATTAGGGAAGGTAATGGGTTAATTTGACAGGACTGTGCCGGTAGTGCAGAAACTACTAGAGGGCCCTATATTTTCTGTAGGATAAGTTTGATTAATAATTTAGTGCACAACCGAGTTGCTCCTAGAGCAACTGAAAAGCATGTAAGGGTTTCACTGACTGCTGTTTAGGAAAACAACTGAGCTTCTAGGCTTTTGCATCTATACAGGGCACTGCTAACCACAACTGCATGAAGAGCAGCACTGCGCAAACACGAGACCTAAATACAAGTAAAGAGAAACAAGTTTTAAGCTAACTAGCAGTCATTTAAAATGCATTTGTACATCTGGTATACATACCTCCCAACCGTACCGAATAACTTGTTTTTTACCGAGTTTTGGGGTCCAAATACCAGGGTGCCACGATTCCCGAGTGGCACCCCTCCATTTCCGACTTTTTTCCAGCTTTTGCTTGTATTTTATTTTTTAATTTTTCCCCATTTTTGTATTTAGAGCTGACGCCATTGCGTACGCGATGACATCAGCTCCATCAGGGCTACCAGCCAGTCGGAATTTAGCTCAAGGGCTACAAATGCACATTTCCGGCTGGTGTTCATTCCCCATGATTTGCAAGTGAGAGAGAGTGGGTTATTCAAACGAGGAGCAAGCACTCTGGCAACAGACAGTTACTCCCCTCTAAAAACGTTTGAAACAGCTCTATCTGGGGTTATTCAAAGGTGCGCTTTGTAACCAGTTTTTTTTAATGTTGGAAACAGCTCTATCTGGGGGTTATTCAAATGAGTGCTTTGGAACCACAGCCAGTTATTCAACAGCTTTGGAAACAGCTCTATCTGCAGGGAATGGGATTAGGCTGCTGCTGCACTTGCGAGCGGTTCCCAGTGATATGCGCTTTAGCTATTCAAATGGCTCTATCTGCAGCAGCATTTGGGAACCAAACAATTCAGGTAGGAAACCAATCTTCTGGCTCTGAATGAATGAAGAGGTTTTGTGTGTGTGTGTGTGTGTGTGTGTGTGTGTGTGTGTGTGTGTGTGTGTGTGTGTGTGTGTGTGTGTGTGTGTGTGTGTGTGTGTGTGTGTGTGTGTGTGTGTGTGTGTGTGTGTGTGTGTGTGTGTGTGTGTGTGTGTGCACGCGTGTGTGTAATCAGGTGCCTATATTACCTTCTGATGGATATGAAATAAAAGCAGTGACAAAGCCATACTAACAGTTCTACTAAGGACTCTGACCCCATCCAACCTGCTTATGGCGATGCATAATATTTAGTTAGGATGTCAACAGAATGACTAAATCCACCAGAATGCAACTTAATGAGTGTTTTGTTGGTCAGAATATCAAAGAAGTAGGCCACAAGGACTGATCAAGCCTTTGGACTGTAGACATACTTTAATTTAATTCAAGCCAGTGAAGAAAATCCAAGGTACTGTTACTTACAGATGAAAGTAAAATCTTTGCCATGTTGTTACTTCCTGATGGTAAGCAGTAAAGTAACAGTTATTCTAATGATGACATTTGAGTAGATTTAAAAGAATGACTTGAATGTGTGTATGTTTATTGTGAGGCAGAGTATTTTACGTATAGAAGTGTTTTGTTCTGTATATGCCATTGTTTACTAGAGTAAAGGCTCATTTGTAGTGTCATTATGATCTGTTATGAGAATATGAATGGTGATAGGAGCTGGAACATCAAAATAATTACTTAAACAGCAGTCTGGTAATAATCTTTATTCTAAAAGTTTTTGCACTGCATTTTAAACCTGCCATCTATAATCCCCATCGACTATGCAATTGTAAGTGCACAATTTTCTCTAAAAGTGCTATTTCATTAATTGACTACAAAGAGATATTTTCAGTATGAATTAAGCTTTGACAATTATAGAATATATCAGTTGGGAAAATAGAGATAACGTTTTTAAAAAAAATTGTGTGAACATATAAAGAAGTGTGTGTGTGTGTGTGTGTGTGTGTGTGTGTGTGTGTGTGTGTGTGTGTGTGTGTGTGTGTGAATGCCCCCTATTTAAAACACCTGGTGGCTAGAGGTTCTCAGGCTCAAACCCTGTACCTTGGTTACAGGGTAAAAGGAGCCTAAAGTCCCTAGCCACACCACTTCTGAATTAAAGCCTCTTATTTTTGATCTGTTCCTCATAAAATCTGTGGTTTTCAGGATTGTGGCACAGAAGGATTGAATTCACTAAATAATGACAGGCATTTGAATTTACTAAATAATGACAGGCATTTGAATTTCAGACTTCATATTCTTCAGAAACTAAATGGTAACCCAAAACCTTTTATTCTAGCAATTTTATAAGTTTATAAGATCATTATTTGAAATTCGTCCCTATTTTGGGGCTGTATTCCCCCATTATTGGCTTTGTCTGGATTTTTTGTGCTAAGAGGTTGAAACTAGCTAGAGCTATGGTGAGAAGAAGTGAGAACTGAATTCACTAAATGATAGCCATTTAAGTTTCAGTCTTTTTTTTTTAGGAAACTGCTGATTTGGCATATTGGCATGTTACTCTGACTGTAGTGCACAGGGTCCTGGGTTCAAGACATGACAGTGAAATGCATTGTGGTAACACATTTTATTCTAACAACTTTCCAAAATGTTTGTCCCCCCCCCTAAAAAAAAAAAACAAAATTGAAAATAAGTTCGAGAAGCTGTGCAAGATGCCTATGGCTTACACTACTATCATTCTATATATGTATATTGCGTGTGTGTGGAAGTAGACTTTTATGATGGAAATGTTCTGAAGTGGGCAGTTTTGCCATTACTGGTTCATGCATTTTGTTTCATTGCTTACTGGAAAAATGTTCAAACAATAAGTTTAAAATACAAGTGTGCTGTATTATACAAGGAATATAATTTAATAAAGTCAGGAAGGTGTATCAAAGAACATATGTATGTTTCTTGTTTTGTGTGCAAGGGGCCAATGATTTGTAAACTAGGTAATCTTTATCCATCACTGGTCAAATGCATTTTCTTTGGATGTGGTGTGTGGGTTTCAATGCTGTTTCAATGAATGAGTTTCAATGGCATAGAAGTTTTAATGCCAAGGCTATTTCCATTGCGAGACAGTATTGCTTTATTTAGCAGCTTTGTTTAGCAGATGTCTTAGTGTTTGTGCATTGTGCTATAAAATGTAAAAAAATAAAATCCAAATAATCATTGTAGAGTAAAGCAGTATATGCACACATTAGTATTTATGGTAAATGGGACAAAATAGACAGGTAATGGGACATTGGAATGGCTGCAGGGAGACTCTGGTGCCATATTTTGGTTGTCTGTTCTTCAGTTTGCGTTTGACAGTTGGTATCCCACAATTCCATCAGAGTGGGTGGGGTTACATAATTATGTATGCAAATTTGATGTTAATCAGCGTACAGATTTGTACCTATTTTTCATGGGCCCTGTCCAGGTTTTTGATGTTTCCAGGTTGAGAGGTATGCTGGTATATACTTGCAGTGTATGTTCTAGTTGTATACAGAAGGTTATAGTCATTACGTCTCCGAAAACCAATGGAATGTCATTATTTTTTGTAGTTTGCTGATTTATTTCAGTTATTGGCTGTAGTGCTATGTTAGGGCAGGTTTTCATTAGTTGTTTTTATCAAGCACCAGTGCATATAGCTCACCTCTGCATTCTCATATGTTTACAACCAGTAGTATATCAAGTTAGTATTTACTGTACAGTGTATATAACTTTCTCAATGCAGTCTGCTCTGTGTCATATTGTACACTATATCATACTGTATCAGATGTGGTCATGATAGGTACTGAATTTAAATGTTTTAATGTTTCTGGAGATATTTTTTCTCCTGGTATTCTATTGAAATCGGGGCCTTCTCTGATTTATGTAAGTTAGAAGGAAAAAGGTTAAAGCTGTTGGTACTAGATTATGCAACCATTGGGTGAGAAGACATCACTAAGAGGCTAACTGGTGTTCACCCTCTACAAGGGAAGGACCTTTACTCTAATTGTTTGTTTGTTTGTCTGTTTTTGTTTGTTTGTTTGTTTGTTTGTTTGTGTACTAGTTTATTTTGTTTGTTTGAGTGTGAGCTTGAGATTATCTGCTAGAGTAGAGCTTTGAGGTCCAGTAGACCATTTTCAGACTGAACTTGGGAGAATAATGTCAGCAGTAAAAGCAAAGAGCATTGTTCATAATGAAGTGTAAAATAATAGGCAAAGCTTGTCTTTGGAAGGTTAAACACACTATACAAATGGTGTAAAAAGCAGTCGGTAGAGTTAGACAATATTTATAATTTAGAACAAAACTATACTTCAACAGTGAAGGTTACCAAAATAAATAAAAGTGAAAGGGAATGGAAAGTAGGAATAGGAACTTGGTACAGAATGAACAGTGAGATCAGGAAGATATGAAGGTGATTACTTGGAATGTTTGAGCGGGATTAGAAAGTAGGAGAGATAACAGTGTTAGCATGGTCATGTGTTGTGATTAATTATGGTGTAACACCTTACACAGAAGCTGTAGAATTGAACTTTAAAGGGATATAATGATGTGAGGGCATTAGCTTGGTGGTCAATTGGAGAAGCATTTATAAGAGGTTTTCTGGAGATTTTTTTCTCCCACCTATAATGTTCAGTAGTCGGAGCAGACAAAATGCAGGAGAGAGACCTCTGATGTTATATCAATGTAAGAGGCGGGTAGCTTGAGACACTTTGCCTAAGACTAGAAAACCAACAGGGATAATGTGAAACAATTAGATTTTCTCATGCAGTAGTCTGTTGCAGCAGCTGCCACGTGAGCAGTGA